>NC_067402.1:287100107-287432607 GCF_016432865.1 Antechinus flavipes
TGTGTCTACTTCCAATCAGTCACAGTATATCAGTTTTCAGCCAATAGATTCAAATCACTTCATTCCTTCCAAAAGAGTCAAACTATATGCAAAATAATTTCCTGGGAGGAGAGAATGACAATTGAGGAAGTCAAAGGAAGGTCTCCCGGACAAAGATGATGCTCGTGGAAAGAAATTCATGACCTTTTTTTTTTTTTTAATTGAAGCTTTTTTATTTTCAAAACATATGCAAGGATAATTTTTCACCATTGACCCTTGCAAAGCTTTGTGTGTCACATCGCTTTCCTCTATCTCAGCTTATTACTTCAATAAACCTTAAGATTGTACTTTATTCCCAGCAATCAATTCAACAAATATTTAATAAGCGCTTACTATTTACCAGACAATTCAATAAAACTTTATTAAACACCTACTATGTGCCAAACAATCTGATTCGACAGAAATTTAATAAGCATCTACCATGTGTCAGGAAATTTAGTTCAATAAATCTTTATCGAGTACCTACTATGTTCCAGGGGATTCAATTCAACAAAAATTTAACAAGCATTTACTATTTACCAGGCAATTCAATAACCTTTTATTAGGTACCTACTATGTGCCAAGCAATTTGATTCGGCATAAGCACCTACATTGGGACTGGCGATTCAGTCCAAACTCCTATGTGCCGGGCAATTCAATTCAATAAACCTTTATTAAATTCCCACTGTGACTTATGATGGAGAGAGCCATCTACATCCAGAGATAGGATTGTGGGAACTGAATGTGAATCAGAGCATAGTATTTTCACCTCTTTGTTGTTGTGTGCTTGCTTTTTTTTTTCTTTCTTTCTCATCTTTTTTCCTTTTTCATATGATTTTTTTCTCATGCAGCATGATAAATATGGAAATACGTATAGAAGAATTGCACTGTTTGTGGCAGCTCTTTTTGTGGCAACAAAGAATTGGAAAATGAGTAGATGCCCACCATTTGGGGGAATGGCTGAACAAGGTAATGAAATATGATTGCTTTACAAAAAATGATAAACGAGCTGATTTTAGAGGAAAGATTTACACAAACTGATGCTGAGAGAAACAAGCAGAACCAGGAATACACTATACCCAAGAACAGCGAGAATGTGCAATGATCAACTATGAAAGACTTGGTTCTCAGCGGTTCAGTGATGCAAAGCAATCCCAATAGACTTTGGACAGAAAACACCCTCTGCATTCAGAAAAAGATCTAAGGAGAATGAATATAAATCAACACATGTTATGTTCACTTTTTTTGTTTTATTTTTTCTCTCTTGTGGTTTTTCCCTTTTGCTTTGATTTTTCTCTCCCAACGTGATTCATAAAGCCATGGGTATTAAAAATAAATAGATTTTTAAAAATCATTTAAAAAAGAATTGCATGTGTTTAATATATTGGATTACTTGTTGTCTAGGGAAGGAAGAGAGGGGAAGAGAGAGAAAAATTTTAGAACACAAGA
Source organism: Antechinus flavipes (assembly GCF_016432865.1). Lineage (NCBI taxonomy): Eukaryota > Metazoa > Chordata > Mammalia > Dasyuromorphia > Dasyuridae > Antechinus > Antechinus flavipes. Next base: position 287,101,575 of record NC_067402.1, read on the forward strand.
TTTTGCAAGGGTGAATGTTGAAAATTATCTTTGCATTTTATTTTGAAAATAAAAGGCTATTATTAAAATAAATTCAATTTAATTAAAAACAAAAACACATGTCCTACTATTGTGGTCAGCGCTGTTTTCTCATCTGTAAACTGAGGAGGTCAGACTTATTCCCAGAGTATGTAAGGAGTTCTATGCAGGGAACACTGACTTTCATTGATATTTGATAATGTGAGCTTTTCTACCTTCCAAATCAGGAAAAAAAAAAAAAAAACTCTGAATAAGGTCTTGATTTACTGTTTGTTGATTTCTAGACTTAAGAAATCGATGGAGAAAATGTGAATAATTCAAATTAAACTTAAAAGTATGGATGAAGGAAGAGAGGAGGAAAGGGGATTTCTGAGCCAGGCAGGCCCTTGTATGGTAAAGAGCAATGTCAACCTTCCCTTTGCAACTCTCCTCTCCTATTTCATTGGAGATCTCCATTCACTTCTTGCCACTACAAAAGTTCTCTCTTAGATGATTCCTCTAACTCGTCCTCCTCCTTCTCCTTCTGGTTCTTCTCCTTCTTCTTTTTCTTCTTCTTGTTGTTGTTCTCCTCCTCCTTCTTCTTGTTCTTGTTCTTCTCTTTTTCTTGTTGTTCTTGTCCTTGTCCTTACCCTTGTTCTTGTTCTTCTTGCTCTTGTTCTTCTTGTTCTTGTTCTTTTTCTTGTTGTTGTTGTTGTTGCTCTTCTCTTCCTCCTCCTCCTCCTCCTCCTCCTCCTCCTCCTCCTTCTTCTCTTTCTTCTCCTCCTTCTTCTTGTTCTTGTTTCCCTCCTCCTCCTTCTCTTTCTCTTCCTTCTCCTTCCTCTCCTCCTTCTCCTTCTCCTCCTCCTTTCCACCAGGTTCAGCTCCAAGAGTCTGACATCACCAGCCTCCCTGGATTTCATCTTCCATCCCTGGTGTTTCCAGCTCATCTGGACCTCGACTTCCCTCCCGGAGGCTCCCAACCCACCCGGACCCCCCCTTCCTTCCCTCCCAGTCTATCTGGATCTTTTCCTCCCCTGACCTCCTACAGCAAGAATTGGTCCCAACATCATGGATCATCGGAAGAAAATCAGCAGAGATCACCGGTATCAGTGGACAAGAATTGCTGGAGTTTCTGAAGCTCCTTAAAGTTTGCAGAGTCCTTTCTGTCCAGCTTTGTTCTCCCGGCAGCCTCAGGCAGCAATGATCATCTCATTTCTACCATTGGAGAATCTAAAGCTCAGAGGGGTTTAGCGACTCGCCCCGGCTCACACAGCTAACGGGGTGACGTTAGATCCCAGGCTCCCTTGCTTTGTCTCCCCTACACTAATGGGGCTTCTGCGTGTGTGGGACTTCACCTCCTTGTTTCTCAAGGACAGGAGCCAGATACTGTCTCATTCTGCTCCTCACGGCCACGGTGCCGCCACCCAAGTGAGAGCTCTCCGTGCCCAGTCATAACTTGGGGAATCAAATACTTCCAAGGCGGGGTGCTGACCGGAGCCGGGGCCGCATGTGGGAGAATGCTTTGGTGTTGACTTTCCCTGGTAACTTGACCCTTCTCCTCCCTCTGGAGACAAAGCCAAGGGGAGAGGGTCATGGGAACTGGCTGGCTGGGCTGGCTGGGAAGGGAGAGGCTGCCACCTGGTTAGGGAGGGAGCTGGGCTGGATTCCCCCAAGTTCAAGTTTACTTTGACTGATTCCCTCTCTCCCTCTCTCTCCATTGGCTTGAGATATGAGGTTCGTCTCCGGCCAAAATCAACCTTTCCCATTTGTCAACATTCAGAGGCATGAGTAGACTCAGAATTAGGAAGACCCAGCTCAAATTCCATCTCAGTCATTTCCTAGCTGTGTGATCCTGGCCAAGTCACTTAACTTTTCCCAGCCTCAGTTTCCCTCATGTATATAATCATATGATTTGTATTATTCTTGTTATTGATATGGTCAATTATACTGAGAGTTTTTATACTGATAATTGTATTCTTTAATAGAAAATATTTCCATAAAAGTCATGTTGTGAGAGAAAACATAGATTTCCCATTCAAAAAACCAAAACAAAACAAAAAAACCCTCAAGAAAAATAGAGACAGAAACAGAGAGAGGAAGACACAGAGAGAGGGAGAAAGGGGGGAGGGAGACAGAAAGACAGAGAGAAGGAGAGAGACAGAGACAGAGGAGAAGAGACAGAAAGAGATGAGACACAGAGAGAGACAGAGAGAGAGAAAGAGAGAGAGAGAGAGAGAGATGCAGACAGAGACAGAAACAGAGAGACAGACAGAGAGAGAGACAGAGAGAGAGAAAGAGAGACAGAGGGACAGAGAGATAGAGAGACAGAGAGAGACAGAGATAGAGAGAGATGAGACACAGAGAGAGACAGAGATGGAGACAGACAGAAACAGAGAGACAGACAGAGAGAGAGAGACAGAGACAGAGAGACAGAGAGAAACAGAGGCAGAGAGACAGACAGAGAGATAGAGAGACAGAGGCAGAGAGAGACTGCTTCAATAGTTTTAGCAGCATTGAACCAGTCTGGCATTCCTAGTATAATTTTCACCTGGTCGTTGTGTATGATCTTAAACAGTCATTGGGGTCTAATGAATACAGGGTCCCTTCCAGTTCCAAATATTAGAATCCGAGTGTAAGAGGCATAGGAGATGGAGGAATAAACTCAAAAACCCGGGAAGCTCTGGGTTCAAATCTCACCTCTGATGCTAGTTGAGTGACTTTGACTTTCTCCGCTGTAAATTGGAGGTGATGGCGTCTATGGTACCTAGTTCAAGGAGTTGGAATGAAGTTCTACTGGGACAAGGCGCATGAAGTCTTGGGTTCCTTGGAACGTGGCTATTATTATCCCAGAATCTGCTGCTGGAAGGAGTTTCAGAGAGCGAGAAATCCAGCCCCTTCCTTTTGCAGAGGAGAAAAGGGAAAGCCAGAGGAGGGACATCCCAGAGGGAATCAGGGACAGGACCCGAATTTGAACCTGAGCAGACTGCTACCGGAGCGAGAGCATTTCCCCCTCGATGATGCTCCCCAGAATAAGTGGCAAGCTGATAGACTGGCTACAGAGCTGAGCTGGGAGGAGGGAAGAGATGAGTTCAAATTCTGATTCTGTTCCTTACTGGCCATGTGACTTTGGCTCAGTTATTGACCCTTTCAGTATCCCCGGAAACTCTCTAAGAATGAATAAAGACAGTTCTTCATTGGATCCTCTAAATCATTTGCATTTTGATGGGAGCTCTTGGGGGGTGAGGGAGGAAAACAGGGCGGGGGGGACATAATGCCTTCACCCAAAAGGATGTTTGCGGTGGTAGAAGTATGGGAGCCCATAGAGAAGTATCTGGGAGCTGTCTGTCTCCTTTAGCTCACGTGAGGTTCGAAGATCCACAATAGGCCTGAGCCGGACAGGTTGTCAGAAGCCATATGGTCCAGCCTTTTACTGGACAAGAATGTTTCCTAAACGTGTCCAGGGGTCATCCAGCCTGAACCATCCCACCTCCAGACAGGAAGAAGATCCCTACGTGTGTAAAAATGTTTGCGGCAATCCTTTCGGTAGTGGCAAGGAACTGGAAACCGAGTGGATGCCCATCAGTTGGAGAATGGCTTAAATAAGTTATGGTACATGAATGTTACGGAATATTATTGTTCTGTAAGAAATGGTCAGGAGGATGATTTCAGAGAGACCGGGAGAGACTTATAGGAACTGATGCTGAGTGAAATGAGCAGAACCAGGAGATCATTGTACACGGCAACAACAAGATTATACAACAATCAATTCTGATGGACGTGACTCTTTTCAACAATGAGATGATTCAGACCAGTTCTAATGGTCTGGTGGTGAGAGCCATCTGCTCCCAGAGAGGACTGTGGGAAGTGAGTGTGCATCACAACAAAGCAGTTCCACCTTTTTATTTTGTTTGCTTCTGTTTTGTTTTCTTTCTTATTTTTTTCTTTTTTGAGCTGATTTTTCTTGGGTACCATGATAACTGTGGAAATATGTATGGAAGATTGTAACATACGATGTATTATTTGCCGTATACAGGAAGGAAGGGAGGGAGGGAAACAAATTTGGAACACAAGGTTTTGCAAGGGTGGATGTTGAAAATTATCTATGCACATGTTTGAAAATAAAAAAACTTTAATAAAAACAAAAGAAGCTGGGTCCCTGTCCGCAAGAAGCTTCCAGTAGAGCCGGAGAGCCGAGCCATGAACAAAAGACAACTTCAAGCCTTGTTTTTTCAGTTGCATCCAAGTCTTTGTGACTCTGTGAACCCCACTGTCCACGGGGGGTTTTGGGGGACAAAGTGATTGGCCATTTCCTTCCCCAGGCAAACAACATAAGTGATTTTCCCGGTGTCACACGGCTGGATTACAACTCAGGCTTTCTGCCTCCAGGCCCGGCCTCCATCACTGGGCCACCCAGCCTCTTCCTACCTTGATCTTAGGAAATCTTAAAGGCAGAGGGAATGAGCAGAGCTGCAGAGGACCAGGGGACGGATACGCGATGGGAAGGTCAGGGAAGGCTTCCTGGAGGAGTCCAAATGGCAGACCTCCCACAGCTTGTTGTGGGAGGAGTTCGGCCAGACTCTGAGATCCCTTGGCTTGGCAAGCAAACGGCAGGAGGGCTGGGAGTGGGTCAGGGGAGGAGGGCGGGCCAGCAAGGAATAAATGACAGAAAGCACTTACTGAAGACTTACTCTGTGCCAGACACTGTGCTACACAGAGGTCAGATGCTCCCTGCTTTCAAGGGGCTGTGGAGGAGCCGCCAAGCAGCCGGTTACAGGTTGTAGAGGGGAAGGTGGGAGCCGCTGGGGAAGGAGCTTGGGGCTGGGAAGGAGCTTCAGCTGCAGAAAGGGGGTTGGAGCTGGATGTTGAAAGGGGATTGTGAAATGTGAAGGCAGAAATGAGGGGGCAGAGAATTCTGGGCACCGTGGTAACATTCCAGGCCAAGGCAAGGACACGGGAGAGAGGGTCATGGGAGGGGAGTCTCTAGCTGCCCAGTGTGGACGGACGGCAGAAGGATGGAAAGTTTGGAAAGACAGGGGCCAGATTATCTTGGATGCTGAAGGTAATAGGGAGCCACTAGAGCTTACAGAGGGAGGGACTGATAAAGTCAAACTTGAGGGATAGAGAACAATTTATTGTGGTAGTGAACAGGAGAGGGCTCGCACTAGGATCAGAGCTATAGGCTGGAAGGAAGGTGAGTCAAGTAGCTTGAAAGGCCCTCCCAGAATCGGGAAGAACTGAATTCAAATTCTGCCTCTGACATGCCAAGGTTGAGTGACCCTGGGCAAGGAGCGCCATATTCTAAGGGGGGAGACAACCTGTCAGCAATGAGGCGCATGCAGGATCCATGGAGCAGAAGGGAGGGAACCTTGGAAGGGAAGGCTTCAGCTGCTGAGGGGACCACGAGATTCTCAAATGAACTAGAACTGGGGCTTAGTTTGGAAGGAAGGAGCAGAATCTAAGAGGCAGAGGTGGGATGAGGGGAATCTGCTCTCAGAGTCTCAGTTCTTCCCTCTGGACAATAATAAAATGGGAGAGAAAGGCTCTTAGATCCATGTTAGCTCTGAAATTCCATGTTCTAAGCTCCCCTTGTTCTAAGGTCTCTCCCATCTCTGACGTTCTTTGTGCCGCTTCTGAGGGTCTCCTTTCTAAGACCTGTCTCAGCTCTGACATTCTGGGTTCTAAACTCACTTTGGACATGGACACTGTTCTAAGGTTCTTTTCAGCTCTGACATTCTGGGTTCTAAGCTCCTTTTGGATGCAGACAGTATTCTAAAGTTCTTCTTGGCTCTGACATTCTGGGTTCTAAACTCACTTTGGGCACGGACACTGTTCTAAGGTTCTTTTCAGCCCTGACATTCTGGGTTCTAAGCTCCCTTTGGACACAGACACTGTTCTAAGATCCTTCTAAGCCCTAAAATTTTGGATTCTAAACTCCCTTTGGACATGGACACTCTGTTCTAAGATCCTTCCCGGCTCTGACATTCTGGGTTCTAAGCTCTCTTTGGGCACAGACACTGTTCTAAGATCCTTCTCAGCCCTGACATTCTGGGTTCTAAGCTCCCCTTGTTCTAAGGTCTCTCCCATCTCTGACGTTCTTTGTGCCGCTTCTGAGGCTCTCCTTTCTAAGATCTGTCTCAGCTCTGACATTCTGGGTTCTAAACTCACTTTGGACATGGACACTGTTCTAAGGTTCTTTTCAGCTCTGACATTCTGGGTTCTAAGCTCCTTTTGGATGCAGACAGTATTCTAAAGTTCTTCTTGGCTCTGACATTCTGGTTCTAAGCTCCCTTTGGACACAGACACTGTTCTAAGGTTCTTTTCAGCCCTGACATTCTGGGTTCTAAGCTCCCTTTGGACACAGACACTGTTCTAAGATCCTTCTCAGCCCTGACATTCTGGGTTCTAAGCTCCCTTTGGACATGGACACTGTTCTAAGATCCTTCCCGGCTCTGACATTCTGGGTTCTAAGCTCTCTTTGGGCACAGACACTGTTCTAAGATCCTTCTAAGCCCTAAAATTTTGGATTCTAAACTCCCTTTGGACATGGACACTCTGTTCTAAGATCCTTCCCGGCTCTGACATTCTGGGTTCTAAGCTCTCTTTGGGCACAGACACTGTTCTAAGATCCTTCTAAGCCCTAAAATTTTGGATTCTAAACTCCCTTTGGACATGGACACTCTGTTCTAAGATCCTTCCCGGCTCTGACATTCTGGGTTCTAAGCTCTCTTTGGGCACAGACACTGTTCTAAGATCCTTCTCAGCCCTGACATTCTGGGTTCTAAGCTCCCTTTGGACATGGACACTCTGTTCTAAGATCCTTCCCGGCTCTGACATTACATTCTATTCTCAGCCCGGGGCCTGACCCCTCTCGGGGGTGACTCATCGGGCCTGGGATCTCACAGGAGGGGGTCAGACTGAGGCTGCCCCTTCAGGCAGGGGGCAGGGCGGAGAGGCCTGCAGTCAACAGAAGGGGAAGGCTGGACTCCAGCCAAGGGATGAGTGAATAGAAGGAGGAGGAGGAGGAGGAGGAGGAGGGAGGGCAGGGCTAGGCTGGGAAGGGAGTAGGGAGGCTGAGTCCTGAGCAGGCTGGGAAAGAAGGCCCGGCCACCAGCGAGCCCCCAGAGTCTCCCCTGCCTCGCATGGTACGGTACCACAGCCCATGCTCACAATAATGGTGCAGTAAACCCTCTCCCTGCTGCGGATTATCTCTCCTCTGTGTGACTCAGTTCCCCACTCTGTAAAATGAGGGAGTTGGGCCAGACAGTCAGTCAACAAGCACTTACTAAGAGTCAGGGACAGAGAAAAGCAAGAGTGGTTCCTGTCCTCCGGGAGCTTATGGGCTAACATGGCTTCAGGGCAGGTGGAAGGGGACCTTCCAGGAGGCACCGGCCGCTGGGAGCCCAGGGAAGGCCTCCTGGAGGCCAGAGTGCTGGAGCAGAGGCTTGAAGGAAGCCAAGAACTCCCAAAGCTGGCACTTGGGAGAGAAAAGATTCCGGCCTGAAGAGCACTTATGCAAAGGCAGGAGACGGAGACGGAGATGGAGGAATGGCTGGGTTGGAGCATGCTTGTCCAGAGCAGGAAGGTTGGAAAGAGAGGAAGGGCCAGATTTAAATGGCAAACAAAGGTCTCAGGTATCTCCTGGCTGTGTGACTCTAGGCAAGTCACTTAACCCCAGTTGGACCTGGAGGTGATAGGGAGCCATTGCACCTGCTTGAGCAAGGAGAGAATTCACAGTCAGATCAATGTGTTAGATTGGAGGGGAAGGTGGTAGCCTCCATAGTAAGCAGGAAAGTGGAAAGAGGGAAGACTTTGGGGGAAAGTTTGGACAGGTCAATGTGAGATTTCTAGGGGACAGCTGGTGGTTGGAAACCAGAGTCCAGAAAAGAGACTACTATTGTCATTCGGCCGCGTCTCCCTCGGGGTCTTCTTGGCAGAGATACAGGGATAATTGGCCATTTCCTTCTCCAGCCCACTTTACAGATGAGGAAACTGAGGCAGACGGGGTGAAATGATTTACCCAGCCTCACACATTTGGGAAGTGTCAGAGGCTGGATTTGATTGACTCCAGGCCCAGTCTCTAACCACTGTGCTTCCTAGCTGCCCCGTTCAGACCTCTATTACTTCACACCCCGCTAATTCTTTTCTTTGGGTGAGCTCACTTGAGCTTTCCTTCTGAATCTTTAAATCTCCTTGTAAACAAGTCCCAGAAACGTGTGGTCTCCGGAGCGTGGAGCCCGGGCAGGGGATAAAGAGGAAGGGAAAGAAGGAAGTGGGGGCTAGCCTTGCCCGGACAAACAATGGGAGCAGAAGGAGAAGTCATTTGCAGGTTGGGGTCACGCAGCCAGAGCTGTCGTGCGATCATTCTGCTGCGGGAGGCAAGCCTGGAAAGCCGGATCTGGGCTGAGGTACAAGGCTGCTGCTGCTGCCGCTGCTGGAGGGACCTCAAAGGGAAGGGCAAGGCAGCTGAAAGGCTGGAAAGGGGCTGTCTGGGAGCCCGTCCCACGGCGGGGCAGGAGAGATACACTCTCTGTCAGGGGCTATTGAGCCCGATGGAATCTGGCGCTCTGGGGCAAAGCGCCTGCTGCCCCAGCCTAGTTAGCATTGTGAAGGGAGTGGACCTTAAAAGCCAGAACCGGTAGATCCCAGGACCTAAATTTAGGAAGAAGCCTACATGGGAGCATAGACCCTTAGATCAAGAGCTGGAAGGAACCCCAGCGGGTGCCAAGTCCAATCTTCTCATTTTAGAGATGGGAAAACTGAGGCACAGGGAAGTTCGATGGGTTGCCTAGTGCTACACAGGAGACTGAAGCTGGGTTTCAGGGACTAAGGAAGGTTCCAAAATACTGAATTTGCTGTTTGGGTGGTAGTCTACCGGAGGATCTGTCCCCCAGGAGCTGGGAGGCTGAGGCCCAAGGTTCTGAACTAGATCCTTGACAGATCAAGGCCTGCCTGGCCCAGCCTCAGCCCGGTACCTCGCCCTCCCTTCTCTGCGGCCCAGGCAGGATCCTAGTCTCCGGGCAAGATGCTGTCACCGAGATGCAGCCTTTGTTCTCCTATCCGCCCTTCAGTCAGGATGGGACTGGGGCAGGGAATGGGGGAGAAGGAGGAAGGAGGGAAAGAGCCCAGTACAGGCCTGCCTCTGAGGGCCCCTGACCACAGAACCGTCTCTGCAAGGAGGCCGTGTGCTCTGCTGAAAAAGAAACTGGATCTGGGGTCAGAGGAAATGGGTTTGGGTCCTGACCTTGCCATTTATTAGCCGTGTGACCTAGGCAAGTCACTTTACCCCATCTGCCTCAGTTTCCTCATCTGTAAAATGGGCTGGAGAAGGAAATGGCAAAGTACTCCAGTTTCTCTGCTAAGAAATCCCCCTCCCAAAGGGTCACAAAGAGTTAAACATGACTGAATGTGACTGAGCAACAAATAAGAGTCCAGAAGGAAACTGGGCAGATGCCTTGGCCCTCAGTTTCCCCATCTATAACATGAGTATTTTGGAGTAGATCATGGGACCAGAGTTCTAGAACTAGAAGGTCTTTTCATTTAGCAGAGAAGGAAACCGAGATCTGGGGGAGGAATCTCTGCCAATCTGAGCTCTCTGGGTGAGATGGAGTGGGGGTGGGGCCACAGAGCTGGACCCCTTCTCCGAGCTCCCTCCCCCACCTTGGTCCAGACTTTCCCACCCGCCTCTGGACAGGTGGCTGCCTTTCCAGGGAGGAGGAGGAGGGGGAGAGGCAGGGGGCAGGCAGGAGGCCACCAGAGCCCAGCTCGGGCCCTCCTCCCATTTGCTCATTTTCCTCCTTGATTAGCGGAAACATTCCAGCATCTGTCACGGGGAAGGAAGGTCCTTTTTCTCCCTCCTTTTCCATGCATGGAACACAAACACATTCCAGCCCTGCCCGCTCCCTCCAGTCACATCCCTCCCTACTCCCAACGTGCCTTCCTCCAAGGGCCCAAGTTCTGGCTCTCCCCGCTCCCCGAGCCTCCCTGGGGCAGAGGTCCATTGAGGGGCACAAACAAGAGGAAAAACACGTAGGAGAGGGGAGGAGAGAGCAGCTAGTTTAAATCCAGCCTCAGACATTTATTGACTGTGTGACTCTGGGCAAGTCATTTAACTCCAATTGCCTCCGAAACAAACAAAAAAAAAAGGAATGGGGGATGGAGTGGGTGACAGAGGAGAGAAGTCCCAAAGCCGGAGACTTGGCTGTTTGTCTTTTTTTTTTTTTTTAATAGTATTTTATTTTCCCAATATGTATAAAGATAGTTTTCAATATTAATTTTTGTAAGACTTTTGTGTTTCAAAATTTTCTCCTTCCCTCCTTTCCCTCCCTCTTCCCCAAGACAGCAATTTGATATAGGCTAAAAAAATACGCAATCCTTTAAAACATGTCTCCATATTTGTCATGCTGTGCAAGAAAAACGAATCAGACCAAAAGGGGAAAAAACGAGAAAAAAACAAATAAAAAATGAAAACACTCTACTTCGCTGAATGTAAATCACAACATAGTATTTGCAGCTTTTTTTTATTGTGTTTGATTTTTTTTCTTTCTCGTTTTTTCTTTTTTGAGCGGATTTTTCTTGTGCAGCTTGATAAATATGGAAATATGTATAGAAGAATTGTACATGTTTAATATATATTGGATTGGTCGCTGTCTAGGGGAAGGGAGAGAGAAAAAGTTGGAACGCAAGGTTTTGCAAGTGTATTTTGAAAATTAAAAGCTATTATTAAAAAAAATTGTAAAATTGTAGACACTCCCCCCCAAAAGAGAAAATACTATACTTTGATCCAGAATCAGTCTCCATAGTTCTCTCTCTGAATGCAATTTGTATTTTCTATCCCAAGTCTATTGGAATTACCTTAAATCACTACGTTGTTGAAAAGAGCCAAGTCCATTACAGTTGATCATCACCTAATCTTGTTGTCTCTGTGTACAATGTTCTCTTGGTTCTGTTCATTTCACTCAGCATCGGTTCATGTAAGTCTTTCCAGGATTTTCTGAAATCAGCCTCTTCTTCATTTATTTGTAGAACAATAATCCTTTGTTATATTTATTCATCTATCAGTCATTTCCCAATTGACTCAATTTCCAGTTCCTCGTCACTATAAAAAGAATTGCTGCAAACATTTGTGCACATGTGGGCCCTTTTCCCTCTTTTATGATCTCTTTGGAATACAATCGCAGTAGTGAGACTGCTGGATCAAAGGGTATGCACAATTTTATGGACCTTTGGACATAATTCCAAATTGCTTTCCCTCAGTTTCCCCATCTGTAAAATGCTTAGTGGGATGAACTGGAGTTAACGCTGCCCCAAAGGGGATGGGGTGGCTTGGTAGGGAGCTTGATAGGGCTGGGGGAACACTTGTTGGATCACAAAAGGGGGAGTATTGTGGCACTGGGTGGCTTCTGAAACCCCTTTCCCTCACGCAGATTCCTCAAACTCAGAGACCGGTGCACACACCTCCTACATGTGGGGCCTGTTCCTTTTTTATGATCTCTTGGGAACACAGAGTCAGTAATGAGACTGTTGGATTAGAGGGTATGCACAGTTTGAAGGCCCTTGGGGCATTGTTCCAAATTGCTCTCGGGAATGGTTGGATCAGTTCACACCTCCACCAGCAATGCTGCTGTCTGTCTAGCAGGAGATGGGGCTATCTCTAAGCCAGCTTTTTCTGCTTCATCTCAGCACACCCCCAAATTACAGTATTGGGGGTCACAGAGGAGACCTCAGAGACCATGGAGTCTGACCCTCTTCATTTCACAGGCAGGGAAACTGAGGCTAGGAGAGCGGCGAAGTGATCTACTCAAAGTCACACTGGGAGAAGAGGCAGGGGAGCATTTGAATTCAGATCCTTTACCTCCAAAGCCAAGCCCTTTCTGCTTTTCTCCAGGGATAAATGTGTCACAGGAGGAGCACCCGGCCCCAAAACAGGACGATGCTTGGAAGTGGATGTGATTCCACACACATATCCAAATCTGGCACAGTCAATCAGCAAACACTGGCTGCTGCGCCTGGGGATTCAGAGAGAGACTTTCAAAAGCCGGCCCTCACCTCAAGGAGCTCGTTTTTTTTTTAAATGAGGCATGCAACAAGCAGTTAGTCCAGAGGGGAGATGCACTGAAGAGATCAAGGGTCATCTCAGAGGGGAGGCAGCAGAAAGAGCGTAAAATGTGGACCTTGATGCTATTTACTCCTTGTGTTTCCTGGGACAAATTATTCCCCTAGGGCTGCGCTCCCTGATCCTCATCCTGCCAGGAAACAGTGTAATCTAGTTCTGTGTCTTTCCCCTGCAGCTGGGTGACTGTTCTTCAGTTTTATGGGCCTCGGTTTCCCCATTTGTTTTTTAAAAAAAGGGGGCGTGTGTGTGTCCATTAGTTGTTAAGTCCATGGATATACCATATGGCAAGCCATCTATCATAGAACTTTGGACATCATTCAGTTCCCCCTTACACACATACATATACACACACACACACACACACAGAGACAGAGAGAGAGAGAGAGAGAGAGAGAGAGAGAGAGAGAGAGAGAGAGAGAGAGAGAGAAACAGGGAGACAGAGAGAGACAGAGAGAGATCGAGAGAAGAAAACAGGAGGAGGAGAAAAAGCAGAAAAAGGAAGAAGAAAAGAGGAGGAGAAGGAAGAGGAAGAGGAGGAGAAGAGGAGGAGGAGGAGGAAGAGGAGGAGGAGGAGAAGAAGAAGAAGAAGAGGAAGAGGGGAAAAGGAGAAGGAAGAAGAAGAAGAAGAAGAAGAAGAAGAAGAAGAAGAAGGAAGAAGAAGAAGAAGAAGAAGAAGAAGAAGAAGAAGAGAAGGAGAAGGAGAAGGAGAAGGAGAAGGAGAAGGAGGAGGAGGAGAAGGAGGAGGAGGAGGGGGAAGGGAAGGAGGAGGAGGAGGAGAAGGAGGAGGAGGAGGAGGAGGAGGAAGAGGAGGAGGAGGAGGAGAAGAAGAAGAGGAAGAGGGGAAAAGGAGAAGGAAGAAGAAGAAGAAGAAGAAGAAGAAGAAGAAGAAGAAGAAGAAGAAGAAGAAGAAGAAGAAGAAGAAGAGGAAGAGGGGAAAAGGAGAAGGAAGAAGAAGAGAAGAAGAAGAAGAAGAAGAAGAAGAAGAAGAAGAAGAAGAAGAAGAAGAAGAAGAGGAAGAGGGGAAAAGGAGAAGGAAGAAGAAGAAGAAGAAGAAGAAGAAGAAGAAGAAGAAGAGGAAGAAGAAGAAGAAGAAGAAGAAGAGAAGGAGGAGGAGGAGAAGGAGGAGGAGGAGGGGGAAGGGAAGGAGGAGGAAAAAGAAGAAGAAAGAAGAAGAGGAAGAAAGAACAAGAAAGGAGAGAGAGTAAGAGAGACAGAGAAAGAAACAGAGCTTGCAAGAGTTGGGGGAGCACGGAGGGGAAGGCCTTTAGAGGATTCTGGCTCAGGATGGCTTTTGAAATCTCCCTTCTCCACTCAGATTCCTCAGACTCAGTGACCGATGTACACACACCTCCTACACACACCTACAGCTCCCATACTGAGACACACGCACTGGGATGAGGGTACAAGTGATCAGTCACTCAATAAGCTTTCCTTTCCCTAAGTTGGGGGTGCCATTAAACTCTGCCCCCTGGTCCCAAAGAATGGCCCTTCCCTAGCTCCCTGGAGTTTCCTTGTAATTCAGGGCTCCTGGACTAGGGGAGGACGCCATTGCCCAGACAGAGACACACACATGCTGTCGCACGCCTTGCGTATCCCCCACCCCGGCCACGCCAGGGCTGGGCCCCCCGGGAGCAGCGAGCACTATCTAGCATCCTGAAGCCTCAGCCAGTGTTTATCTAAGGCTGGTTCTTTCAGGAGCTCAGACATGACCTCATCCTGTCCTCCCCACCGCGAGCAGCTCCCATCCCTGCCCGCTGTGCTCCTTTTGACTCCCTCACCTGTCCTCCTCCAGCCAGGTGCGCCTGCTTCCCAGAGGCCTGCAGGAGAAAGTCCTTCCCCCGCCCCAGCCCTGCCCTAACCTCCAACAGCACCTCCTGCTCCCCTCTGTGGTCCCGTGCACCCCCTCTGTGGTTCCCCAATGGTGTCAAATCCCATCAGAATCCTTCCAGAATCAGGGCTAGTCTCACCTTTCCAGGAAACTCTGGGACGGTCGCTGTTCCACAGATTTTCATTCTCTCAGAACTTTTGGGAGAAAAGGACCACTTAGAGAAGAGGGAGGAGGAGAAGGAAAGTAGAGTGGGGAGAGGAAAGAGAAATTAGAAGGAGATAAAGTTGACAAGCAATTAATTATTCAATGATTACTATGTCCTAGGGCACCAGGGGTCACAAAAAAGCCAGTCCCTGCCCTCTGGACGCTTACCATCTACCTGGGGAGACGACAAGCATACAGAGCAAGCTTTATACTCGGGATTCTTGCCTCCTTAATTTCATTATTTCCTCACCCCCTCGTCCATCATGAAGCAGGCAGGAACGGAACAGGAGCAATGGTGTCCCAGCACCAAAAAGAGCAGCTTCTCAGCTCAATGGATGATTGAATCAATAGACGCCACTGTTCCTTCCCACTGTCTGAAAAGACAAGACTCAGAATCACAGGGTGTCCAGAGGAAGTAATTCACAGAAAAAAGGCTCTAATTGGAGGCTCCCTTTAGATCTGGGATCCTTGAGCTACCTGGAAGAAACCTCAGTCACTTGCTCCATTTTACAGGTGAGGAGCAACCACTGAACCGCTTTGCCATTCTCCCTCTGTCAAATAAAACCATTGGACTACAAGGTCCTTTCTAGCTCTAAACACTGTGAGCTATCTGGGAGCCAGACTCCTATTAATTCAGCCCAAGGCCGGAGTGTCTTTTTTGGTTACTGTCTCACGTTTTGGACACACATTAAGCTTCTAGTCCATTAACACTCCCAGCTCTTTTCCACACAAATTATTTTGTATTTTATATTTGTATTCTCCATTTTATATTTGACTTTTGAAGTTGTCTTTTAAAAAAATTGTAGAACTTTACATTTTTCTCCTCCCACTTTTCTCTTTTTAGGTCCGGCTATTGTTCTTAGCTCTCCCAGACTTGGGGCAATCAGTCACCCCATCCTTGTGGGGAGGTGGGGATGGCCTATTCCTGATCTCTAAATGATCTTGAGTGGAATAGCAGCTGTGACCCAGATATCAAGCTATGTAGCACCTTTGGGGGGTCACCAGAAGGACAAATAGTTATCCCCACATTGTTGGCTTCCTTTCATTGACTACGAGAGCGGGATAGAATACAAGGCAGGGACTGAGCTGGACTCCGAACCTTCCCCTCTCAGGGGAATGGGAGGAGATGAGGCGGCTTCCTAGGGGCCGCAGGCATTGGGAGTGTTGCTTTTAATGTATTTTCTCAATATCACAATGCCTTCTATTTTAGGGCTGAATTGTTCTAGTTATGATATGAAATCATGTGATCGGTCCTGACTGGTCTAAGGGATTCAGTGGGTGGGGACTCTGATCTTCATTGTGAGTAGTTTCCAACCAAACACAAGATTTCTGTTTCAGCAGTTTGGGTCACTCACATTTGAACGAGTCGGGAGAGATGAAAGGATAAGAGACTGTCATTAGAAAATAGTATTTTCAAGTTCTAAGTCTAAAAAGCAGCAAAATTCTGAGTGTTGTTAAGGTCTGGGATATGACCAGATTAGTTTGGGACTGAAATGTGGAGGAGAAGGCCCTTCTCACTGAGAAAACTGAGGATTAGAAAGGCCTTATCACCAGAGGGGTCATTGACATGAGTAGCAATATCTTTGGGGATGATGATGATGATGATGATGATAACTGGCATTTCTATAGCACTTTCAGGCTTGAAAAGTACTTCACATTTATCACATTCGATTCCACAATAGCCCTGAGAGCAGGTGATATTATTATCTCCATTTTACAGATGAGAAGACTAAGGTTGAGAAAAGTTAAATGACTTGAATAGTACAAGTCTGAGACCAATTTAAATTTAGATCTTCCAACGAACAGGATTGTGGTTATCCAAATTGTCCAAAGATAATCATAAGGTCTATATTTGTGGGATCTTGGACAAGTCTAAACCTGGGTTTCTTCATCTATAAAATAAAATGATACGTTTTATTTATTTATTTTATTTAGAATTTCATTAATTTATGTATTTGTTCATTCATTCATTCTTTGTTTATTTGTAGTATAGAATTCTATAATGCTATGATTAACAACAAGCAGTGGGAACCGGGTTACTTCTGATTAAAAAATACGCTGCCTACAGAAAGGGGTCCTTTTTGGGCCCCCCCATGCATATTTGTGATTCTTGCCTCCATAATTTCCTTATTTCCCCACCCCCTTATCCAAAGACATGTTATAAAACATGCAGGAATGGCACAGAGCCATAGTGTCCTGAACCCAAAAAGAGCAGCTTCTCAGCTCCCCCTCCAAAAATCAATGGATGATTGAATTAATAGACTCCAGTGTTCCTTCCCACTGTCTAAAAAGACAAGACTCAGAATCATAAATTTCAGAGCTGGAACCCATCTTAGGAGGGATGTAGTTATTAATTCTTTTATGATGAAGCATCTGAGGCCTGCAAGGGAAAAGTAATTTAGCCAAAGTCAATTCAATTTAATTTAGCATCCATTTAAGGGCCCGTGATATGTGCAGAATGCCAGGGAGACAAAGCTAGAGATCATGTATCGTCATCAATGAGATTCAGGATGAGTCTCCTGGTTCCATCTTCAAAGGCTGCAAATTCAAAGAGATGTTCAAGTCGAGAACCAAAAATGGATGGACAGATATTTGTGTCACACATATATATGCCAGAAGGAGCTTTAAGAAAAACTTAAAGAGAGGTACATGGTGCAAGAGATAGAGAGCCGACTTCAAAGTCATGAAAGTTCTCATAAGTTCTACTTGTAACGTCATCATGGGACCCTGGGCGAGGCTCTTTAATCTTGCCATGCTTAGGCCAGGGGTCTGAACAAGCAGCCACGACATGGCTAAGTGTGTCCTGAACCAAATTAAAATGTAGATCTCCTCTGATTTTAATGTGTTGATATATTATTAAAAAACCAACCAACCAACAAATAAATAAATATATGGTTTTCTAAATCAATATATAGCCCTCGGGGATCCTTATGTATGGATCAGTAGCTGCCAATTTCTATTTGAATTTGACACCTCTGGGTTAGGCAACTCTGAAGGAAATGACCTGCATCGATGGGAGCCTTTTCTCCATCTGTAAATTACCTAGATCAATGAGATTGCACAGGTATAGTTCCCATTCTAAAGATAGTATAACTTTATGTCTATTAGTTTTCAACCAAACAGGTTTGAGACACACAGGAATTGATATCATCTGAATACATTCCTGTCTCATGCAATTTACACACCCACCCTCATATTAGCTAAGCTGACATGGCAATACCTCTCCAGTTCCCACAGGCACCGTGGTATCTCAGAGACATCTGGTCTGCCGATCTCTTTCTCCTTTGCTCACCAGAATAGTTCTCTCTGATGTTTTACGCTGAAGCAAAGGAATCCTTGGGTTCTCAGATTCTGATGGAGTTACCAACTCTGCTTGGCTGCACCCATGCAGAAATTCTTCAGGTTTGGGGCTGGTGAAAACTCTTACATCTTGCTAAGTGAAATGAGCAGAACCAGGAGATCATTGTACACGGCAACAACAAGATTATACGATGATCAATTCTGATGGATGTGGCTCTCTTCAACAATGAGATGATTCAGACCAGTTCCAATTATTTCGTGATGAAAAGAGCCATCTACACCCAGAGAGAGGATTGTGGGAACTAAATGGGGTTCACAACATAGCATTTTCTCTTTTTTTGTTATTTGCTTGAATTTTAGTTTTTTTCTCATTTTTTCCCATTTGATTTGATTTTTTGTGCAGCAAGATAATTATATAAAAATGTAGGCATATATTGGATTTGACATGTATTTCTACCATGTTTAACACATATTGGACTACTTGTCATCTAGGAGAGAAGGGGGGGAAATTGGAACACAAAGTTTTGCAAGGGTTAATATCGAAGAATTATCCATGCATATGTTTTAAAAAATAAAAAACTTTAATTTAAAAAGAAAGAAAGAAAAACTCCTATATCTGCTGTCCAAAACCTATTCTAGCTAAGTATGGAGAGACTCCTCCCCAGAAGTGGGGATTATGAAGTGAGGATAGTTTTTTACTTCCATGGTTAGATAAGTAGCTGGGAATTCAAAAGAACCTCTAGTTTCATGAACTTTTCTCTTTCTACAGCTGAAAAAGGGCAGAAAACATTATGGATCAAGCAGTTTCTGAAAGCAGCTTCTTTTGGGTCTCTTAATGTAGTGTTTCAAGACAATCCACTATGATCAAGTGGGATTTATAGCAGGAAGTCAGGGCTGGTCAATATCAGGAAAACTATTACCATAATCGACCATATCAATAACAAAACCAATAGAATCATATGATAATCTCAATAGATGCAGAAAAAAGCTTTTGACAAAATACAGCACACATTCCTATTTAAAAAAAACAAAACACTAGAGAGCATAGGGATAAAGAGATTTTTCCTTAAAAATAATCAGCAGTATCTATTTAAAACCAACAGCAAGCCTTATTTGTAATGGAGAGGAGCTGAAAGCATTCCCAATAAGATCGGGGGAAACAAGGGTGCCCATTATCACCACTATTATTCAACAATGTACTAGAAATGTTGGCTTTAGCAATAAGAAAAGAAAAAGAATTAAAGAATTACAATAGATAATGAGGAGATAAAACTATCACTCTTTGCAGAAAATATGATGACATACTTAGAGAATCCTAGAAAATCATTCAAAAACCTACTGAAAATGTAGGTATTTACACATACCTGGAGGAAGTGAGTTACCTCTATATTCTCATTAAAAATTAAATGGGAGACATGAAGAAAGTGGAATTGCAGAGAACAGCTTA
Source organism: Antechinus flavipes (assembly GCF_016432865.1). Lineage (NCBI taxonomy): Eukaryota > Metazoa > Chordata > Mammalia > Dasyuromorphia > Dasyuridae > Antechinus > Antechinus flavipes. Next base: position 287,120,463 of record NC_067402.1, read on the forward strand.
TAGGTTTGCCTTCATGAGCTCGATCAAGAAAGTGGTGGAGTTGGTTTATCATGCATCCAAAGGCAATTGCCGATGAAAGGTTTGGAAGGGGAAGGTAGATGGGGATGGGTGGTTAGGAAACTGGTTCCTGAGAATGGGATCTGACTTCCTGGGCATCCCATTTGGAAATGACTTTGGTAAGTCAAAGCATAGGTCAGTAAACCCGCAAAGTATGGTCAGATACTGTGCCGAGGACCAGAAATACAAAGAAAAAATTCCCTTGCCTTGATTGATGAGTCTTGTCTCATCCCCATGTCATGCCAAGCTTAAATTACATATATATATATATAATATATATATATATATATATATAATATATATATATATATATATGTATATATATATATACATATATATATATATATTATATATATATATATATATATATATATATTATATATATATATATACACACACACACACACACACACACACACAACTGGGATAAGTGACTTGCCCAGAGTCACACAGTCAGGACGTGTTAGGTGTCTGAGGCCAGATTTGAACTCAGGTCCTCTATAACTTCGGGGCTGGTGCTCTATCCACTGCACCACCCAGCTACCTGCAGTTGTTTGCTTACATTTATAAACTTAGCACTTAAGCACAATGCCTGGTCCACAATAAGCACTTAATAAAAAATATGTATGTATGTATCTATCTGTCTATTCAGCCAGCCAGCCATCTGTTGTTATTCAACAGTGAACTAATTTGGGATTTTCTCGGCAAAGATACTGAGTGATCTGCCGGCTCATTTTACAGATGAGGAAACTGAGGCAAACAGGATTAAGCGACTTGCTCGGGATCATTGTGTTTCCATTTCTTTTTCCAGCTCATTTTATTGGAAGTATCCAAGGTTAGATTTGAACTCAGCTTTTCCTGCCTCTGGGCCTTTATCTTAAAATAGTCCCTGCTCTCAAGGAGTTTACAGTCTAAAGAAGGGGACATTATGTGCACTTTCAACCTGTTAGAATTCAAAAAAATATATAAACAACACACCTAGGTTTCCTTCTGTATGGGAAAGGACATTATTCTACTTAAAACTCACTAGCTTAATGAACCCGAGCAAGTCACTTAAACCAAAAAAATAAAATAAAATAAAATCCTTAGAGCTTTTCCTTACGAGGGGTCACTAGGGCCTCTATATGTCGATGTTTTTATGTTTCTGCAAAGCTGTCCCCCATATATTTAAAGGGACCTGTGTGCCCTTGAGGCTCTCTGTTAGGTTCATCGATTAGATAACTGAGGGCTGAACATAACTCTGGGGGAGCTCCCTCCACCAATCCAGATCAATACCTTCTCTGCAGCTGATCTATCATCTCGATAGGTCGTCTAGAGCGTGGAGAGATAAACGACTACAGTTAGTGTGAGTCAAAAGAAAGAGGAGGCTTCTGCAGCCCCTTCTCTTCCAGGTTTCTGTCCTCTTGTTCTGGTGGATTCAGGACGAATCCAAACTGTGGAGATGTCTGAGAAATAAGATACAGCTACTTGGAGGCCCGTCTGAAAATAGACAGGAAACATGTGGGATTATCATGACCAGCCTTGGCCTTGGAAAAGACATGAGGAAATGTAGCTCCTTCCTCTGCTCGGGGCGGTCGGAGACAATGAGCTTGGAATGCTACATGCACCGGCAGACTCCGGGCTCGGCTCCCGCTTGGTCGATGGGCCCAGATAGAATTATCTTTGTTACATGAGAAGGCTCACGGGGCTGTGTGTGTATGTGAGCCCGGCTCGAGCACCGAGGGAGAGGCTGGACGTATCCGGAAACAAAACAAAAGACATTAAAAAAAATTAAGGCAAGCCACAAAGATGATGAGATTGTGCCGTCCTAGGCAAGAAAACCGAAGCCCCCGGGGACACAGGTGGTGTTTTCATCACCATTGTTGGCGAAAGGTTCCGAAGGAGATGGGGATGGAGATAGATGGTTAGCAAGCTGGTCCCTGAGAATGGGATCTGACTTTCTGAGCATCCCATTCTCGAAATGGCTTTGATGAGCTAAACTTTACCCTGTGGTTCTCAAAGTATGGTCTAGAGAATCCTGGGGATCTCTGAAACCCTTTTAGAGGGTTTATAAATTCAAAAATAGTTTTTAGTTCCAATATGGTAAATGTCTATAAATATAACCCAGATAAACAAAAACGCGTTGGAGAGATCCTCAATCATTTTCAATAGGATAAAGATACTGAAAACAACAGTTTGAGAACCACTGAGCTAAAGCATTGCCAAAGAATGTCAACAAGAAGGGAAGACTGGAAACTGGGGCAGATTGTCATCGGTTAAAGGAATTGGGTTTGAGGGTTGGCTCAGCCCACAGAAGGGATTTGGGGGGATGGTGTAGATCATGTCTGTCATGTAGAAGAGGGACATGGGTAACCCAGATCTGTCTCTGGAGCTCCACTGTGAATGGCCCATTACCAACTCCAAGATATTCTGTGTCAAAGTCAATAGATTTTCCTTTTTAAAAAATGTTGTTTGCTTGCATTTTGTTTTCTTTCTCATTTTGTTCTTTTTTTTATCTGATTTTTCTTGTGCAACATGATTATTGTGGAAATACGTATAGAAGAAGTACACGTGTTTAGCATATATTGGATTATTTGCTCTCTAGGGGAGGGAGGTAGGGAAGGAAAGGAGAAAAATTTGGAACACAAGATTTTGCAAGAGTGAATGTTGAAAATTATCTATGTGTATGTTTTGAAAATAAAAAGATTTAATAACAATAAAAAACATATTTTCACAGTTATCATGCTACACAAAAATTCAGATCAAAAAGGGAAAAAATGAGAAAGAAAAAAGAAGCAAGCAAACAACATCAATAACAACAAAAAGGAGAAAATACTATGTTGTGGTGCACATTCAGTCCCCATAGTCCTCTCTCTTTGGATGCAGATGGCTCTCTCCTTCACAAGTTTGTTGGAATTAGTCTGAATCATCTCATTGTTGAAAAGAGCCATGTTCATCACATAATCGTTGCTGTATAAAAGGTTCTTTTAGCACAATAGATTTTCTCTTAAATCTGCCCCTCTTTCAAACTTTCCTATTTCTGTGAAGTGTTGCTACCTTCTCGGTCCCCCCATACATACACCAGATATATAATCTTGTAATTGTAATTATCTTTCACTCTTTTCCTCTCTTTTACCCAATATGTTGAACCAGGTGCAGTCTTGTGAATTCTCTTGAATTCTCCCTTTTTCTCCACTCCCACAACTACAACCATAGTTTGAATTTTTATCATTTTGGGTCTGACCATCAAAATTATTTCCTAATTGGTCTTCTGGCTTCCAGAATCTTCCCTCTATCACCCATCCTACACACAACTGCCCAAAAAGAATAGCACTGGTACTTCCTAAGGCTTTGGTCTGACCACATTTATCCTCTACTCAAGAGTATTCTGTGGCTCCCAGTTGCTTTTAGGATGTGGTCTTGTAGGCTTCCCAAAATTGGTTCCAGATTTCCCTATCAATCTTATTTTAACCTTCTTCCCCTTTATATCTTGTTGTTGCTGTTTAGGGATTCTCAGTCATGTCTGAGTCTTTGTGATCCCACTTGGGGTTTTCTTGGCAAAGATACTGGAATGATTTATCATTTCCTTCTCTAGAGATGTATGTTTCCTTCTGCAATATATGTCATGTACTGTACAGATACTAAGTTGTATATTTTGAGCTTGGAGGGACCTTTGAGATTATCTAATCCAATCCCTCCATTTTAGCCATAAGGAACCTGGGAGTCTTGAATCCATAGATTCAGCTCTACAAAGGACCTAGAGGCTATTAAGTCCAAAGTCCACATTTCATTTTATGAATGATGAAATTGAAGCTCAGAGTTGTTAAATGCCCTCTCCAGATTCTCTAGAGTAGGATGGATATGAGCCGGTATGGAGCCCACGTCTCCCTGGGTATGTCCTTGAAACTTGCCAACCTCTCCTCCACAACCTGCCCCCTACGTTTGGCAACTTCTTCCTCAAGGCTTTCTCTCTGAATCCTTCTTTTTCCAATTCATGTACTTCTTTTTTATTTTATTTTATTAAATTATTATAGCTTTTTATATAGAATCCTTATTTTCTAATTGTTCCAGTTTGGGGGCCGCTACCTTTCTTAAGGCTTTCCGGATCTCTCCCTCACATTGTTAGTGTTGTATCCTTCCTCAAATTACCGAGCCTTACCATTCTGGAGAGCAATTTGGAACGATGCCCAAAGGGCTAAAAAACTGTGCACAGCCTTTGATCCAGTAGTAGCCCTACTGGATCTGACTCCCAAAGAAATCATAAAAGAAGGAAAAGGCCACACACATGCAAAAAGGTTTGTAACTGTTCTTTTTGTGCTGTAAAAGAATTGGAAAGTGAGTAGACGTCCATCAATTGGGGAATGGCTGAATAAGTTATGGTATACGAAAGTAATGGAATATTATTGTTCTATAAAAAAAAATTATTGTTTTATAAAAAAGGTTGATTTTTGAACGAATCCAACCATTCTGGAGAGCAATCTGGAATTATGCCCAAAAAATTATCAAACTGTGCATACCCTTTGATCCAGCAGTGTTTCTATTGGGCTTATATCCCAAAGAAATACTAAAGAAGGGAAAGGGACCTGTATGTGCCAAAATGTTTGTAGCAGCCCTATTTGTAGTGGCTAGAAACTGGAAAATGAATGGATGCCCATCAATTGGAGAATGGCTGGGTAAATTGTGGTATATGAATGTTATGGAATATTATTGTTCTGTAAGAAATGACCAGCAGGATGAATACAGAGAGGACTGGCGAGACTTACATGAACTGATGCTAAGTGAAAGGAGCAGAACCAGGAGATCATTATACACTTCGACAACGATATTGTATGAGGACATATTTTGATGGAAGTGGATTTCTTCGACAAAGAGACCTAACTAAGTTTCAATTGATAAATGACGGACAAAAGCAGCTACACCCAAAGAACGAACACTGGGAAACAAATGTGAACTATCTGCATTTTAGTTTTTCTTCCCGGATTATTTATACCTTCTGAATCCAATTCTCCCTATGCAACAAGAGAACTGTTCGGTTCTGCAAACATATATTGTATCTAGGATATACTGCAACATATCCAACATATAAAGGACTGCTTGCCATCTAGGGGAGGGGATGGAGGGAGGGAGGGGGAAAAAAATCGGAAAAGAAACGAGTGCAAGGAATAATGTTGTCATTATAAAGTAATCATTAAATAAAAAAAAATTAAAAATAAAAATTTAAAAAAAAAAAAAAAGGCTGATTTTAGAAAAGCCTGGAAAGATTTCATGAACTGGTGCTGAGTGAAATAAGCAGAACCAGGAAAACATTATACACAGCAACAGCAGAATTGGACAATGATCAACCATAATGGATTTGGTACTTATCGGTGGTTCAGTGATCCAAGGAACTCCCAATAAACTTTGGATGGAAAACACTATTTGCATCCAGAGAGAGAACTATGGGGACTGAATGTAGAACAATATATGTTATTTTCACCTTATTTTCTTTTCTCAAGGTTTTCCCCTTTTGTTCTGATCTTTCTCTCCCAACATGATTCATATGGAAATGTGAATATGAATGTACATGTATAACAAAAAAAAAGTTTTTGAAACTGAGGGAAATAAAAATAATAATTAAAATATTTTTTTAAATAGAAAGTCCTGAAAAAAATTCCTTTGTCTTTACCAGCTCTCCCCATCCCTTTCATCTCCTGTTTGAGGAACAAGACTCATATAAATGTTGTCATTGTTATAAGAAAGGGTATGGAAGTCTGCCTAATCTGGGACCAAAGCTTTTGTGCCCCTTCTTTATGCTGTTTCTTGAGGGAAGAGGATTATCTTTATTTGCCTGACACTTAGAAGGGAGAAAGCCAATGACTGAACCTGCTGTTTCATTGGTAGAAGAAAAGCCCCCATAAGGAAACTCCCTCTGTCAATACAAGTAGGTATGTTCCCTGGAACTCACCAGCTTAGTTCCCTAGAGCACTGAACAGTAGAGTGAGTGGCTCATGTACTGTCACATCCAATATATGTCAGAGGCTGGATTTAACCCAGGTTTTCCTGGCTTTTGATTAACTTTCTATGCTCCCAGCACACAGAAGTTGCTCAATGTTTGTTGACTGGCTGACTTTTCTCTGCATATGTTGTATCATCTAGTAGCATGTAATTCCTTTGAGGGCAGGGATACTTTGTTTTTGTCCTTGGCTCAACCCTCTGCCTCTCTGGAAGTCTGGTTTCTTCCTTCAAGGCCCAACTAGGTGACACTTTCTGCCCCAAATCTTCCCTGTTTCCCTGAGCTTCACTTTATTCTGTTAAAGGAGGGTTTTGATCTTCATGCCTTTAGAATCCCATTTCCTCTTCCCCCCCGCCCCCATCCATGGAAAGCATCCATTCCCTCCTTCTATATTTTCTGTATTCCCCCCTTGCTCCCTCCATCTGACTCCATTTATCCATCCCTTTTTGAGCTCAAGAGCTATGGGTGTGTGTCATATTCGGCACCCTATCCAACCCTTGGGAGCTTGTCAAGAGTCATTTTGCACTCAAGACTGTCATTTTTTTTTCTTGTTTCCAGAACTTAGCAGGATTCTTCCTACCTAGGCAATACTTTAGTCTTTGTTGAATTGAGTTGAAATTGATCTGGGGGTGCTCCAAAAGAAGAGAAAATGGGGGACTACTGGGATGGAATGTCAAATATATCATCAGAGTCAGCCAACCCGTTGGTTAGTTTTCATGAACTGCTTCCCCCACCCATTAATTTTTCATTCTTCATTACAAATAACGGTTCCTTTGTCCTGGTGATCTATTTGAAAGTAAAGGGGTACTTTTGTACCACCAAAAGATGTCAATAAATTCCAAAATACATTGAATCCAGAACCTCCCCCATTGATCATCCAAATCCTGTCCATTTTTCCTGCTACCTAAGATGCCCTCACCGCTCTTCCCACCCATTCCCATACATCTTGACCCACCTGGGAGAGGGGACCGCTCCATGACATCTGGATTCTCAGCCAGTGGGGTCAAGAATGAGTAGTGAGTGGAGCAGGGGTGGGGTGAATCAACAGGTGACCTCAAGAGGGATGAATAAAAGCTCAATGTTCGAAGGGATGGAGGAGACATTACCATTGTCTTCTGAGCCGGTCACCGGGCAAGAATCGGAGCACCAAATCTCAGGATAGCCACGCTCTCTTCCTACTCCTCACAAAGGTGGAAATGGAAGTTTCCCTAGAGATGGGGTGGGCCAGCTCCCAGATGTTATCTGTCTAAATATATTCCTGGAAATCCGGCCGGCCGCATCCCCGTTGGCCAGAGTCTGAACTGCTACAGGAGCCAGGATGCTTTTCTTGTCCATTGCAGAGTTGAGATTCAAGCAGTTTCTGGTTTGATGAAGTGACCTGCTAAGTACCTGGGGCTGCCTTTGAACTCGGGAAATCAGGAACTTGGATGAGTCTTTTAGGCCTGATCTCTTCCCTTTGCCATCTAGCTGCCCCATGAGGTGCCAAGGTTTAATTCAATTCACTATTAAAAGCCTACCATGGGGATATTCTTTCCTAAGCCTTGGGGAGACAGAGATGGATGGTATAAGTCACAAGATCTGGGCTGAGGTTCAAATGCTGGTATCCAGATTCCAAATTCCATATTCTTTCCGCTCTACTGGAGTAGGAGCCTCCAAGATTTTGCCTTCTAGGTCTAGAAAAGGCTCAAAATCAAAATCTCCAGGGAACGGGAACCTTGAGGATTCCATGGCTAGTAATACTGTTCTTTTGAGTAGGACTCCATGTCATTGCAATGACTGCCCTCCTCTATTCCTATGGAAAATCTCACCTCCTACAAGACGTCTTTCCCCGTTTTAGGATTAGGAATAAAAGTATCCCCTTAAAACTTTGTGCTTTCTCCTGGGGATTATTTCTAACTTATTCTACATATATCTTAGATGTACCTAGTTACCTGCACATTCTGTTCCCATTAGGGAATATGGGATTTCCTAGGGGATATGGGACACTTATGGATTGTTGGTGGAGTTGTGAATTGATTCAATCATTCTGGAGAGCAATTTAGAACTAGGCCCACAGGGCTTTGATCCAAAAGTGTCCCAATGAAATCACAAAAGATAGGAAAATGTCTGTGGCAGTCCTAGCAAGAAACTAGTAATTAAGTGGATGCCCATCAATTGGGGAATGGCTGAATCAAATGGGGAATGAATGGGGGACACTGAATATGTGTGAAAGTAATGAAATGTTGCTGTTCTATAAAAAATGAACAGGTTGATTTTAAAAAAGCCTGAAAAAATGTATGTTTTCTTGAGGGTAGGAAATGTAATTTTGCCTTTCTTTGCATCCTCAACCCTTGGCAGTGTCTGGCCCAAAGGCAGTACTTAGTAAAAGCTTGTTGGTCACTGGGTGCCCGACTTCAGTTCCGTAGAAGGCAGAATATTCTAACCATCAGAACTGTCCAAAGAAAAAAGAGCTGCCCTTTCAGGTAACAAACTCTGCAACTGCAGAAGTATTAAAGCAGGAGATGAATGACTTCAGAACCTTGTGCAGAGACTTGGACTTTCAGCAGTCCACTGTCAGCTCCCCTGATGGAGGGAGGGAAGAAGGGAAGAAGGATACATAGGTAATAGACGGAGACAGAACTGGTGGGTTCATTTGTCCTTGTGTCATATGGTTTGATTTTTTTTTTTACAATTTTAAATACAGAATATAAATTAATTTTACATTTAAAAAATAAAAGAAAAGCCAAAAAAAATATAATCACCAACTTTACAAACTGAAGGAAGCGGGTTTCTGAGTAAGAGAAAGCTGCAGAACGTGGGATAGATGGGAAGGCAAGCCTGCCCCTCCCTTCAGTCATCTCCACTCAGTCCTTCCCCCAGGAGGCCCCGGGAGCAGGTCTTGGGAGAGATTGGGGGGAGGGGGAGGCTTCCTCCAAGACTCAGCAGCCTCTGGGAACTGCAGATGAGGTCACATGGGGCATTTCTGTCTCCCAAGAGGCCCTTCTGTAGGTGCCCCCAAGGAGGACCAAAATGCTCAGGGACGGGTTTTTAAGAGTTGGATGGAACCTCAGAAGTAATGTAGTCCAAGTCTCTCATTTTACAGATGGGGAAACTGAGACCTAGGGAGGGACTGGAATGAGGCCGGAGTGGGGGTGGACTAGGGGATCTTCTCACACTCCACACCTGCTCTCCTCCCTCCTTCGCTCCCACTCCTGCCCCTCGGGCTCACCCGAGTCAGGGCTGGAGGTGTTCCATCGAGGTTGGGGCCGACCATGATGTAGGAGGAGGAGGGCAGAGAAATGGAAGGAGGGAGTGGTGAGAGACAGGATTGGGCCCCGCTTCCCTCTACAGCCCCCCCACAGTGCCAGGAGCAGGGGGTGAACCTCCTGTCAGCACCACAGGCCACAGGCTGCTCTCCCGTGGCAAAACCCGCTTCGGAAGAAACCAGTTTCCAAATTATGTGCATAAAAAGTGAAATAATCAAGCAGGGGATGGGCAGGAGGGAACAGGGACCGCAGGGTCCAGCTCCGTGCTCCGTGGGTGGAGCCCATGGGAAGAAGGTTCCTGCGGGCAGCCCCGCCAGTCCAGGGCCGGGGACACTCAGGCTCTGGGCTGCCATGCGAACAGGCCAATACTATGAGTCCTAGGGCAAAATCCGGCTTGTTGGGCCAACGCTTGGAGTCCTCCGGGTCCACAGTCCCATCTCTCACCCCAGCAGGGCCTTCCGGAAGAAGCAGCCCTTCTAGCCAAAGGCCTTCTCCACTGCCAGTGGGAAGGATGGCGGCGGGGGCTTCTGGGAGACCCAGGAGCTGCTGGGTGCAGAAGGCCAGGGTGCCGCTGAGCTGGGGGGAACGGGAGATCCGCTGCAAGGCCGTGGGGCAGGGGAAGCACCATTTGTCATCCGCGTCGGCCATCGAGACGGACAGACAAGAAGAACAATATTCTCACTCCAAGAACCCCATGGGGGCAATACGAGAAATACATTAAATAACCCTAGAAGCAAACAAAGAATGTGGTGGTCAGAGAGCCCCTCTGGAACAGACCCCAATCCTGGTCTCCCAAAGGACTCTGGGAAGGAAGCCGAGTTCTCTGGGTCAGGGATCCTTCCACTGAACCTTGAAGCCAAATACAAAATTTACTATTATACTTCTCCCTACATGAATTGGCCTGGGCCTCAGTTTCCCCATCTGTACAATGGGGAAGGGGAGAGTCAGACAAGGAAGTTTCATTAGCTCTGAGCCTGAGATTGGCTTGGTGGGACAGAACCCAGGGTCAGTGATGGGGGGGAGGTCATGGTTACCAAGGGATAAGGGCTGGGAAGGAGAGTAGTGACTGATCCGTCCCTCTTTCTCACATTATAGAATACTGAGGCTCCAGAGGACAAGTGTCTAGCCCAAGGTCACACAGGGAGTTAGCAGCAGAACTGGATTGGAACCTTCTTCACCTCTGGCTCCAAACCTACCGCTCCTTCCACTATGTCATCTCCTTTGGCTCATTTCCTACCCAGGAATTATCCTCAGAAAGAGTCAGGGGATCCCCTAAGGACCGGGCGGGAGGGGTTTCCTGCTCCTCATCTTTTCCTGTTACCTGCCCATCATGCTCTCTCTGGCGGGTGCCCCTATGCTCCGAGACTCTCCTTCAGAGCTGTCTTGTCGTGGGTGTGCTTGAACTTTCGGTGCTTCCCCTTGGGCGGCCGTCGGATGCGTACCCTCCTCACTGTCACTTTGTTCGGGGTGGACCCACCTGTTCAGAAGGACGGAGAAAAAGCCTGTCATCTCACTGGTGTCAAGGGAGTAAAAAGTCTCAACCCCAGACCATAAATGGCACAGGAAAGTACGCCCTAAGTGACAAGAACTTCTGGGAAAACTGGCTATCAATTTGGCAGAAATTAGGGTTAGACCAACACCCTACACCACAACAAACTCAAAAGGGGAACATCACCTGAATTTTAAAGATACCTTCCATAGCTGCATTTGGAAGTTATTTTTTTTTAAAGTAAGCATGGGAGAGATGATTATAAAAGATAAACTGGGTATTTTTGATTATGTGTCTTTGAAAATAAAATGAATAAAATGATACCACTGAGTAAATGAATAAAATGATACAACTAGCATGAATAAAATGGGTACAACTAGCCTAAGAAAGGAAAAAGGTGATCACAGAAATACTTGCATAAAGTGACTACTTTTGCTATACAAGATATATATGCAATTATTAGAAATATGCAAGTAAAAAAAGTCATTCCCCAATAGATAAATAGTCCAATGATATGAAGAAATAATTCAAAAAGAATTGCAATCTACGTGTATAACCTATATTGGATTGCTTGATGTCTTGCAGAGGGAGAGGAAAATTTGGAAAGCAAGGTTTTGCAAAGTGAATGTTGAAAGCTATCTGCATGTATTTGAAAAAAATACTATTAAAATTTTTTTAAAAAGGAATTGTAATCTATTAACAACTATCTGAAAGAATACTTCAAATCACTAATAATAGTAAGACAAATACAAATTAGAACTCTTAGTTTCCATCTTGAACCTTAGTACTCTGGCAAAGCTGATAAAAATGAGGAACAAGGAATTTTGGAATGACTATGAAAAGCCAGAAATTCCACTCTATCTTTATTGGTGGAATTGAGATTTGTTCTAACCAATTTGAAGAAAGCGTCCAAGATATTCATACTCATGGGGCAGCTAGGTGGTGCAATGGTTGGGGCATCAGCCATTGAAGTCAAGAGGACCTGAGTTCAAGGTATATATCCCAAAGAGGCCAGTGACAAGAAGAAAGGCTCTAAAACCAAAATATTTAGAACACCCCCTTTTGTGGTAGCAAAGAATTGGAAATAAAAGATATCTATTGATGGGAGCTGGCCAAACAAATGGTAACATGGTTTTTGCTTTTGTAATCAAGGTTGCTATCGGAGAGGGGAGAATACTCAGAATGTAGGTGATGTAAAAATAAATGTTATCAAATTTATTTTAAGAAATCTCAGAATATCTGACAAACCCACACAGCATACACAAAATGTGGGGTCTTTGTAGGTCTCATGGTGGGGCCCTGGTGAAGAGAGGGCAGGAGAAATGGTCTGTTCAGCTCCTTTCTTCATTTAATTCAACTCAACAAGCACTTATTAAACACCTATAGAGTCCTCTGCCAGGAGACAGGGCTACACAAGTGAAAAACCCACAGTCCCTGACCTCAAAGAGCTTTCTATTGAGGAAAAGAAAATATAAAACACAAAAAATTCACAGGTCAACCAGTCCCACATTTCCTAAGATCTGTGATCCAGAGCTGCACCTAAGGGGTCTCTTCATTCTAGAGATGAAGCTGGAGAGGGCTCAAGATCACCCGGGAAGGTAATCAGGCAGTTGGGATTTGGATCCACATCCTCCACTATCTCATTTCGATTTTTTCCCTCCTGAGACATTCACACTTACATGATGCTTTTCATTTTTATTCATTTGACCCTAACCCACAATTTGTGGCCATTGAATCACTTTTCAGTCATGTCTGACTCTTCGTGACCCCATTTGGGATTTTCTTGGCCAAGGTACTGCCATTTCCTTCTCTAGCTCATTTTTACAGATAAGGAAATTGGCCCACGCAGCTAGGAAATGTCTGAGTTAGATTTGAACTCATAACTATGAGTCTTCCTTTATCCATCCTATCCGCCAAAACGGAGTATTAGAATCCTCTCCTACCGATAAAGAGACCCGTCACAATTCATGTTGGAAGCAGATCGATAGGATAAAGAATGTTAAATTTGGGAGGGACCTTAGAGATCCCCTCATTCTTTCATTTCAAACTGAGGACCAAAGATACGGTGGGGTTCATTTTAGGACTCCTGACCCCACCATCCCAGCTCTCTCTCTCCATGTAATAAATGCATAATAAATAAACTAAACTCCAAATTCTGCAGATAACATCCATCGTGGCACCTGAGAGCAGAACCAAGCAGAAGGGCTTTGCCTGTGGTCCAGGGAGATGCGATGAAGTTCTGGATCTGAAGGCAGGAAGCTCTGACTTTGAACCTAGCCTTAGACATTGAATAGCTGTGTGACCATAGGCAAGTCGGTACAGTTGCTTGGGGACCAAATGAAATCATCCTTGCAAACCTCAAAGTGCTTTAGAAATGTTAGTCGCCATGATGTTGATGACGGATTCTGACATGTCTACAAGGATCCAGGCCCGTGGCATTCACCCCGATCTCTGGCATCCCAGGGAAAGAGCCCCGTACCTTTGTTTCCCTGGATGCTCGAGGGGCTCCGGGGCAAGGACCGGGGGGCTGCTATGGTCTCGCACTTGCAGGCCAAATGGTCCTCCAAGGTCACCGTCACCTTCTTAAAGGTCGGCTTCTTCCGCACAATTTCTATCTTCCTGACCTGCAGGAGATGGACGGAAATAAGAACAGAGCAGAGACCCATGTTGACCCCTTCCTCTGTCGGAAGTTCAACGTCCTCCCTTCTCTTTGTTTTTTCCATCCAACAGGGCTGCCCAGCAGCCCCAGCCCAACCCCTCCCCCCCAAGGAAGAGCAAAAGGCATTTCCATTTCTGGAACGGAGACGGGCTGAAATGCAGATGGTGAGCATCCTCACTCTGGTGATCCCTAAAACGCCAGCCAAGCTCAGAGGGGTGGACTGTGGGGGTGAGGGAGGGGGCAGGTGGCTGTCTGTGAGGAAGTGGGGGGGGGGGGCTCGCCCGTCAGGGGCTGGGTCAGCTGTCAAGTGTCTGTTTCCAGATGGCTGGAGGGGAAATCCATCAGGGAGAGGGGACGGTTGTCCCAGGAAACACTCCAGCTGGTGAGGACCTCCCGTTGAGTGAGGGTGATGGGGGGGTTCGACAGGACAGAGGGACCTGGGCTTGGGGGCATGGATGCTTCGTGGGTCATTAACACCCAAGGGAAGTGAAACAGTGGCCAGCGGACATCAAGGAGGGAGTGGGAGAAGCTACAATTCCCAGCCTCCTTCAAAGCTGCAGGGAACAGCAGAGCACACAGAAGGTTCTCAATAAATCCTTACGCAACGGATCCATGGATGGATAATGTTGGAATTTACAACACACTTAATGTACATTTGATCTCAGTGAGATGAGGATTTCCTTGTTCCTTGTCCTTCTTAGAAGAATAATCATAATAGCTAATATAATTCGAATAATATAAATCATATAATTAATGTGCTAATATATAATATTAATATGTTAGACATTATGTTATGTGTTAACATAGTATATTAATGCATAATATAATCAATCTGTCACATATATAATATTAATATTATATTAACACATATTATACATTAATGTGTTATAACACATTATAACATTCTGAGCTATTATTAATATCACATAGCGACATATTGATTACCTGATGGATTACATTGATATTATATTACATTAGCGCATTACGCCAGGTATGACACTATTACCACACATTCTGTGGGCACTCGTGCCCGCGCCCACCTGCACGTGTCTGAGCTGCACCTGCGTGGCGCGGCACTGCACGTTGCGGTTGTTGCAGCAGCCCGAGCACCTCTGCACCTCCACGCAGGGCGGCCACACCAGGAAGTTGGCGTTGGTGCGGTCGATGAGGCGCCGGGAGATCTCGAACACCTCCGTCCGCGTCTTGCACTCGGCGATCATGGCGGGCTCGGCCACGGTCACGGCCGCTGGGGAAGAGGGCCGGGTGAGACGGAGTGCTCCGGGGCCCAGCCCGTGGGGAAGCTGCCGCCCCGGCCCCAGCGAGTGGGTTCTCACCGCCCCGAAGCGCTGCCCTCGGCCCCCCGCGGCTCGGACCTGGGGCTGCCAGCCCCTTCCTCACCCACAGAGCGAGGAACGCTGACCATCCCCCGCTGGTAGGCACAGGGCTCCCCAGCCTCCTTACCCACACTCCTCCTTCCGCGAGACAGGCTGACCCGCTCACTGGGGAAACGCGCCTGAGTCAGGTTCAGGTCCAGTTCGGCCACATCCTCCTCTGCAAGGAAAGACAAGATCAGCACGGCCGGCGACGGGCGGTGGGCTTGGGGGGCTTGAGAACCGAGGGCCTCCGTTTCACCACAGCCGGTACCATAAGGTACAAGAGAGGGCACGGGCTGGCTACCCACGTGACTCTGGGCTGGGTCTCAGTTTCCTCATCCATCAAATGGGAGGCTTGCACCAGAGGGTCTCCGGCCAGGATATTCTACCCAAGATGCCCTACCTCATCCCTAATGGGATTGTGGGGAGGGAGGGAGGGGTGGAGGCAGCAGTTACAGGGTTGGTAAAGTCAAGCCTTCTTCCCCTGGGGCTGCCAACCCCACCCTCTGTCAGGGAGTCACATTTTTGGCCAGAACCCATAAAAATGGAGTTAAAAATAGACCTTCCCCTCTGCTACTGTAAGTGAAACCTCCGGTCCCCCAGGCCAGGCGGGTGCAAGGACCCTGAGCATTCACTAGCTGCCAGTGCCCCCATCTCCCCCTGCTTTCCCACAGGAAGTGCTGAATGGAGAAATTCCCAGAATCCCCAGGGGGAAGCTGAACTTGGGCGGAGGGGGAGGAAGGGCAGTGCTCTTGGTCCTGGGCACTGGTTATGGAGAATTCTCCCAGCAGAAGGCCATCCCAGGGATGTCCGGACCTGGAGTCGGCTGGCCGGGCACTGGGTATTGGGGGATCAGTGCTTTTGTCCCCCAGAGAGAGGAAAGGTCCTAGCATAAATGTGGACTGAATGTGAATCATTCTATTCTACCGGGGAGGCTAGAAAGTAAAAGGATCAATGGGTTACATCTTCTCCAAAGCCTTGGGAGTAACAAAACACCGTCCGTGCAACAGTTCCCATGAAATGACCGCTTCAGGGACCACTGTCCCCATTTTACAGATGGAGAGTTTAAGGCTCAGAGAGAAGCTCCTTACTCTAGGTGTCTGGGTTCTAAACCTCCTGCCTTTCTAAGACTGGGAGGAGAGGGATTTCCCCAAGCTGGGTCACTGGCCCTACCAAGACAGGCTAAAGCCATCCAAGAGGATGGTGGCTGGAGGTGGGGAGTCGGGGGCTTCACAAGCAGAATTTCAATGCCGGCCTCCAGGCCTTTGACGGGTAAGCTCTCATTCTTAGAATCCTGAAGGATTCTGGGAGTTTCTACCACCTTTTAAGACTTGAGCATCATCTACAAGAAGCTTTTCCTGAGCCACAAAGCTTCCCCCCCCCCCCCATGCCATCTGACCCAGCCTTCTTCAAGGACATGGGAGACCACATGTTACTGAATGTCACACAGGGAGGAAGCATCAGAGCCAGTCCTGACTCCAAGGTCAGCTCTATATACATGGGGCTTCTCCCCACCCCGTACCCCTAGAATGGAAATGCCCGGAGGACAGGAAATGTCTCACTTGGGGTCTCTGTAGCCCCAGAACCCGGCCTGGTCTCATTAAATTTTTGTTGGTTGATTAATAATAATATTCAATATCATATTTTCTATATATATGTATATATATTCAATAATAATATTTGCTACCATTGCACATAGTGTTTATCGTGTACAAAGCACATAGTAAGTGCTTTATGATCATGATTTCATTTGGTCCTCCCAACAATGCTGTGTTATTATCCCCATTTTTCAGATGATCAACATCAAGGGGAATTAAAAAAAGCAATCTCAGACATGAACCACTTAGTTCTCAGAGAAGGGAGCTGTGGATAAATTGTCAGAACGGGGACCCCCCTGCACACTCCCCTGCAGGTGATCTGGGTTCCAATGCCAGCCTTAGGACTCAGTGTTTGATGGCGACAGACAGGTGACCTGTCTTTTCTGAGCCTTGCTTTCAGCCCCTATAAAAGTACAGATAAATCCTCTGATCCCGGGCTTCCTGGCCCACTCCTACACCTTCCCAGCTCTCCCTGGGGCCTGCCTTTGGCCATGGGGGGGCCCTGCTCAGGGTCCAGCTAAGTAGGTCCCTTAAGGCCAAGATTACAGCTCCTGCTCCAGCTGCTCACTCAGGGGTTTAAAAATGTCCTGCTAGATGCTTCTCTCTCCTCCCAATTCGTCCCATGACACAGTGTGTCTGTCTGTCTATCTCCATCCTCCCTCTTGCTGAATTTCCCTGGGGCTTGGGAGAGAGGGAAAGAGACGGATAGAGGGGAGGATTAGGCGGAAAATAAACAGCCCCTCAAATTTGCCACCGAGACGCTGCTCTCCGGACACCCCCCGGCCTCCACCCTATTCCACCATCCAGCTTTCAGCCGTGGGCGGACTGTGGGAAGGCCGGGAGGCACTTGGGAGGTGGAGGAGGTCTTGATGGCCGAGGGATGGCTAAATTTGGAAGCGGCCCCATTGTGTGGCTGTGGGCCGCAAGGGCACGGGGCTGAGGGGGAGGTGGAGGAGACCGCCGCTGGGTGGGGAGACCCTGTCTCCTTTCAACAGGGCAAACAATAGGTGAGCACAGCTGGTGCCCCCTCCCGCTCTCCCCCCCTCCCCACCAAGAGCGGGCCAGTTTGAAAGGGAGCGAGAATGCCTTTGAGAGGACGCCAGTGGGCCGCCTGGTAGAGGGAACAAAGGGAGGAAATTCTGTTCCTCCATAGATAGTGTCTCGGTAAAAATCACAAAACTACAAACAGACAAAACCCTAGAGAGAAGGAGAGCTGGGGGGGGGTTGGGGGGAGGGAGAAGCTGTTGGGGGGGGTAGGGGTTAGAAGGGAATGGAATTTGCCCTGAAGACCGAGTTTATAAATACATTCCTGACCCAGCCCGCCGGCCCTGGCACGTGTGTGCCAGGGAGCACGTGCCTGAAATCTGGGCTCCGGCTGGGGCAGGGTTGCCCTCAGGCTCAGCCAGGTGTCCCCAAGGGACCTCGGCGCGGGCTAGTGGCCAGCTGAGCCAGGGAGACTCTCCTACCTAGAGAGGCCATCCCCGCCCCCCTCACTTCCACTCGCTTCCAAATCCACCCGGACCAGAGTCAGAGCTCAGAGACATCACCTTGTCTAAGGTCCTCATCGTTTTTAAACAGGAAGCAATGGAGATTACTTGCCCAGGGTCACGGGGGAGTAGTTACGGCAGCTTTCTCCCCAAGCCCCCCATCATTCTGGGCACATCCTTTGCCCACTGTACAGCCTGGGACTTGTCCGGGTCACACAAGTAGTAACTACAGCAGCTTTCTCCCCAAGAACTCTCTAACTCTGGGTGCAAGCTTTGCCCACTGGGCTCCAAGACCAGCTTCTCTTCTGCCTCCCTGTTCCTGGGCCTCGGTCCAGTTCTTACATCAAGGTAGGTTTTTCTCTCGTTACCCACGAGCCCACCCGGCCCAGCTGAGGACATGCCTGGGTCCCTGGGAGGGACTCTGAAGTATGGAGATCCTAGGTTTAGCGCTACAAGAAATACTGGGGCTAAGATAGTCTTCCTCCCGTTACAGATGTGGCTTGGGAGGGAAAATCAGGCGGATTCTAAATGATGGACCTTGGCTTCTGGCCCCAGTGGGGGGTGTTGGGGGAGGGGAAAGGGTGGGATGTTCGGGCAGACTGGATTTACCTACGGAGTCTATCCGCAGCAGGTGCTGGAGGTCGCTGATGGATCGGAGCGAGGGGTGGCTGAGCAGCTCATAGATCTCCTCGGGAATGGGGTCCCCCTGCCAGGCAAAGACAAACAGGAAGGTGTGAGCTTGGAAAGGGTGGGGGGAGGAATGAGACATAACAGTCCGGCACCAGGAGGACTGGGAAGTGCCAGCGGGGGCGGGGAGAGGGGGGAACAAGGGAAGGCAAAGGCAAGGACAGACATACACCCAAAAGGGAAACCATGATGCCGAAGGCCGGGTCTGCATTCACTGGCTAAGGCACTTATTTCCTTGACCTCAATTTACTCAATTATAAAATGAGGGGGCTGGCCTAGATGCCAGTTCTAGAGCCATTATGGTCCTAGACCGCTTTCGAGGGAGCCCAATTTGACACACAATTTTTAAGGAAATTTGATTTAATTTTTTTTGTTTTCTTTATTTTTTAAATTTATTTTTATTACATACACATACATGCAGCACACATATACACATATATATTACAACACACATTTTCTAGTTCTAGACAGGTTTGTCCCCAGGAGCTCCCACGGGAGCTCTCCAATCTGCTGGGGAACGGGTGCTCCATCTTTGTTGCCCACCAGACACTGTCCACCGAGATGAGCTGGCCAGCGGTTCCCTGAGCTCCCTCTGTATCCATCCCCTTGGGCCTGGGACGCTCTAGCTCTTCCTCGCCCCTGGGTAGCACCCCAAATCCTTATCTTTCAGGTTAGAAAACAGACCCACTCAGATCACAATATCAGATCTGACCTCACGGCATCCAGCCCATTTTACAGATGAGGAAACTATCTGTGTTGGCTCCCCGTGGAGCCTCTGCTGTTTCTAGGATTATACATTTAGAGCTGAAGCTCTAAAATTTCCAGATAAGAAAACTGAGGTCATATAAGCAGCAAGTGGCAGAGGGGAATTTGAATCCAGCCTTCCTACCTTAAATCTCTTCATTTTCCATTAAAGTTCAAAGCATCCCATATTTTTGACTGCCCCTGAGCAGGGTGTTTTGCGTGTAGTAGGAGCTTAATAAATGCTTATCACTGAAAATGCAGACAGAAGCCTCTTGCATGAGGGCAGTTCTTTTCCAGGTACCCCCAAGGCCTGAAATCCGCCCTTCTCCCGGTGTCCAGCCAAGACTATTTTCAGAGTCCTGTTCTGGCCTCTCCCCCGAAGCACATGAAACCGAATAAGGGGGTGAACCATTCCCCACCCATGGCCCAGTTTCTCCCAGGGAAGCCATCCATCCTACAATATCATATCGCAAGCATCCGAAGGGCCCTATGACATCATGGGCCATCCCGGGCCATCCCAGGGATTCAGGTTTCACTGCCCACAGCAGGTTGGGGGCAGCCCCAGCACCCCCCACGGGGGAGGGGGGAAAAAAGGAGGGCTTGGGGAACAAGAGCAGTCTCCAAGGAGAAGAAAAGGAGGCCAGAGGAATGAATAGATCCGCAGCCCTCACGGAAGGGAAAGGCCTCTCTTTCTGCTCTTACACTCACTTTTACACACTAACCCATACTCTCACATACTCACACTCTTACACACTCATTCACACACACTGACACTCTTACACACTGACACACACTTTTACACACTCACTAACACATTCACATATACACACCATACACACTGACACTCACACTCTTACACACTCACTCAGACTCTTACACACTCCCTCACACCTTTACACACTCGCTCTTACACACAGACACTCTGACACTCACACTGACACACATTCACATACACACACCATGCACACTGACACACTCACTGTCTTACACACACACTGACCCTCTTACACACTCACACCTTTACACACTCACTGACACACCATACTCACAGACTTATTCACACACACCATGCACCCCACCCACAGCACACTGCAGCCATTCTGCCTCAGACTGGAAGGTCTCCTGGAAGCTCTGTCAGGGACTTTAGGGCGATTAGGCAGGGAGGAAGGAGCCCCAGAAAAGCGATGTGCCGCGGTGAGGAAGCCTCCGGGCAGGACTCAGTCCCAGCTCCGCTGGCTCCAGGGCCACAGGTGGAAGTCCCTCCTGATGATCCCCTCCTCCCTGGGTAACAGCTAATCCCGCCTTTTACCAAGAGCTGTGCATGGAACGCCCATGAGGAAGTGGGCAGTGAGGAAGTGGGTAGATTGGGCATTCTGGAAAAAGAGACGGAGGGTCAGAAGGGTGACGTGGCCAGCCCGCAGTGAGCAGCTGGCAAGAAGACATTCCCCTCCCTGGGGGGCGAGCCCTGAGCCCCATCGAGTGGCGGATTAGCAAGTGCTTGCCCAAGACAGCAGGACCCAGGACTCCGCTCATCTTATTCTGCTAAGGAGGAGACGGACCCAGGGAAGGGACTAGTCCAAGATCACGCGACCAGGGGCTCCCGCTACGAGCAGGCGGAGGCTTTCCGGTCTGTCTTCCAGCCCCCGGCAGCCCGGGGCAGGCCTGCGAAGGGCAGACACAGAGTAAATGTTGACTGACTCCGCTTTGGTTCCTGGTGTTTGGTTAAGGCTGGAGGAGGGTGGGGCGCGGGGGGAGGAGCTGTTTTCCCATAACTTGGTTCTAGAAATATAGGCTGGGGTGGGGGTGGGGAAGGGAACTGGGCCAAGGGCAGAACTCCGGGTCTCCAGAGGCAGGAACTCAGTCCTCCAAGGTTCAGCAGACCTCGGCTTCTCAGCTGAGCCCTGAACCAGTGAGTGAGGGGGAAGGGGCAGAGGAGAAGAGCAGGGGATGCTGGGAGTGTCACCTTCCACTCAGTCCCCTGGACAGCTACCTGGCCGCAGCAGTGGGGCGTAGGGGCAGGGACGGCTGGTGGGTGGTACGGCGGCCCGGTGGGGCTTCAAGGAGTGAGGAGAGGGGCCAGAGAGCTGCAGGAGTGGCCAGTGAGGGTATAACCGCCCCCCCCCCCCCCCCCCCCCCCCCGGGGCCCGAGGCAGAATGTGCCAGAGGCCTCTGGGCTGGACACCCCACTCAATATGCCCTGGGTATTAGAGGATGTACAAAGGTACAACCTTTCTAGGTTAAACTAGGGGCCCTGTCCTCCTCCTGCAAGACTCCCTCCTAGCTCCTCCATAATAATCTATGGACACCTTATCTCCCTCCTTAGACTACTCTGAACCCCCTAATAAATATGCGTCAACACATGGGTCTGTGAAGTCCTTTCCAATTTGGATGTTGTACAATGTTAATATCTTGTGCTCTAAGCCCCCTCCCAGCTCTACCATTTCTGGTTCTAAGCCCCCTCCCAGCTCTGACATCCCCTGTTCTAAGCCCCCTCCCAGCTCTACCATTCCTGGTTCTAAGCTCCCTCCCAGCTCTGACATCCCTTGTTCTAAGCCCCCTCCCACCTCTACCATTCTCTAAAGATATTCCTCATTCTAAATTCTAACAGAATTTAGGCCCTCCACCAAAGAACCCCTGAATCCCCCAAGAATGATCACTCCTCCCTCCAAATTTTGCTCCTCCTCCTAAGTCTCACTCCCGGAGAACTTTACACATACCATCCCATTTAATCCTCAAAACACTAGGAGGCAAGACCATTGGGGCTTGGGTAAGGAGGTACAAACTAGCACAGCTGGGGAAAAACTGAGCCAATCAAAGCAGCCATGCTGATCAGCGATGGGGCCAGTCAGTGAGTGGTCAATGTACTTTGCGCTTAGTCAACAAAGGGAGACCCAATCTCCCTCCCCCCACAAAGAGGTAGAAGGGGGAAGGAGAAAAGAAAAAGTAGAAGGTATAGACTTCCTCAATTATATTACCCATATTTCATATCAAACTCACTGGCCCCCATGGAGACAGACACACGTATTGGTTAATGGATAACCCCAGTTGGAGTTCCCAAGACGGTCAATGGTCAACATTGTGCCATGGTGGCCAAAGAAGCCCACTGGATCTTAGGTTCTGACGAGAGGAAGGAGGAAGGTCCCGAACGAGGGTGTTGAGTGTCCTGCTGATCCCTGCCCCGGCCAGACCACATGTGGAGGGCTGGACCGAGTTCTGCAGCCCACCGTTTAGGAAGGATGTTGACGCACTGGCCTCCGGGATGAGGAAGAGAGTCATAAGACTGCCATTGAAGGATCAGTTGAGGGAAGTGGGAAAGTTTTAGCCCAAAGAAGGGAAGGATGTAAGACTCTAAAAGTCTGCTTGGCCCCAGAGTATGGAGCAAGAAACAACAGGTGGAACTTAGAGGGAGAAAGGATTAAGCTCCCAGGAAGGATGAACTCCTCAGCCTTGGGAGTTGTACTATAGTCGACTGGGCTACTGCCGGCGGCAATCAAGCGAAGGTCAGGCAACCTGGTATAAAGTACGGGCTGCAGAGACAAACAGGTTCAACACCGAGTGGCCCATCTTGCCCTCCAAATGTTCTCCCAGCTCTGAGCTTCAATGGCCACCTAAGGATAACCAGGGCTTCCAGCCAGAGGCGGCACTCGGTCACCAGGCTGAGGGAACTGCCAGGCCCTTCTGGACTGTGGAAGAGGAAAGACAGTGGCCTGCCCCGTGGGGAAGGCAGATGATCACAAACTTGGACTGGAGGCCCTCTAGCCCAATCCTCTCCCCGCTACCCACCCACCCAGTGAACTCTCAGGCCCTCAAGCCACAAATTCTGGATGAAACGGTATCATCCACCCTATCACAAAAATGTGACAAATACAGACCTAATCTTACAGATGGGGAAACTGAGGCACAGGATGACTTCCCTAAGACCACCAGGACCTCTGATTCCAAACACTGCTCTCCTTCTACAGCCCCACGATGCTTGAAGCTCCAGGGCAGAGCTCTGGGGAGCAGGGACCAGCTTGCTTGCCCGACTCGGGAGGGGGAAGACGGCAGGAGCCCAGGTTTCCCGAGAGCAGGTGGTGATTTGACTAACACTGTTAGCACAGCTGGGCCGAAGAGCACCTCCCTCTCCAGAAAGGGAGAGGGGTGTCACTTGGGGCCGGGCCCAAAGACTGCCAATCCCTGATGTTATCACACGGCTCTACCTGATCCCAGGCTTGGGGTAGTGGCCAGGAGAGGGGCAGGGGTGGGGCAGGCGGGCAGGCAGGTACATAGGCAGGTACCTGAGGCTAAGCCAGACATATGGGCCAAGCTAAACAGCTCCCTCCTCCCTGTAAGCCAAAGGAGAGAGGCCGCATGGATCAGGGCAGGGTAATTACCTCGCTCAGAAGAGAAGCCGCCCCATCAAAGAGGCCTGATCCCCCACCCACCTGCCGGGCACCCGGTGCCAAAGCCACACACACTGTGGCTGCCTCTACCCCCGCCCCTCCAGCACCTGAGCTGGGCGGGGCCGTCCGTGGCTCTCCCCCATCCCTGCTTGTCACATCAAGTCACCAAGGCCACCGCCTCCTGGGAGAGAAAGGGGAAATCCCTCATCTCCCTCCAAAAATGGCTCAGGACTGCTTTGCCCTCATACTTTCTCCCCTCTCCCTAATAAAGGGTGGGGGAGAGGGGTGACATTACCCCCATTAGACTGTAAGGTCCCTGAGGAGAGGGACTGTATTTGTTTCCTCATCTCTTTGCATGTGAAGTATTCCAGAGACTGTTCTGGGCCCAAACAGATACAAAAATAAACTTGCATGCACACAGAAGGTGCTTAATAAATGCTCGATGAAAGCCCCAAAGGCAGCCTTGTCTTCCTTCCTTCCCAGCCTTAGATGGTGAAGTATTCCAAAGGCATGCAAAAATAAACTTGCATGTACACAGAAGGTGCTTAATAAGTGCTTGATGAAAGCCCCAAAGGCAGCCTTCCCTTCCTTCCATCCCAGCCTTAGATGGTGAAGTATTCCAAAGGCATACAAAAATAAACTTGCATGCATAAAGTGCTTGCTGAAAGCTCCAAAGGCAGCCTTCCCTTCCTTCCTTCCCAGCCTTAAATTCCATATAATCTCAGACAGAAGCTGGGGACAGCCCCTATTCACTCTGGGGTGGGATGGAGTAGGAGGTCAGTCCAGTAAAATACCTTTTGCTTCTCTGAGCCTTCCCCACCACTCCCCCACCCCATGAAAGGAGAAGATAATCTCCAAGGTGGAAACCAGCTCTACCATTTTAGTATTCCCAGGTATTTCTACCCAAGATCCCTAGGACTGGGCAATCCCTTCCTAATCTTCTCACCCCCTTACCAGGCTCCCCGTTCTCATCTCCCTGTTACTGCCTCGCCAAAGCCTGGTCACTGCCTCCTCTGCCCACTTTTACAAGACTCCAAACTCTGCAGCTGCTGCTCCATCAGATCTTATAAAGCCATTTCCCATGCCCTGCCAGGTGCCAGGAGGAGGACTGAAGCAAAACCATACCTCCTCCTCCCTGCTGGGAGAGGTGGTGGACTACAGTTGCAGAATGGGATATACACTGCCAGTCACTGGGAGTTTTCTTTGCAAGGCTTCCATAGTCAAGTGAGAGTCGGGTCTAGTCACTGGGAGGTAATTGCTTTTAAAAGTTACAATAAAACATTTAAAAAGAAAGAAGATACAAATGTTTCTTCCTTCAGGGTGGAGGGAGGCTGGACCCAACCATGAGCACTTCACCTGGCTGCCTCCATTCTCCGAGCTGGTGGGTTCTCAGTCCAATCAGCTCCCTCCCCCACTGGAGTTACAGCATAGCCCTCTTCCTGCTGGGAAGTTCAATGTATCAAACTCTCCAAAGAGACCTTTAAACGTCACTTGTTTCCTCTCTTTCTCCCCACTGTTTGAAAGGGTCTAATCTGTGTTCCTCCTTCTCTGTATGTTGGGGGAAGGGCCATGCTCTCTTCTCTGCAAAGTTCTGGGGAACCAATTCTAACCAGGGATAGGGTGATGTTCCCCTCTTCCCATCTCAGGGCAGCCCAGTCAAGACAAACATAACCAGGTAGTGCAGTGGATAGAGCACCAGCCCTGAAGTCAGGAGGACCTGAGCTCAAATCTGGCCTCAGACACTTCTAGCTATGTGACCCTGGGCAAGTCACTTAATCCCAACTGCCTCAGCAAAAAAAGAAAAACATAACCCATGGGGACTAGATGCCCCAAAGACCTCCTCCAATTCTCCATGTCACTGCCTGACAATCAAGCAAATCAAGGAAAGACTAATCAATGCAAATTTAAGCTTCACAAATAGAAATATCCCATCCAGTCCCCAGCCCTTGGGCCCAGACAGCTGTATCTGGAATATTGTGATCAGTTCTGGGTGCCCAATTTGGGGGATGGGAGATAGGAAGGGGTTAGTAATGACTGTGACCTATCAGAATCCATTGGAAGGATGAAGGCTATTTTGTCTGAATAAGGAACACTTGGAGGCTGGCCTCAAGTATCTGATGAATGGCCATATGAGAAAGAGATTAGCTTTGTTCTGCTGGGCCCAGAAGAAGCCCAAGGGTGGTTGGGGGATGCTCTGGAGGCAGGTCAGGAAAAGCTTGTCAGAAATCTGAGCCGTCCACTGGAAGGCTGGGATGCCTCCAGAGCTAAAGGCATCCTCCTCCCTGGAGAGCCTCAAGCTTCTGCTAAAGGATGTGGTAAGAGGCCTGCTTCTGGGCTGTGGGAGGCCTGCGAGGTCCCTAGCAGCTCGGAGTTTGTGACCCAAAAGGGTGCTAATCGCAAGTCACATGAGGGCTGTAGTCATTCTCCAGAGCTGGCATCAGCTGATGGCCACACACACACACACACACACACACACACACACACACACACACAAACTTCCTTCCCCTGTTTCTTCTACCTGTTTCTTCCCAGACTGGCCCCAGGATGGTTCTGAAACTATCTTACGGAGAAAGATGTCACTCCTTTTATAACTCTTTTTTTTTCCTTTTATAACTCTTTTTTTTCCCCTTTTATAACTGTTTAATCCAAGCCCAAGTTCATGGCTTGCCACTGGTGTGTACGTGCAATCGTGGGTCTCAATTTCTCCATCAGGAGTTGCTATGATGCTGCCATGAGTAAGACAAGCCCTAGAGTACCACTAGAGTGGGGGAGCCGTATCAGGACAGAATAATTCTGTCCCAGGGTTAGTATGGGCTAAATAGCTCCCACCAGAAAAAGGTGGCAGAAACTGTAAAAAGGCCCTCTCAGATTATGGAGCTGCCCTCCAGACTTCCCCCCTCAGACGGAGATGAGCTCATTTTAAAAATAAAAAGCAGAAGCAGGAGCAAAGGCAGGCAAGCTATGCAGCAGGCTCACAGGAGCTCTGAGACATCTCTGCTCATGCTCCTTCTAGGGAAGGAAACTACGCCAGACAAATCACAGAAAGTCAGCACTCTGAGACGCTTGGGGACATCCCTTAATTTAGGGAAGTGGCCAGGGAGGGGTGGGGTAGGTAGGAAGTGATATATCCAAGGTCACACTATTCGAAGGAGTATAATATGGCCTCAGGACCCCCCAGCAAGGGAGAGTAGCTTGTTAGAGAGCTGGCTGCCTTGGATCTGGCAGATCTGGCCCCATTTTGGCTCTGGCAGCCTGGGATAAAAGGCAGCATGTTAACTAAGACCTGAACTAGCCTGTAGAGGCCATTTGGGCCAGATCCCTCATTTGACAGGTAAGGAAACAGGTTAGGTACTTGCTTCTTTTTTCATTAGGGAAGTGAACCCAGGCCCTGACTGACTCCTAGACTTACCCAGCTCCTACACTGTCATCCCCAGGCTGAGTCGGAGGGCTCCTGACCCCAAGATATTTCTAGAGGCTTCTTTCTCATCTCCTCGCAGTAATAATTACTTCCGCAATTACAGTTAGGAACCATCAGTTCAACACCAACATCCCTCCTGACTGAGTCCATCTGGCTCCGCCATTATGCCTCTTCAGCCCCATTTGCTAAAAAGGAGACCTGGTCACAGGGCTGGGAATGGGAGTCTGGGGTCCCCAAACTGCCAAAGCCAGGGCTCAAGTTTTCCGAGGCAGGGACCGTGTGGGGGTGAGGGATGAGGAGGAGGAAGGAGAGAAGCTGCAGAAGGACCCTCCCGTCCTTGTGGAAAGCAGGGCAGACTGATGGAGTGATGGAGAGCTGGAAGCTCAGGGTTGCGGGCGCTGGCGCCCACACATCCTCCGTGTCAGGTCGCCCCGGACGGGACCCACCTGTTGGTGGGTCGCGAGGCTGGCGCTGCCGCCAACGCAACCGCAGCCCCCGCCCCCCGCCCGAGACTGCGGGGTGGAAGAGGTGGGGCCTTCCGCCGGCTGCGGGGCCGCGCCGATCTGGGGCACGCGGCACGGCAGCGGCGGGGGTGCGGGGCTGGGGGGCACGGCGGTGTGCGTGCGTGCCCATCTGCTCGCGTTGCCAGGCCCAGGAGCGTGCGTGCTTGGCATGCGTGGGGTGAGTGATTGTGTCTGGGGCCGCCAGTCCCCAGGGCGCCTTGGCACCGGTGGCAGCGGCAGCTGGCCCCTTCCGACGGCTAGCTTCGGGTCGGGCCGGGCCGGGTTGGGGAATGGGGGTGGGAAAAAGGGGGAACCTCCAACTGCCGCCCCGCCCCCCACCCCCGGCCCCGGTGCTGCCCCAGGGTGGGGCTCTGCTAGGAACTGGGAGAACAAAAGGAGACCGAGGCGGCGGCTACTCCGAGGTCCGAACGAGGTGGGCTGACGGCGGCGCGGCCTTCCCTTCCCACCCCCGCGGCCCGGCCTCCCCGCCCCGCCCCCGCGGCCCGCGCCCCCTCTCCAGCCCGCCGCGCAGCCAGCCGCCCCCTCCCCCGTGCCGCAGGAGCGCGCTGCACCAGCGCGGGCTTCTGCGGGAGCTGGAGGCCCGGGAGTCGGCAGTGCCTGCCTCGCCCGCCTCCCGAGCCCTCCCGCTCCCCTCCTCGGTACCTCGCGCCCGCCCCGCCCCTTTCCCACCTGGATTCCCGACACAACGGCCAACTCACTACTGCGTGAAGCGGAAAAAAAAAGTGATCCGACCTGATTTGTTTTCTCAGCCGACGTTTCTGAGGCCCGCCTCCCCTGCGGCTAAACATTGGCAGCAGCCGGCGCGCGCTCCCCACCCCGGGCCCTGACCCGGCGGGCTGGCGGGGGCGCGAGGCGCAGGTACGAGCCGGGCCTCCGACGCACGCACGCCCGCCTCTGCCCGAGGAGAGGGGGGGAAATGTCTGAAGAGGGGAGCTTTAAGATAGCCGCGCCCCCTCCCCCACCGCTGACCTCTTCCCCCGCCGCTGTCCCCCTCCCCCCTTACCCCAGCTCGCCAGCCTTCTGGATCTCGCCATCTCCCGCCTCCCCGAGCGGTGCCTCGGTGCATGCGGGAGGACAAGTCGCGGCTCCGAGCGCCACCGCTCGAACCGCACCTCCTCCCCACCTACCTTACCGGGGCGGGGCTTGGACTGCGCCCCACTCCCGTTCCCACAGCCCGGCGGGCGCCCACCTCTGCCTGGGCTCCCGAGTCTTAGCGAACCGGACAGTGACCCTTCTAAACCCCATGTTCCCCCCACCACCAAAGGGTGCAGGTAGGGTACATAACGGAGAACAGCTGCAGTCAAAATATTCCCCCCTCCCCGCCTGCTGGAAGGGTTTAGGGTAATAGGAAGGACTGAGCCTTCGATCCCCCTCCCCCCCAGCTAGAAAAAGGACTTGTTTATTTTTTTTCTGACCTGTTGTTGCTGGGGGATGGGGGGTGGAGGGGGCGCCGCGAGGAAGGGAGGAGAGGCGAGATGCAACTCGGATGACCGCCCCAACTTCGGATCCGAGAGCCGATATTAACCCTCCGCAAACCAGCACGTCTCTACCTGCTTCCCACCCCACCCCCAGTCTGGCCGGTTTCCCCTCGGTGTCCCCGAATCCTTGCCCTGTTTGGCTGGGGCACCGTAAGGGTGGGAAGTTCACCGGCTTCGGGAAAGGAGGGGGCGAAGGGTGGGGGTGAGGGCTGGAAATAAATAAAAAATCAATAAGCCCTTTCGGGCCGTTGCCACTCACCTCGGTGCTGACCAGAGGCAGGTAGCAGAGAGATAAGAGCAGCGCCCAGCAATTCATCCCGAAGCCGCCGGCCCCGCGGGGCTCCGGACACAGGGGCGGAGGGCGCCTCCGTGCCTGCTTCCAGGCCAGGGTGTGCGTGCTGGCGCTCGGCCCGGTTCGCCTTGATTCCCACCGGCTCAGGCGCTCGGGCTCTTTCCGCTGGTGCCGCCGCCGCCCCCGGCACCACTCAGCCGCATGGCCCCCGGGGCGCCGTCGCCCCTCGCCCGGCTCCTGGCGAGCCTGGGGCCGCTCTGGCCCCGTCCTTCTGCAGCCGCTGGCGCCGGCGCTCGGGGCGGCCTGGGGGCGCTACCCGGGCGGATCCCGAGCCGGAGCGCGCATCCACCGTCCCCGGGGTGTGGGTGGGGAGAGAGCGGGGGGCTGTTTGGGATAGGCCGCGGGGCAAGGGGCTCCGGACCCCTCCGGGGGAAAAAAGGGCACCCCTGTTGGCGCTCCCCAAGACGGGCGAGAGAGGGCGAATCCCCTCTCCCCCAGGCTTAGATTAATCGCAGTATTTGGGGTGGGGGGACGTGAAAAAAAATCTCACAGAATGTGGTCGAAGAA
The DNA here is from genome assembly GCF_016432865.1 of Antechinus flavipes. Classification (NCBI taxonomy): domain Eukaryota; kingdom Metazoa; phylum Chordata; class Mammalia; order Dasyuromorphia; family Dasyuridae; genus Antechinus; species Antechinus flavipes. Next base: position 287,150,434 of record NC_067402.1, read on the forward strand.
GGGGGAAATCAGCGAGCCGGAGCCCCCCGGAAACTTTTCCAAAGTTGGGTGGCCAGTTCCTTTCCTTTGCACCCCCCTGCGCCTTCGGGCTGGGCTGGGGCGGCACTTGGAGCCGGGGAGAAAAGCCCCGTTTTGCAGCCCGGGGAGGGGTCGGAGGGGCCGCCGGCCCGGGCGCCGGGTGGGGGTGGGGGGTCCTGAGGCTCGCCTCGCCGTGCCTCTGCCCGGGCGCCCCTCGGGCGGACACAGGTGGACCCGACGTCCGCGCGCTGCTCTTCGTCCAGGAGGCTCCGACAAGCGCCGAGCTGGGCTGGGCTGCGGCGGCCCCCGGCTAAGCTTCGCCCCTGCAAGTCGGGCTGGGTTTTGTATTTTTTTTTTTATTTTGCCAGGAAAAATCTTTTAGAATGGCAAATCAACGTGGTCCTGCAGCTTTTCGGGAGACCGCGGCTGCTGGCGTGAAGGGGATCCCCCCCCGCAGGGAGCCGGGAGAGGAGAGCTGGCCGGAGCTGAGCTGGGCTGGGCTGGGCTGGGCTGGGCCCGGGAGCTTGGCGGGGCCGAGAGCCCAGGCTGGCGGGAGGAGAAGTTGCCACCCTTTCAGCTGCTCCGGCTTTTAAAGGAGACGGCAGAGTGTGCGAGAGGTGGGTGGAGACAGCCTTCCTCAGCTGGCCCGAAGTCAGCAGGAGAAGCCAAGGAGGAGGCAGGCAGGGACTGGGAAGGGGGTGGGAAGGAGGGAGGATGGGAGGGAGGGAAAGAAGATGGGAAGTAAGGAGGGAGGAAGAGAAGATGGGGGGGAGGGAAGAGGAAAGGAAGATGGGAGGAGAGTCTTGAAGCAGGTGGGGGAGGGAGCAGTGGACAGGCTCTCGTGCTTGAGGAGGAAGAGGACCCTGGGGTCTCAGTGGTCTGGAGAAGCTGAAGAAGAGCCTTTGCCCCCAGCAACACCTGCTTCTAAAACTGAGTGAAGGTGGGATGGGGAGAATGTAGACCCCTCGCTCAGATTCTCCACTTCTCCCCCTGCCTTAGGGGCCAGAGGACAAGCTGCTTTTGCTTGGCTCGACCCTCTCCCAACCTCTTCCCCACAAAAAGAGTGAACCCGAATGGCCTTGGCCAGGTCCCTTCTTGGACCCTTCTGGGGACCTCAGTTTCTCATCTAAAAAATGGGGGTTATGGTTACTATTTACATCTTCCACCAAAGGAGAGATACTGTGAGGCATTATAATATATGCACAGTTGGGCAAAACAGGCCTTTCCACAAACCAAAAAACAGCTACTTGGTGAGCAAGACCTTGGATTCAGAGGAAACCCACAGGTTCCTCTTGGGCATAATATTATTTTAGTCATCAAGCACCCTATGTGGTAGGTAATGCAAACATGCCTCTCTTTTATCCAAGGAGCTGGCCTTGATTCTCTGCCCCCCCCCCTTCCCCAGACCCACCAATCAAATGCCCTGCTCACTTCCTCCTTTCAACATTTTTTTTCTTGCTTTGATTTTGTATCATGAACATAACAGCAAACACAGACATTCCCGTATGAAGAGCAGAACAAGAAAAAAGATTGTGTATGAAAGTGAACAAGAAAAAAGATTGTATGTGAAAGAGTGAATAAGAAAAAAATTGTGTATGAAAGAGTGAACAAGAAAAAGATTGTGTATCAAAAGGAACAAGAAAAAAGATTGTATATGAAAGAGTGAACAAAAAAATTGTGTATGAAAGTGAACAAGAAAAAAGATTGTACATGAGAGTGAACAAGAAAAAAGATTGTGTATGAAAGAGTGAACAAAAAAATTGTGTATGAAAGTGAACAAGAAAAAAATTGTGTATGAAAGAGTGAACAAAAAAATTGTGTGTGAGAGTGAACAAGAAAAAAGATTGTGTATGAAAAAGTGAACAAAAAAATGTGTATGAAAGTGAACAAGAAAAAAGATTGTATATGAGAGTGAACAAGAAAAAAGATTGTGTATGAAAGAGTGAACAAAAAAATTGTGTATGAAAGTGAACAAGAAAAAAGATTGTGTATGAAAGAGTGAACAAAAAAATGTGTATGAAAGTGAACAAGAAAAAAGATTGTATATGAGAGTGAACAAGAAAAAAGATTGTGTATGAAAGAGTGAACTTGTGTGACATTAATTTGGGTTTCTGTAACCACTTTGCCACAGTTATGCCCACCCACATACCCACACCAGCCACATTCGCCCTTCTCACAATGACCCTAACCCTCTGCCTCATTCCTGTGGTCTCTGCCATCTCTTCTGAAGCCACAGGGTTTCCAACCGGTTCTCCCTCGGGACATGAGGGCACCATGTCTTGCCTGCAGCTGGGGGGCTGTCTTGTATTTGCTGTTGACACACACTCAGGTGAATTGCTGACAAGCTCCCCTCTGGATCCACTCCAAAGCCCTTCCGGGTTGCCCAGCTCTTCCATGCTCTTGAGCTTAACCGACTTCCCGAATTTCTTCTGGATTCATGGAGGTCTGGCCCCCAGGTACAGAGAATGGCCGGCCCTCTGCATGGTCTTTGACTTCTCATCCCTCATTCCTTGTCCTCTCCTTTCTAACGGGTATAATTGGGCTGGGGAGGAGTGGGGAATCCAAGTGGAATTTTGATCCCACTCTTGGTGATCCCTGTACAATGTCAGTGACTTGAGGAAGGAAGAAAAGGTGGGAACTGGGGAGAGACTCGATCCAGTCTCTTGATGCTTTTTGGACAAATGGTCTCAAGGGTGACTTCTGAGGTCTCTTGCTAGGTCCAGGTTGGGGTTCGTAAGTCACTTATTCTCTCTGACCTCAGTTTCCCCACCTGCACCATACGACACTTGGCCAAATGACCTCGGATGTCTCTTCTGGCTCGAAATCTCAGATTCCGACAGAACATTCGATTCTGTCACTCTAACGTCAACATTCGAGTTTCAATGCATTAAACCTGGATTGGCCCCAAACTAATGACCTAATTGCCAAGCTAGTCACCAGTTTTCACCTTCTCTGCCAAGAACCCTCTCTGCTCTTGGTTAGTCATAGAGCTTAGGATTCATAGCTGGAAGCTTAAAGGTCATTGAGTCCAGAACCCTCATTTGACAGATGAGTAAACTGAGTCACAGAGAGGGGAACTGACAGCCGCGGCACAAGGTTGGATGGACCTCGGAGGTTATCTAAGTCAAACCATTTTACAGATAAGAAAACAGGCCTGCAAAGGGGAAGGAAGTTGCCTGTGGTCTCACACACACACACCCAGTAGGAGACCAGATACAAGCTTCAAAACCACCTGGAACATCTTCTCCCATTCACAAGCACAGCCTAGTTGTAGTGGGGGGTCTAGAGTGAGAGGGAGCCCTGGATTCAAGGTCAAAGATCTTGAGTTAGAATCCTGCCATCTCTCACCTCTGTGCCTTTCACCCTCCTAGAATGGAGAGTTTTAGTAGGTTTAACCCTACTTCATTGTGGCTGCTTCCAGCCCCCAGTCTCCTTCACACTCCATCCAACTGCCCCCTTCTTCCTACCAGAAACCTTTTCGGGCCTATCCCAGTTGAGTGATTTCCTCCATGTTGTTTCTCCCCAGTAAAAAGTAAGTTCCCTGAGGGCCCCTTTGTCCTTGTGCTTGGCCCAGAGTAAGGGCTTAATAAAAGCTCATTGATTGATTTTATTTATCATTTCTATTCACTCATCTGTGATCCAGTTGTGTGCTCCTTCCTTAGGGGCAGGGCCCTGCTTGACTTTTGTTTTTGCATCTTTACGTCTAGCATTCAGGCGATGCTTAATAAATGCTTTTGGAATGAATGAACTTCCTTGTCTCTGCTCCAGTAGTTTCTTCAGTAAAATGGGGGTGGAGATGAGTGGAAGGGAGGAAGGGAGACGTGTAAATAGTGCTTACACTTCCCACTCCAGATCCCAAAGCTAGCACCTACTCTAGATTCTGGGCTAAATGGATGTGAGGGCTGTTGGATGGAGATGTTGGAGGAGGAGGAGGATACAACTGTTCTCCCGGAAAGCAGGCCCTTGACCCCCGAGAACTACCTTCCATACAGGGAAAGTCTCTCCCCACTTTCCCCTCACCTCAGCCGTCAGAGGTGTGGCCGAAGTGGCTCCCCCCTGCAGCTAAGTGCAGGGCTGGCCAGCCCCAGGCTCCCAGGGAATTGAATTTTATGATAGGCACTTAGGTGCAGACAGAAAACATTTACAAAAGCTCTGAGCCCCGAGGGGGGGGCTAAGTGCCAAGGAGGAGCTGGGTGTGGGCCGGACTCATGTGACTCAGAACTCTCCCAGGGTGCCAGTCTTGGACAAGCTTAGAAACAGGGCCATGGTGGTTCAATGGGAAGATCTGGGTTTGAATCCTCTCCCATGCATGACCTGGGGCAAGCAGATGGTGTCCCCGACTCCATAGCCTCCCGAGCTCCTTCCCCTTCCCTGGAGAAGCTTATTCCTTAGCTCCCCCAGGAAGTTTTTGCTGATTCTCTTAGTTATCAGGACCAATCTTGGAGTTGCCCACGTTTGAATATATTGCAGAACGTGATCTCCCTGTGTAATGCCGGAGAAACTGAGGCAGGAGAGAGATTAGAGAGTTTTTAATATTTTATTAATGGGAGAGTAAGATTGACTGGACAGGACTCTCGTCTCAGAATTATCCAGTCAGACAGAGATAAGTATACTGGGACCCAGGAATCCATATTGGTCCCAGGGCTGGAGGACCCAAAGAATCCAGCGTCCAGCATACAACTGCCAGCCACCATACTCCAGCAATGAATGGAGGAACAACAACTTCTTAAATACCTTTTTGGAGACAAAGAAAAGAAAGGAAGGGAAAGTTTTTTTTTTTTTTATCAGGGAGGGGAAGCCATAAAACCTAAAAATTCCAGAGACAAAGAAGTAAAGATATCATGGGTTGATCTTGGAATATTCTAAAGGAATATTGTAAATCCATAAAAGAATCAGGAGATCTACTCTTTTATCTTGCTAATTTATAACCCGAGAGCGAATAATCCTTAGTTTTACTGGGTCAGAGACAGAACAGTTAAGGTAACTGAGACAGGGAAACTGAGTCAGGACAGTTAAAGAAAACTGTGGCATAACACCTGAAGACATTGGTGGCTCTGTGTTCTGAATCAAACAAGTGCCTACTGTGTCGGGTCACGGACTAAATAACAATTCCCTGTTTTTGAGGATCATAGAGAAATCACAGGATTTGACATTAAATAAGACCGCAGCATCCTCCTAATCCGGCCCTGTACATGAAGGAAGTCCTGGCCGACAAAGGGTCGCTTTGGAGACCCCCGGCCTCCTGAGGAAGGCCAGATCACTTTGGGGTGTCTCTAACGGTTAGAAAACTTGCCCTGACATCAACTCTAAATCGATTTCTTTCTACCTCATTCCCCCAACTACCCCCTTTTAGAACCAGAAAAAAACCTGTCTAATGAATCCCTTGTCCACAAGGAGATCTTTCCATACTTCAAGACAGCTTCTCACATCCCTCCCTGGGAAGGAGATGAAAACACGGCCTGTTTCTTTCTACCAGTTCTTAGGTGACATGGACTCCTGTGGGACCAAGGCCCGTCTCCATCCCGATTTCTCCCTCTAGTGTTTTTTCATGTCCTTCCTAAAATGAGAAAGCCAGGGTTGACACAAGATTCTAGCTGAGGTCCGATGAGGTCAGACAACAGTAATCTGATTCTATCTGGGGAGACAAGTATACCTCTGTAAGTGCAAGATAAACTTGTCGTAATCTGTCAAGGACATTGGTGGAGATCAAGAAAGGCTTCCTGTAGGAAGTGACATTTGAGTTTACCTTTCAAGGATTAACTAGGAACTCTAAGAGGTGCAAATGAGAACTGAGTGCATTCCAGGGGAGGCGACTGTGTACAAAGGCGTAGGGGGGAGAGGGTTACTTAAGGGGACGTGTCCACAGCCTGTAGCCTCTGCGTTGGACAAAGACATTGTTATGGGGATTGCTTGACATCCCTGGCAGATTGGCTAAGACGACAGGAAAAGATAATGATAAATGTTGGAGGGGCTGTGGGAAAACTATATTCAAGGCTCCGGCCTACCCACAGTTCAGCTGCTCCAAGGTACCCTAGATCTGGGGAAAGCAGAGGATGCTTTACTGCAGAAATCCAAAATTAGGCGAGCAAAGGGATCAACTACGGGAAACAGGGGAAAAGACAGATTAGCCTTTTTTTTTTTTTTTTTTTTTTTCCCAGTTTGCCAAACTGAAGAGGTGATATTTGATCTTGATGTGTATGGGTGGGGGGAGGTGGGGGCGCACAACTTTGGTCTGTTTTCTGGCGGATGATGCTGGGGGGAAGTGCTAGTATTTATTTTACTGGGACCGACTGGGACGGAATTTTTAGCTACTGGACACGCCAGACAAGGAAGAGGATGTTTGGACTGGGATCGGAGGGGGCGGGCATGGCAGCGTACCTGGCCCTGAGAGGGACTGAATCACAGGGTGGTCAGAACTGGGATCCCCATTGCCACTTTGCCAGTGGCCAGGCTGATGAAGGCAGAAAGGTCCTGACCCGTGACCTGCCTCTGGTTTGAAATGGGTTTTTCCTTTGCTTCTTATTACAAAATGGTTCTGTTCAGTGAATGTCTCGGGGTGGCTGAGGAGTTGGCCCTGTCCTTTCAGAAGTGGCCAGCAGATTGCCCTCCTCCATTTTTTGGAGGGTGTGCTTGGGGCTGGCCAGAGGAGACAAGAGGGGTTTAATGAGAATAGGAAAGATGTTTTCTCTGTTAGGAAGACCTAGGTGAAAATTCTGCCTCACTCATAGAGTACCAGTGTAACAATAGACAAGCCATTGCCTCTGTGTGCCTCAGTTTCTTCATCGGTAAAACACAAGGGGGTTGGATTCTATGGCTTCTAAAGTCCTCTTCGAGCTCTAAATATCTGACCTGATGAATTTCTAAGCTGGAGTCAAGGTGTCAACAAAGAGAAATGACTGGCAGCTCCCTCTTTGCTTTGTGTCAAAAATGGCCAGCCCCTGTTCAGCAGGGTTTATAGGATCATGGGATGTGAAAGAAGAAGGCGCCTGAGAGATCAGCATGGCATGATGAGCAAAAAAGTTGCCTTTGGTTCAGAACATATATTATCAAACCCCACCTGGCTGTCATAGACAAGTCTGGTGATTTCTCTGAATCTTGTTTTCCTCAGTTATAAAGTGAAGATATTGAATTGATAAATGGGCAAAGGAGATGAATAGAAAGTTTTTAGATGAAGAAATCAAAGCTATCCAGTTCTATAAAAATGTTCTAAATCATCATTGATTGTAAATAAAAACATTAATAAAAAATAAATCATCACTGATTAGGGAAATGGAAATTAAAGCGGCTGTGAGGTACCACCTCACACCCATCAGATTGGCTAATATGACAAGAAAAAAAAAGGAAAATGAAAAATGTTGGAGAAGATGTGACAATATTTTGGTCTGTTTTCTGGCGGATGATGTTGGGGGGAGGTGCTAGTTTTTGAGACGATAATGAATGGTTGGTGGAGTTGTGAACTAATCCAACCATTCTGAAGAGCAATTTGAAATTGTGTCCAAAGAGCAATCAAACTCTGCATACCCTTTGATTCAGCAATATTACTGCTAGGTCTGTATGCCAAAGAGATCATAAAAGAGGGAAAAGGACTCATGTATGCAAAAATGTTTGTAGCAGCTCTTTTTCTGAGAGTGAGGAATTGGAAATTGAGTAGAAGCCCATCAGTTGGAGAACGGCTGAATAAGTTATAGTATGTGAATGTAACGGAATATTATTCTCTAAGAAATGATGGGTAGTAGTTTGGCTAAGATGACAGGAAAAGGTAATAATACATGTTGGAGGGGATGTGGGAAAACTGGGATGCTGATGCATTGTTGGTGGAATTGTGAAGTGATCCAACCGTTCTGGAGATTGATTTGGAACTACGCCCAGGGCCGAGACAATTCCAATATGCTTTGGATGGCAAATGTCATCTGGAACTAGAGAGAGATATTACTATGGAGATTGATTGCTGATTACAGCATACTATTTTCACTTATTTTTTCTTTTGCTTTCTCATGGTTTTTCCTCTTTTTCTGATTTTTCTTTCACAACATGCCTAATATGGAAATATGTTTTAAATGATTACTCACATATAATCTCTATCAGATTATTTGGGGAAGGGGAAGGGAGGAAGGGAGGAAAAATTTGGAACCTCAAATACAAACATGAATGCTGAAAACTATCTTTACATGTAATTGGAAAAATAAAATACTATTCAGGGGGAAAAATCACAAATTCATTGGTGAGCAGAGGAGAGGAAGGAAACTAGAGACACAGAAGAGGGAAAGCAAGTGGTCTCCACCTTTCTTTCTTTCTTTTTTTTTTTTTTTTCTCTCTCTTCTTCTCTAAGACTTAAAACAACTTGCTGGATTATCTTGAGTAAGTCATTTCTCCTCTTCTTGACCTCAGTTGTCTAATGTATAAAATAAAAGGGTTGAGGAGAAAATTTATACAACAGCAACACTGTAAGGGTAAACAGTTTTGAAAGTCTTGAAAACAGATCAATGCAGTGATCAGTTAGGATGAAACATGACCCCAGTTCTTGACAGAGATGGACTCTGGGGACAGAATTCTGGGTGGTCGGGAGTCAGACTGAATAGTGATTGTTCTGTTTGGTGTGAGCATTTATTTACACCTTGGGAATCGACAAACTACAAATCTGGGCTTTGTTGTTTTATTGATTTTCCTCCTAGGAGAAAGTGATGAGAAAAATGTTAATTAGACAGATTAAAAGTGTGTCCCCTCCCCCACTTCAAACTGGATATTAAACTTTTACCAGCACAGAGGAGGAGAGGGAATTTGTTTTGTTTGACTATGCATATTTGTTAGGACAGTTTGGGGTTTTTTCTTTTCGATTAGGGAGAGAGAAAATAGATTTTTTTTTTTTAAAGAATTGAAAAATACATTAAAATTTCGAAATTAAGGATATTTAACTGGGTGTTCTTTCCAGCTCTAAATCTATAATCTTATGGGAAAATTCACAATGGGAAAATCCAGATGCTCATTATCATAGGCAGGATCTTTCCAGGTCTTTGCTCCCACTCCAGTGTCCCAGTGTGTAGTCCCTCCTTCCTATCTTTGCTACAGCTGTTTCCCAGCCCTTTTCTCCTTGACCCCGGCTCTTTTCTCTCCACCCATCCAGACTCCTCTGACTCACCTGGCCTGTGGTTATCTTCCTCGGATACTATAGCCTCTAGCTAACTCTTCTGCAGAGTAGAATTAGGATGCCTATTAAGGTAGTCATTGGATAGGTCATATACAGAAGCCCAGTAGCAAATGTTTGTTTTTTGTTTTTAATCTTTTTAAAAAATTCATTTATTTTAAATACACGTTGCTTTCTGAATCATGTTGGGAGAGAAAAATCAGAGCAAAAGGGAAAAACCATAAAAGAAAAAAAAAAGTGAACCTAGCATGTGTTGATTTATATTCAATCTCCATAGTTCTTTTTCTGGTTGCAGATGGCATTTTGTGTCCAAAGTCTATTGGGATTGCTTGGATCACTGAACCACTGAGAAGAACCAAGTCTTTCATAGTTGATCATCGCACATCCTTACTATTATTGTGTACAATGTATTCCTGGTTCTGCTTGTTTCCCTCAGCATCAGTTCATGGAAACCTTTCTAGGATTTTCTAAAATCAGCTTGTTCATCCTATTTAAATAGAACAGTAATATTCCATTACCTTCTTATATCACGACTTGTTCAGCCATTCTCCAATTGATGGGCAGCTACTCATTTTCCATTTATTTTTTATTTTTTGCTAGCAGTGGTAAATGTTTAACCGCTGGCTCAACACCCTTTGAAGTTAATTTGCATCGACAATATCACCTCCATCACTTTAAGTCTAGACAATCCCCCAAATCACCACTTTGAGCCCTAATTTGTAGCATTTGCTGTGTTGGAGGGATAATGGGCAGCTATTCATGCTGAAAATTTAGTCCTGTATTGTTGTGCCCCCTGCTCAGCCCAGCCATGGCCCTGTGCTGTTCCCATTCAGAGAGGCCTCGGCCTCTGGGGTCCTTTCCAAGTGACAGGCTCGGAGTGGTTAGCTGGTTTTTGGCCCAGACTCATCCTTCGAGTCACAAGGGGTCTCAAGAAGCATCTGATCCAAGCCCCTCTTTTTACAGAGGAAAAAACTGGCTCCGAAGGGAAGGGACATGCTCAGGATCAAGGAAGCAAGCAGCCGAGCTCAATCTCCCTGGATCCTCCTGGTTTCACAGCCAGCGCCCTTTCCCCAGTGGGACCCTGTGGAGCTTAATTTTACAGGCTAGGAAGCTGGGGTGCAGCGAGGGCTGAGGGTCTCGCTCGGGGTCGCCCAGTCAGCTAGCTCAGCCTGCTCAGCTCTCGCTGGGCCCTCTAAGGAAGCCCGGCCTCTGGGCGGCTCCCAGGGGGCTCCCTGGCCAACACAAGCAGCCAGGCAGAAAAGGGCCCGGGTTCTGCTGTCCAAACACCGAGGCAGAGCAGATCAAAGAGCCGAATAAACAGAGGTGGCAATAAATAACCGGGATGACTAAGTGCCAGCCCAGTAACAGTCTGGACCGTAAGGTTTGTGTTCCTGGACACTCCGGCCGCGGCGCCCGGGGAGGGGCTGCGGGGGGTGGGGGAAGAGGGGCAGCTGCTTCTGGGGCGGAGGGAGATGGGGCCTGGAACCTCCTACTGGGCCCAAGCGAGGACTGAGCCAGGCTTTTCTCTTTGGGGAATGGAAATAAGGACAAAGAGTCACCCGAGTTTTCCTGCCAGGGAGATGGAGGTCCCAGATCTAGGTGCGTTGTTTCCTGAAGATCTGATGGAGACTCTTCTTTTTTTTTTTTTTCTAGAAAAGCAAAGTACTGAAGAATAAATATTTCTTTAAAAATAGGGAAGGGGTTATCTCAGGGGTGACCCGGAGCTGCCCCTGGGCAAGGGTGGGGAGTGTGTGTGTGTGTGCAGGGGCAAATGAGTTGTATATACCACGTGGAAGTTAAGCACATGGTAGGTTTGTGGGTGAGTGTGGATGTAGGGGGAGGGCACGAGTGGGGTGCTAGGTGGTAGGATCGTGTGAGTTGGCCTGTGTGTGTGTAAGTGATATGTTGTGTAAGGGGAGGTGTCATAGAACCGTGTGTGCAAGGGCACGCATATCGTGTGGGCGAGAGTGTGGATTTGTGCAGGGCCGAGTGTGCCACATACACACCTGTGTGTGTGAGGATGTAAGTGCCTGCAGGGGCGTGTGTGGCAAACGCGGATGAATACAGAGCTTATATTCCCAGGTGTGTGTGTAAGTGCAAGGGTGTGTTATGTGTACAAATGCGGATGGATACAGCTTATATTCCCAGGTGTGTGTGTGTAAGTGCAAGGGTGTGTTATGTGCACAAATGCGGATGGATACAGGTTATATTCCCAGGTGTGTGTGTGTCAGTGCAAGGGTGTGTTATGTGCACAAATGCGGATGGATACAGGTTATATTCCCAGGTGTGTGTGTAAGTGCAAGGGTGTGTTATGTGCACAAATGCGGATGGATACAGGTTATATTCCCAGGTATGTGTGTGTGTCAGTGCAGGCACTATATTGTGAGGGGCTGTGCGCGCGGAGAGGCGCTTGCGCGGGGCTGCGCGTGTCAGGGCGCCGGGCGTGTTCGCGTCGCGGGGGGCATCTGTAGCGGCTGGCACGGGTGTGGGAGGAGGCTGTGAGTGCGCACGGCCCGGGAGCCGGGTGTACTCGGCGTGTGGGTTTGACGGAGCTGGAGGAGACCTTGGAAGTGATGGGAGTCCAGCCCCCTCATTTTCCAGGGGAGCACAGCCGGGCCCCGGAGCGCGCTCCCAAACGGCGACGCCAGCCCGCGCTGCCGCGGCCCATCTGCGCCCACCCCGGGGCCGGCGGCGCGTGCCCGGGGGCGTCCGAGCATCCTCGCCCCCGCGCTCCCCCCTGCGGGGACTGATGCCGGCGGCCGCGGCAGGGCGCCCCTCCCCCTCCCCGGGCAGCCTCTCGGCTAACGGGCACTGCCCGGGGAGCCCGCCCGGGGGCTCTCCGGGAGCCGCGGCCCGCTGCAGACCCAGGCGCTCCGCGGCCTCCATCTCCCCCCCGCCCGTCCATCCCCCACCTCCCCTGGGTCTCTTTCCTGTTTTGATGGAAGGGAAAAAATGTCAGCTTTTCCCTTCTTTATTTTTCCAGACTGGTGAATAGCTCGGGAAAGGGAAGGAATTCCCCCGGAATGGTAATGACAGCGAGCTATCGAAGACACTCATCACGGCCCATCCTGTTTTGGGATTTTTCACGGGTTATTTTGAGGTTCTCCCCGGCGGTGGGGGAGGGGAAAGGAGGGGGAGGTGGGGTTCAGCTGCCTCTTCATCCAGCCTTTCAGATCCCCTCTCCCTAGCCCGGCCCTGGGAGGAGGGGAGGAGGGAGGGAAGGAAGCCTGCTGGGCCAGGGGTATAAATAACTCAGGTGATTACTCAGCTGCTGAGAACATGATAACATGACTCACGGAGTCATGAAATCAAGAAATCCAGACTTGGGAGCAGCTCCCGTAAGGGCTGGGTGGCTGGGGAGGGAGGGCAGCCCAGTTAGCCGGAGCCCGAGCCCGGGGAGGCCCCCACCCCTCCGTGAGCCTGCGGGGGGAAGGGGGGCTCTCGGGAGGCAGACAGGTGGGGGTGGGCAAGCGGGGAGGGAGATGGATGGCTCCCTTAACTTCCCTCCGCCTCAGTTTACTTCTCTGTAAAAAGGGGTGAGAATCCTTGCTTTGTTAACCATAGAAGTGTGCGATCTGCAGCGTGAATCACTATTGTTGTTGGTCTTTTTACAAGCACTTGTGTAATGCTCTAAGTCTGCTAATATTCATCAGAGGAGCACTCCATATTGGTGAAATATCAGGGATGGGCACCAGTGCTCCTTCACACACACACACACACACACACACACACACACACACACACACACAGTTTTTAAATGCTTTATATGTGCGTATATGTATGGATACATGTATACACATCAAATTGGTGTGTATATATGTAGATCTACACACCTAGTTTTAAAATATTTTTATATATTCACATATTTTATGTGAAAACAGTTTTAAAATGTTTTATATGTGTGTGTATATGTTTGTGTATGTGTATACACATAAAATTGGTGTGTATATGTGTAGATATACACACATATATTAAATATGTAAATAGGTATGTAGATATATACAAACACAGTTTTAATATGTTTTATTTGTGTGTTTCTGCACATGTGCATGTGGGGTGCCTGTGTATATATATATAAACTATGTGAATATGTATGTAAACAAATGTACACACGTATAATGTTTCATTGCATACATACCATATGTGTGCACACAGGTAAAATAAGGTATGTGTGCAGATAGACATGTGTGTAGTTTTAATGTTATCTGTATGCATGTATGTTTACTGTGGTGTGTTTATATACATATAAAACTGTGTGAATATATAGATAGATATAAATACATAAAGCTTTAATATGCTTCTTATGTATATGTTTGTATACATCTTATATTCATATAACATGTGTGTATGTGTGAGATATAAACACATAGTTTTACAATGTCTTATGTGTATATATGTCTGTGTATGTATACACCATACACCCAAAATATATGTATGGCCACACAATGTAATGTTTCATATGCATGTAGACATGTTTGTGTGTATACTGTATGTGTGTATACATATAAACGATGTATGTATGTAGATATAAATATACATGGTTTTGAAATGTTTTATAGGTACATATACATGTTTATTGAACATGTAATGTATATATGTAAAATAATGTGTATGTATGTAGATATACACATAGTTTTGAAATGTTTTATATGTATATATGTTTGTGTATGCACTGTGAGCATGTGTATGTATATATACAAAATGTGTGTTTATGTATGTAGATATACACACATTTTAAAAAACATATGGTGGAGGGGCAGCTAGGCGGTGCAGTGGATAGAGCAGGACCTGAGTTCAAATCTGGTCTCAGGCACTTATCACTTCGTAGCTGTGTGACCCTGGGCAAGTCACCTAACCCCAATTAAAAAAAAAAAAACCATGGGGTGTGTGTGTGAGAGAGACAGAGAGAGACAGAGACAGAGAGAGAGAGAGAGAGACAGAGAGAGACACAGAGAGAGAGAGACAGAGAGAGAGAGACAGAGAGAGAGAGAGAGAGAGAGAGAGAGAGAGAGAGAGAGAGATACAGAAAAACAGAGAGAGAAAGAGAGAGAGAGAGAGAGAGAGAGAGAGAGAGAGAGAGAGAGAGAGAGAGAGAGAGAGAGAGAGAGAGAGAGAGCAGGCAGCCCCCAGGACCCACAGAACTGTCTCTCAGCTGAGGGAGGTTAGTCAGAGGGGCAGGTGTGCAGGGGACTGAGGGAGGGAGGGGCACCCACCTGGCTTCTGGGACAGCCACAGGCAGGTGGGGTTGCTGCAGCATGGCTGGGCATGACCCAGATTAAAATGAAGCAGTCTAGTGAGAGGCATCTTCATGCAGGTAAAAGGGCATTTGACTGGCAGCAAAGAGAGACCAGGAATCCATTTACTGGAACTGTAAGACCTAGCACCGAGGTCATCGGTATACAGTAGGTGCTAACTACTAATTAAATTTCGGTGTGACCCTCATCTGTAAAATGGAGATAATCATCCTTAGTTCCTGGGGGTGTCTGAAGGATCAAAAGGAGGTAAAGCCAGAAACAGGAGCTATTATTATCATTATCTGTTGATCTCTAAAAGTCCTTCACGCTCCAGGGCTTGGATCCCGGGAAGGTTCAGGGCTGGCCTCTGGGCCAACAGAAAGGAGAGAATAGCTAGATGATGTCATCAGAATATAACAGTAGATGTGGAAGATACCTTAGGGGTCATCCAGTCCGACTCCTTCACTTTACAGATAGGGAAACTGAGGCACATGTCTGCCAGGCAAGTGGGTGACAGCTGGAACGGACCGTGGGTCTGCGCCCACAGACAGGCTGGGTTCCGTCGTCCCCTTCCCCCAACCTTGGCGCCTTTGGCAGTCTGAGACCCTCAGCCTGGGAGTACACCTGAAGCATCTCTGGGTTGGACCCTCAGTTGCCATGGTGACGGGTGCCGAGCCTGCGCAGGCAGACCCTGGCAGAGCCTCCAGTGGCGAAGAGCCAGCTTTCCTCAGGTCACCTGTGATCCTTCAATGGCAGTTCAGATCCCCTCCTCCCCAGCTCGCTGCCCCTCCCCCCATACTGAGGGCCCTGTGCCCCCTGCCCTCACCCGCACATTGCAGAAATCACTCTGTGGCCATAGCTCCAGGGGAAAAGGGCCGAGGGTCTGGGAAGTCCCTGAGAGAGGCCCCCAAAGGAAGGAGAGGAACCCTAGGGTCTCTGGAGGAGAGTGCATCTGGTATCCTCTGAGCAAATTCACTTTGGGGAGTCATTCTCTGGACTCGGGGATCCCAGGGTCTCTAGGGATAAAGGGACTCTCCCAAGGTTTCTGTGGGGATCCTCAGAGAATCAATGGTTTTGTTGCTGAGTCATTTTTCAGTCAAGTCCGACTCTGTGTGACCCCATTTGGGCTTGGGGCTTGTTTTTGGCAGAGATACTGGAGGGGCGGCCATTCCGTTTTCAAGTTCATTTGACAGATGAGGAAACTGAGGTAAACAGGATTAAATAACTTGCCTAGGATCTCCCAGCTAATAAGAGACCAAGGCAGTTCTCCCTGATTCTAAGCCTGCTGTTCTAACCCTGTGCCGTCCAACGGCCTCGGATCTTTAACTAAAAGCTGGATGACCTTCAGGGGCATTGAGGAAGGGTCTGGGGGGATGAAGATGGCAGTTGAAGTCTCTCAGCTTTGAGATGTCAGAAAATATTAAAAGGTCGAGTGGAGTGGGAACTCCCAGCACCTGGCACCTGGTGACAAACCCAGGGGGCTGTGGATGCCAGTCAAAGGATGCTCTACTTGGAATAGCCATTTAGTCATCAATCATTTTACGGAGCAGGAAACTGAGGCTGAGAGGTCCTGCCGCTTGCCTAAAGCCACATGGGCAGAACGGAGCAGAGGTGAGATTTGAATACGGATTCTGTGCCTTCAGAGTCCAAAAAGGAATCTGTCTGTTAGCCTCCTCCACACACACAGACAACTTCTGAACAAGCACCTACTATGTGCTAAGGGCTCCATTGATTGACAGTGGGGTCCTCCTCCTTGTATCCCCCAGCTCATTCTGGCTCCTCTCTTCTCCAGTGACCCTAGCTTTGGTCCCCTCCTTCCTCTGAAGTGGAATTGAGGCTGGGGGAGAGCCTCCCCCCTCACTCCTCTGGCTCCAGCCTGAGCTGAGGGAGGCTCCCCTTCCCAGCAGCCTCCAGCAGGCCCAGACAGCATGGCATCAATCAGGACCCAGCATTCGGGGGCCTGCCCGGCCCCTGGGCTGTCTCAAACAATGAGGAGGTCAGGGATATAGTCTGTCTCGGAGCTGAATCAAAAACACTAAATATAGAGCATCTGATGTGTCCTGGGTTTCCTGTCCGTCCAGTCCTGCCGACCGGAGCCGGGGGATGAGGTCACCCCGGAACCACCCCACCCCCACCAGGAGGCCAAGGGGCTTTCCAGACTCCCGGGCCACCCGCTTCTGTTCTCTTCTCCACGGGGAGGCCGGGGGATGGAGTCAGGGGTCGATGGCTTCTTCGCCCTCTCTCCCCACCAGTTCTCGCTGATCTCATTCTTCCCTGGGCTAGAACCTGCTTCCTCCCTTTCTTTCCTGTGGCTTCCTCTTCCTTCTCCAGCCAGCTCCCCTGAAGGGCTGTGGGTGAGAGGGAAAAGGGGATGGGTCCAGTGTGGGCTCAGAGAAACCCCTGCCCATTCTAAGTGGGTCTTTACCCCAGAACCCATTCTAAAGCCTGGCCCTGTGGGACCTGCCTACACTGGGGAAACTGGTGGAGGTTACAGAAGCACAGAACCTTAGAACACTATCAGAACTGGGAGGGGGCTTAGAACAGGGGATGTCAGAGCTGGGAGGGGGCTTAGAACAGGGGATGTCACAGTTGGGCAACTCTTTTTGCCCTTGGGTATCAGCTACTTCACTGCTTACATTTCCCCCACCCTGATGGGGAAGTGACTTGAAGCGCTGAGTCCCCCAGCCTAGTGTCAGAGAAAGATTCCTCATCCCGTGGGGGCTGGCCCCCTGAATCCTGGTCACTTTGCTCCCTTGGAGCCCACACGGCTTCGATCCAGTCCAGTGAGAGTTTATTAACTTTTCCAGATCAGGGACGCACAAGTTGCCTTCCACCTGAGTCTGACTCCCAGGGCCTTCCTTTTTTGTCCTTGACGGGAGCATCCAGACACTTGTGTGTGTTGGGGGAGGGAAGAGGAGCTCAGTCGGTCTCTACCTTCTGCCTGTTTCCTCCTCCATCCCAGGAACAGGTGGAGCCCAGCCCTGGCTCTGTGCCAGCCCCTTCTCCCCACCCCTCAGCCCCTCTCCCATGGATCTGGCAGAGGTGGCCCCCTCTCCCGCCCTGCCAAGAATCCAGGGTTGGCAAGGGTGGATGTGGGTGTTGGGGGTGCTCTCACTGGAATGCCGTCTTCCTGTGCCAGCTTTAGCAGAGGCCCTGGGGGCTGAGGGGCAAACACCGGATCCCCGCCTGCGATGGGGGAGGCCGGTGGCACGGTGCCACGGACCAGGGTACAGCTGGGCGGGAAGCAGGGTCCCAGCTTGGCCAGGGAAAGGAGAGGGGCACTCTGGGGCTTTTCACAGAGCTCTCGTGAAAAGGGGGCAGCCCAGTCTTGGGGGGGCCAGAGGAGCCCCAGAAAGGGATCAAACTGAAGAGTACTGAGCCCCAAAGCTGGAGCAGGCAGGGACCCCGAGAGCTCCAGCAGGCCAGTCACTCATTTAGGAAACCAGACGGCCCAGAGTCAGGGCTGGAGCCTGGGTCGTCTTTATCCCTGGCTTTGAATCTCAGCTTTAACACAGGTTAGGTGACCTTGGATGGCTAAGTGGTCTCATTACAATAAAAATGATCCTGGGTAACAAGGGAGTCTAAGAAACTTTGCTTCAGGTCACGGGCACCTCCCATCTGACTATGGCAGCAGCCTCCTCCTGGCCTTCCAAACCTCTGGTCTCTCTCCTCTGGATCCACCCTCCATTCAGCTGCCACATCAATCATTCCATTGCACAGGTGGGACTGCTTGCATCACTACCCTGCTCAAGAAACCCCAGTGGCTCCCGATTATCCAGACCAAATATAAAATCCTCTGTTTGATGTTCAAAACTCTTCCCAACCTTCCCCCTTTCTATTTTTTTGTTTTTGGTCTTTTTATCATTTATACTACATCAATATTCCCAAAATGCACAGGTGTGACTGCCGACATCACTACGCTGCTCAAGAAACTCCAGTGGCTCCCTATTATCCAGACCAAATATAAAATCCTCTGTTTGATGTTCAAAACCCTTCCCAACCTCCCCCTTCCTACTTTTTTCGTCTTCTTACGGTGTATTCCATTTCCTCTGTAGTCCAAGTATACTAACCTGTCTGCCATTGCTTCCCCCGGTGAAGCTCCATCTCCCGAGCCCTTTTGGTGGCTGTCCCCCATGAGTCCCCCTGTCCCCTCACCATTGCCTCTGGGCTTCCCGATACCTTCAAGGTTCATTTTCAATCCCATCTTTAACAAGAAGCCTTTCCTCCATCTTCATTCCTCCTCCAATGCCTCCCTCTGAGATTACCTACATCTTTCTATCTGTGTCCATATCTACATTTATATCTATGTCTGTACATGGATATACAGATATTCTTTCAGATACTCACTCCCACATGCACATATCCACACATCCGTCCATATATATATGTACATAGTCACTTCCACAGAATCTCCTCCACTAAAATGGAAGTTTCTTGAAGGGACATTATTATTATTATTATTATTATTATTATTATTATTATTATTATTATTATTGGTCCTTCTGTATTTCCCAGCTCTTACATCAATTAAGAAAGTGATTCAGCTCCCACTACTGTGCTAATCTCTACTCCTGGCTCATGGCAAGTTCCCTAAAGTTTGTCTGGCCTTCAAGGCCCTCCCAGCTACCACCATCCTCCTTTTTCTGCCTTCTCTTATTTTCTCCTCTCACCCACTACAATGACCCCTGCCTCCTGAGTGCGTCCTGTTGTGTCCTATCTCCAGGTCTTGGCTCAGGCTGTTCCTTCTGCCTGAGATTCTCCCCCCCTTCACCTGTGGGGTTCCCACCCATCCATTAAAACTTTGACCCTCCTGTTCATGACCTTTCCCACACCCTTTCGATCTCTTTTCGGAGTGGTCTCGGGGTGATGATGCAAATAAAGGAATAACAACTCAAATATCTCCTCAGGGCTAGAAAATGCACCCAGGACAGGCTATTAAATTTAATCTTCATGATTCACACTTTCTTTAGTCTAGACAATCAATAAAAAGAAGACTCAAGCCCCGATGTGTGCCAATTTCTGGGGGGTAAATAAATGCATGCAATGAAAAATTCAATGATGGGTTTTCATGAGCTGGTTTGAACTGGCTTCAGCACCTGCTAGTTTCCTCTATTAGAATATAAACTACCTGAGGTAGGGCTGTTTAATAAACACTTTTACCTTGGTGGAGTTGTGAACTGATCCAACCATTCTAGAGCGCAATCTGGAACTATGCGCAAAGAAATAGAAAAGTGTGAATACCCTTTGACCCAGCAGTGCCATTACTGGGTCTGTATCCCAAAGAGAAAAAAGGACCCACGTGTGCAATAATGTTTGTAGCAGTTTTTTTTTTTTTTTTTTTTTTTTTTGTGGTGGCAAGAACTGGAAAACTGAGTGGATGCCCATCCGTTGGGAAGTGGCTGAATAAGGTGTGGATATAAAAGGAATGAAATATAAAATGATTTTCTATAAAAAATGATGAACAAGCTGATTTTTAAAAGACCTGGAAAGATTTACACGAACTGATACTGAGGGAAACAAGCATTATATGCAGTAAGAGCAACATTGTGCGATGATCCACTGTGCAAGACTAGATCCTCAGAGATTCAGTGATCGAAGGCAATCCCAATAAACTTTGGACAGAAAATTCCACCTACCTCCAGAAAAAGAACTATGGAGATTGAAGGTAAATCAACACATGGTACATTTGCTTCTTTTTTCTATTTTTTTTTCTCTCCTCTGGTTTTTTCCCTTTTGTTTTGATTTTTCTCTCTCAACATGATTCATAAAGAAATGTGTATTTAAAAACATGTATCACCAGAAGAAAATAAATAAAAATGTTTTTAAAAAGATTTTAAAAAGAACAGCTTTATCAATGTGGGTTGGAAACCCGGCTTCTATCCCTTGAATCAGTTAGTTCCAAACTTTGGGCCTCAGTTTCCCCATCTGTAAAAATGAGGCCATTGGATGAGACGCCCTTTATAATTTCTTCAGTGCTTCAGATCCATGGTCCTAATTAGGCACTTTCTCCTTTTTAGGGCCTGAGAAGGGAGAGGAACCCTTCTTTCCCTTGGTCTCCCCCCACCCATTGACCAGGGCCCATGCCAAGAAGCCTTTATTTTTAAACCCATAAACAATGCCCTAGTCACAGCTCATTCTCTCCAGGGGTGGACAGAGAGGTGGAATTTAGAACCAGATTTTCCTTCCAGGCATTCATCATCCCCAGCCAGGTGCCAAGATAACCCCTGACCTTTCCTCCTTTCCCTCTCCAGGGTGGGTGGGCCCTGTTCTTTCTTGGGTTCCCCAGCCAAACCTACCTCCCTTTGTTCCTTCTCTCTTTCCTTAGGCTTTCCTTAATTGGAGACTCACCCAGCTTTGGAAATCTGCACTTTCCCTCCCTAGGGCCACCGGCCTCCTCCCTAGGAGGAAGAGTGATGTGGGATGGAGGGGAAGGGGAAAGGAGATGTAAATAAGGAGGCCCAAGGCTGGCCCAAGGTCACAGAGGAAGTCAGTGACCAAAACCACTGTGAGATCTCAGGCCTTTTCGTTCCTAGGCCTTGTGCTTTCTACTCTACTTTGTAGAGAGAGAACAAACTAGAGTAAAACTCCAGCAGTTCTGCATCCAGAAAAAGAACTATAGAAATTGAATATAAATCAACACATGCTATAATCACTTCTTTTTTGTTTTTTTCTCTCCCGTGGCTTTTCCTTTTTGTTCTAATTTTTCTCTCCCAACATGATTTATAAAGTAATAGGCATTAACATATATTTATATACATATATACATATATATACATATATATACATATATATATATACGTATATATACGTATATATACATATATACACACACACATATATATATATATATATATATATATATATATAATATATATATATATATATTATATATATATATACGTATATATATATATACGTATATATATATATAAAGTCCAGCAGTTTTCAAAGTCTGGTCAAAGACTCTGGGGTCTTTTTTTTTTTTTTTGGTCAAAAGGGGTCCTCAGGATGCTCATTAATTGGTCAAAACAATTTTTATAACAATACTAAGACATTTTAAGTTCTAATACAATACATATTGATAGATTTTTTTATTTAAAAATTAATATTCTACCCCCAATTACATGTCAAGAAAATTTTTAGCATTCATTTAAAAAACGATTTTTAATTTTTTTAGCATCCATTTCTATAAGATTTTTGAGTTCCATTTTTCTTCCTTCTCTTTCCTCCTCTTTTCTGAAATGGTAGCATTTTGCTATAATTAATACGTGTATTATATTTTCATATGAATTACAGTTGTGAAAAAAGAAGCAAATCAAAAGAAAAAACACACACAAAAATAAAGTAAGTGAGGGAAACAATGATTCGATCTCCATTCAGAGTCCATCGGTTCTTTACCTGGTTCTGGAAAGCATTTTCCTTGATGAGTCCTTTGTAGCATTGTGTTTCTGAGAAGAGCTGAGTCATTCAGAGTGAGTCATCCCCCCCAAATTGCTTAAGTTTTTCCTGGTTCTGCTCATTTCGCTTTCTATCAGTTTTTCCAAGTCTTTCCAGGTTTTTCTGAAATCTGCTTATTCATCATTTCTTATTGCACCATAGTTTTCCATTACCCTCATAGCCCATTGCTTGTTCCACCATTGCCCAATTAATGAGCATCCTGAGGACCTCTTTTGACCAAAAAAAAAAAAAAAGTTGTGAAATCTCAGCATAATTAAATATACTACTCATGATTTTTTTTATAGTTATGTTCTGTTTAAGGTCCAATAAGGAATTTTTGTGGGGAGTCATTTGGACCATTGTCATGAACCCCCAAGGGGGTTTCCATTACCACTAAAAAGTGATCGGGGCTCTAAGATGCAGAGAAAAAAAAGATCTGCATTGTAGAGGGCTTTTGCTCCCCTGGACTTCCCTACACTCAATGAACTCACTGATCAGGTGTCTATTTCTATCGGTCTCCTCTTCCTTTTCTTTCTATGTCTATGTACCTTCAGGCTCTTCCAATAGACTGTAAGTTCCCTGAAGACAGGATTAATTAAATTTTCACTTTCTGTCCCCAGTACCTAGTATAGTTCTCAGCACACAGTAGGTACTTAGTATATGTTTGTTGATGGATTGCACACAGTAGGTGCCGGGACTGTACACTAGGCCTTGATCATCTGGGACTGGGGTAAGGTTAATGATGGGGAAGAGAGAGTGAAGGGAAAGAGAATCAGGTTTCAGAAGCCAGCTTTTACTTGCTTCATAGTGGTGCCCCAGAAGACAGCTTGACTAGCACATGCTTTCTTTAGGGACTGTTTCTGTCATGGAATTATTTAGAAATATTAACATAAGAAAAAATTTCTCCTATGGACCTGCTCCTAAATCCTCAGGCTGATGTGATAGCTGAGACCAGACATAATGTGAAACAGAGAGAGAACCCTTTTCTGAGAGGCAGAAAAAGTCCTCTCAGCCCTGAGGCTCCTCCAAGCCCCTTCCCACCTCTGACACCCCCTGTTCTAAGCCTTTTCCCAGCTCTGACATCCCCTGTTCTAAGTTCCCTCCCAGCTCTGACATCCCCTTTTCTAAGCTCCTTCCCAGCTCTGACATCCCCTGTTCTAAGCTCCCTCCCAGCTCTGACATCCCCTGTTCTAAGCTCCCTCCCAGCTCTGACATCCCCTGTTCTAAGCTCCCTCCCAGCTCTGACATCCCCTGTTCTAAGCTCCCTCCCAGCTCTGATAGCCTAAGTTCTAAGCTTTTTTTCCAACTCCCACACTCCAACCTACTATACTGAGCGCATCTCCTACCCAGTAGATCTTTCCCCTCCCCATGCGACATCTATTTCATCCCCCTTCTTCCCTCTATGAGGCAGCCCAGAGCCGTGGTGGGTAGAATTCCAGACCTGAAATCAGGAAGATTCATCCACTGACCAAGTCTAACCTCAGACACTCACCGGCTGTGTGACGCTGGGCAAGTCGTTTCACCCTGTTTTCCTCAGTTTCCTCATATGCAAAATGACCTGGAGGAGGAAATAACAAATCACTCCAGTGTCTCTGCCAAGAAGTGACTGAACAACAAAATGAGAATAATAACAGTATCTCCCTCCCAATGTTTTGTGAGGATCAAATGAGAAAATAATTGTAAGGTGCTTAGTACAATACCCAACACATAGTAGAAGCTGTAGAAATGCTTATTCCTGTCTCCCTGCTTGTGCCCTGCCAGCATAGAGAGCCCTAACCCCTTGCCCCTTTCCACCTCTGTCTTGTTAACAATGATTAATGATGATGAACAATGATTAATCAATACTCCTGCTGCTTCTCAAAGTTAGCTTTTTTTTTTTTTTATAATTAAAGCCTTTTATTTACAATCCATATGAACAGGTAATTTTTCAATATTGACCCTTATAAAGCCTTTTGTTTCTAATTTTTCCCTCCTTCCCCCCTCCCCTAGATGGCAGGTAGTCCAATGCATGTCAAATATGTTAAAATATAAGTTAAATCCAATATATGTATACATATTTATACAATTATCTTGCTGCAAAGAAAAATCAGATTAAGAAGGAAGGAAAAAACTGAGAAAGAAAACAAAATGCAAGCAAACAACAACAGAGAGAGTGAAAATGCTGTGTTGTGATCCACACTCAGTTCCCACAGTCCTCTCTGGGTGTAGATGGCTCTCTTCATCACTGAACAGGTGGAACTGGTTTGAATCATCTCATTGTTGAAGACCCACGTCACCAGAATTGATCATCAGATAGTATTGTTATTGAAGTATATAATGATCCCCCCGTCCTGCTCCTTCCACTTAGCATCAGTTCATCTAAGTTTCGCCAGTCCTCTCTGTATTCATCCCGCTGGTCATTCCTTACCGAACAATAATATTCCATAACGTTCATATACCACAATTTACTCAACCATTCTCCAATGGATGGGCATCCATTCATTTTCCAGCTTCTGGCCACTACAAACAGGGCTGCCACAAACATTTTGGCACATACAGGTCCCTTTCCCTTCTTTAGTATCTCTTTGGGGTATAAGCCCAGTAGAAACACTGCTGGATCAAAGGGTATGCACCGTTTGATAACTTTTTGAGCATAGTTCCAAATCGCTCTCCAGAATGGCTGGATGTGTTCACAATTCCACCAACAATGTATCAGTGTCCCCATTTTCCCACAAACCCTCCAGCATTTGTCATTATCGTTTCCTGTCATTTTAGCCAATCTGACAGGTGCATAGTGATATCTTAGAGTTGTCTTAATTTGCATTTCTCTAATCAATAGTGATTTGGAGCATGTTTTTTTCTGATTTTTAATAGTATTTTATTTTTTCCAAATATATACAAAGATAGTTTTCTTTTCTCTTACATTTTTTATTATAGTTTTTTATATACAAAACACATGCATGGGTAATTTTTCAACATTGACCCTTGCAAAACCTTCTGTTCCAAAATTTCCCCTCCTTCTCTCCACCCCTTCCCCTAGATGGCAGGTAGTCCCATACATGTTAAATATGTTAAAGTGTATATTAAATACAATATATGTATACATATTTATACAGTTCTCTTGCTGCACAAGAAAGATCAGATTTAGAAAGAAGGTAAAAATAACCTGAGAAGAAAAAACAAAAATGCAAACAAACGATAACAGAAAGAGTGTAAATGTCATGTTGTGTTCCATACTCATTTCCCAGTGTTCTTTCTCTGGGTGTAGCTGGTTCTGTTCATCACTGCTCAATTGGAATGGATCTGGATCCTCTCATTGCTGAAAAGAGCCACGTTGGAGCACCTTTTCATATGACTACAAATAGTTTCGGTTTCTTCATTTGAAAATTGTCTGTTCATATCCTTTGACCATTTATCAATTGGAGAATTATAAATTTGAGTCAATTCTCTATATATTTTAAAAATGAGGCCTTTATCAGAACCTTTGACTATAAAAATGTTTTCCCATTTTGCTTCTCTTCTTGTCTGCATTGGTTTTGTTTGTACACAAACTTTTTAACTTAACATTATCAGAATGATCTATTTTGTGATCAATAATGATCTCTAGTTCTTCTTGAGTCACAAATTCCTTCCTCCTCCACAGATCTGAGAGGTAAACTGCTATTTCTTTTAATTTGTTTATAATCTCATTCTTTATGTCTAGATCATGAACCCGTTTTGACCTTATCTTGGTGTACGGTGTCAGGTGTGAGTCAGTGCCTAGTTTCTGCCATAACTTATTTCCAATTTTCCCAATAGTTTTTGACAAATAGTGAATTCTTATCCCAAAAGCTGAGGTCTTTGGGTCTGTCAAATACTAGAGTGCTATAGTCATTGACCGCTTTGTTCTGGAACCTAACCTATTCCACTGATCAACTGCTCTATTTCTTAGCCAATCCCAAATGGTTTTGATGACCGCTGCTTTATAATATAGTTTTAGATCTCGTACAGCTGGGCCACCTTCATTTGCTTTTCTTTTCATTAATTCCCTTGAAATTCTTGACCTTTTGTTCTTCCAGATGAATTTTGTTGTTATTTTTTTCTAGGTCAGTAAAATGGTTTCCCTGGAGTTTGATTGGTATAGTGCTAAATAAATAGATTAGTTTAGGGATATTGTCATCTTTCATTTGACCTATCCAAGAGCATTTGATATTTTTCTAATTGTTTAGATCTGACTTTATTTGTGTGGAAAGTGCTTTATAGTTTTGCTCATATAGTTCCTGACTTTTCCCTGGCAGATAGATTCCCAAACATTTTATACTATTGACAGTTATTTTTTTAAATAGATAAACAGGTACCTATTTTTATTTATGTGTTATTATTCAATTGTTTCAATTGTGTTCAACTTGTGACCCCATTTGGGGCATTCTTTTTTTTTTTTTTTTTAATATATAGCTTTTTATTTACAAGTTATATGCATGGGTAATTTTACAGCATTGACAATTGCCAAAGCTTTTATTCCAATTTTTCCCCTCCTTCCCTCCACCCTCTCCCCCAGATGGCAGGTTGACCAATACATGTTAAATATGTTAAAGTATAAATTAAATACAATATAAGTATACATTATTGACAGTTATTTTAAATGGAATTTCTCTTTGTATCTCTTGCTATTGGATTTTGTTGGTGAGGTATAAAAGCACTAAGGATTTATGTGGATTTATTTTGTATCCTGCAACTATGCTATAGTTGTGGATTATTTCTAATAGCTTTTTAGTAGAATCTCTGCGGTTCCATCATATCATCTGCAAAGAGTCATAATTTGGTTTCCTCTTACCTATCCTAATTCCAAAGTTATCTTTTCAAGAGATCTTTCCTGAGACTCCCACTTCCCAGCCCTTTTACAGAGGTGAATGCTGAAAACTAATTTTGTATGGATTTGAAAAAAAAATAAAATACTATTAAAAAAAAAAAAAAAAAAGATTGAAGGCCAGGCCTGTCAGTAAAATTCAATTCTATGACAAGGACATTTCCCCAAGTGTTTTGTTCCTCTGTCTCACTGGAAAGAACAGCTCTTCTCCCCTCCCCCACCCTAGCCCCTTTCTGCATCAGATTCCATTCAGAACTGCTAGTATCTGGTTTTTGTTGTGTTTTTTTATAATAATCTGTTCAAGCTTTCATTAATTTTAGTAGCTTAAAATTTTGTTTTAATTAAAAACTTTCAAATGGAAAAAAAACAAAACAAAACAAAAACAAAAACAAAAACAACCCCCAAAAAGAGATCACTGGTGACCTTGGAAAGAGATAGGCCAATTGAATAATGAGGTCAGAAGCTGGATTTGGAAAGGCTTGGAAAAGAGGGGGAGGAGAAAAAGGGAAGGCGGGCCCAGCTTTGGCCGGGGGAGGGAAGAGAGAGCCAGGACAATGGCCTGAACATCTGGATTTGTACAGGGTGATGGCAGGGGCACTTAAGGGTGTAAACATCTGGCATGGGGGAGCTTCAGTGAACATCTGTGTCTTTTCTGTGTACACATCTGGATGTGTGTGTGTGCAGGAGGGGGTAGGGGTGGGCAGAGGGGGAAAGGATCATTCCATCCTTCTTTCTCCCTTGCCCTTCTACTCCCTCCGTTAGCCCTTCTGTCTCCTAGGTTTGTGAGTCATAAGAGACGGTCACAGGGTGACAGGGTCATCTTATCTCTCTCAAACAGCCTGTGTCCCAACTCCGGGGCTGGCACCTGGCACCCAGTGCCCTGCCCCGCCCCCCACTCTTCCCTGGCGAGTGGCTCAAAGTCCTGGTCCTGGCCCTGCCGGAAGCATCCCTGGCTTTGTCTGGCCCAAGGCCCCCCGCCGGGTCAGGAGCATGGAATGTCAGCTATGCTAGTTGGGCACAGAGCCCACCCGCCGGTGAGCCGCTCTGCTTCCCGGGCTCCCCAGGGGGTCTGGGTCCTTGCTTCCTTTTGCCCCCGGGCTCTGCCAGGATTCTGGGAAATTCCGCTCTGGCTGTGCTCACCTGCTCCAGACTGGGGAAGATGCTAATATTCACCCTCAACACCTGGGTCTGCAGAGGGCATGGGCAGGAGAAAGCAAGGGCAACCGCCTGGAGGCCCCACGGCAATCTCTTGGGACTGGAAGTTAGGAGCCCTGGACCCCAGAAATGCCCTGCCCCTAACATGGAGTGTGACCTCGTCTGGGCATCCTGTGTAGCTCTAGACCGGGGAGGGAACTTAGAGTCCACTGAGTTAGCCCAACCCCCCTCATTGATCAGATGAGCTCACAAATCATTACAAGGTCATCCACACATTGCAGGGCCAGGTCAGTTCCTGGGACCCCAGCCGGCCCTTCTGGAGCTTGAAGGGAGCAAAGCACTTTACAAATATCATCTCGTTTCAGTCCTGTCCAACTCTTTGTGAGCCCATTTAGGGTTTCCCTGGCAGATATTCTGCAGTGATTTGCCACTTCTCTCTCCAGCTCATTCTACAGATGAGGAAACTGAGGCAGATGAGGTGAAGTGATTTGTCCAGGGACCAAAGCTGCATTTGGACTCAGGTCTTCCTGACTTCAGACCTGGCACTCTCTCTGCTGTGCCAGCCAGCTGCCCTCTGAGTTAGCTGCCCCCTCAGGAGCATAAAGCTAATAAACCTTTGAAGCACGATTTGACTCCAGGCCCAGCCTTCTGTGGTGCTCTTTCTGCTAGTCTCGTGCCATGAGGTATTCCTTTTTCCCACTTGGGGCAGAGAGAGGTGAGAAATTGGGTAATTACAGCACCTTATTACAGCACCTATAATAGAGGAATTAGATAGGGCCTGGATAAGGAGCACTCAGTATATGGACTCTTACGTCCAGGAAGAAGCCAGAAACGATGGCCTGGGCTCCAGACCTAGAGAGGCTACCGGCGTCCAACTGGCCCTGGAGAAGTATCGCTAGATACGGTAGCTTAAAAGGTTAGGTAGGAGAAGTGGGGGGCTATGGGTACAGAATGGCACATATGATGTCTGTCACATTTCAGATTTATGAAATGGATTTTTCTTCTTTTTATTTTTCTTCCTTATTGATCAGTTGGTAGGTAGGTAGCTACATAGATGGATGAAGCCAGATAAGTAGATAGATGTTTAAATGATCTCTAAGTATTTACATAATTAGATAATTTAAAACTTTATTAAATATTTAATTATGTGCCAAGCACTGTACTAAGTACTGAGATTCTAAATACAAATAGTCCCTGCCCTTGAGAATAATATGGGAAGGCAACATCTACAGGAGAGCTTAAAAATTCAGGACAAGGGGAGAGAAGGAGAAATATGGAGGCAGGAGGGGGGGAATAATCCATGGAGTCACAGGCTCAATAGGGTGCAAAATGGGCACGGTAGGAGCAGGGATTTTTTCAAGTGGAAGTTTCAACAATCAATCAGAGGAGACATCTAGACTCTAAGGTAAGCAGTTGAGGTCTGTGATGGATGTTTCTTTAATATGAAAAGGGAGGGCTTTATGGGGAAACTAAAGGTAACCATACTTTGTCTTTTAAAGTTTAAATGTACTCTCAGATTGGCTAAGATGACAGAAAAAGATAGTGATGAATGTGGGAGGGGATGTGGGAAAATTGGGACACTGATACATTGTTGGTGGACTTGTGAAATGATCCAATGGTTCTGGAGAATAGTTTGGAACCATGCTAAACAGGTATAAAATTTTAATCCAGCAGTTTCACTACTGGGCCTGTATCCCAAAAAGATCATAAAAAAGAGGAAAAGGAACTATATGGGCAAAAATGTTTGTAGCAGCCCTTTTTGTGGTGGCAAAGAAATGGAAACTGAGTGGATGCCCATCAGTGGGAGAATGGCTGAATGACTTATGGTATATGAATGTATTGGAATATTATTGTTCTGTAAGAAATGATGAACAGTCTGATTTCAGAAAAACCTGGAAAGACTCACATGAATTGATGCTAACTGAAGTGAACAGAACTCAGAGAACAATGTACACGGCAACAACAAGATTATGTGCCGATCAGCTGGGATGGGCTTGGCTCTTCTCAACAATGAGGTGATTCAAGGAAATCCCAATAGACTTGGAATGGAAAGAGCCATCTGCAGCCAGAGAGAACTATGGATACCGAATGTGGATCGAAGTATAATAGTTTCACTTTTTGTTTGTTTGTTTTCTTTCTTGTGTTTTTTTTTTTCTGTTTTGTTCCGATTTTTCTCGTACAACATGGCAAATATGGAAGTATATTTGAAAGGATTGCACATATTTAACTTATATCAGATTTCTTGCTGTTGCTGTCTTGAGGAAGGGGGAAGAAAGGGAAGGAAAGAGAAAAATTTGACCACCAAGTCTAATTTTTACATATATTTGAAAAAATAAAATACTATTGAGAAAAAAAATAAAGTTTCAGTGAGCCTGACCTTCCTTGGGTCCTTTTCCCCCAACACACACACCTCAAATACCTTTTCTCTTTCAAAGTTCATCTCAAGTACTCTCCAAGAAGCCGTCCGTGACCACTCTTAGCTAATAGTGTGTGACTTTGGGCCTCAATTTCCTCATCTAGAAAGTGGGGTCATTATATTTTTAATCCCTTCCTCCACATCTCACTTCTCAGTTCCTAAGTCAATTCCATTCAGTTCAACAACCATTTTTCAGGTCTCTACTATACCCAGGTGCCATTGGGGAGACCGTGTGGAATAAACAAAGCCCCTCTTCTCCAGAAGGAAACAGTCGGGTAGGGGACTTGCCCTCCAGCTTGAGTGGTTGGCCATATTCTCCTTTGTCTTGCTGCTTCCTTCTGCATCCTTCTGTCTCGCTGGAGATCCCTTTTCCAGTCCTAAAGCATAGTTTAGAACACTATAGGCGAATGATTAAAAATGGCCACCATTTATCTAGTGTCTTCAGCGTTACAAGGACCTTTGCTTACAATAGGTCGATGATCAAGAGTTAGTGTGGCTATTATTCCCATTTTGTGAAGGAGGAAGCTGAGCCAGAAAGGGGAAGGGATGTTTCCATGGTAACACAAGTGTCCGAAGGACATGTCAACTAATCATGTGCTCTTTTGATTTCATCACTTTGTGTTACTTGGACCTGCGATGGTCAGGTGAGCTCCCTCCCTCCCTCTCCCCCTCCCCCCGGGTGCCCGCTGGTTAGGTAGGGCCGACGGAGCATTTTCTATCCATTCTGGTTATCTTTAAGTTCATGGCAATTGGTGGGCCCATAGAGCGAGGAAAATGGGTCAGTGTGTGTCACCCAGGCAGCCAGGAGTTCTGGGAGGAGGGACCTTTCGGTGCCAGCAGCAAGACCACCCCCTCCTACCGTCGGCCAGCTGCCCGTGTCGGCCAAGGAGGGGGCCTTCAATAGAAGGCATTGTATCCGGGAAAGGTCACCAGCCATGGAAAGCCACTGGTCTCACTCCACCCTGGCGCATAAGGTCACCCAAGGAGATGAGAACAGAGGCAGAGACAGAGGGAGGGGAAAACCATCTCTCCCCTCCCCCTCCCATTCTCTAACCATTTAAGGATCAAAGAAGCCAGAAACACGGTTTTTATTAAATGC
Organism: Antechinus flavipes; assembly: GCF_016432865.1. Taxonomy (NCBI): domain Eukaryota; kingdom Metazoa; phylum Chordata; class Mammalia; order Dasyuromorphia; family Dasyuridae; genus Antechinus; species Antechinus flavipes. Next base: position 287,181,760 of record NC_067402.1, read on the forward strand.
CTACTATGTGCCAGGCACTGTACTTAACACTTTACCATAGTTGGCTTTTGTTTGAGCCTCATAACAACCTTTGGAGTCAGGCGCTCTTGTTATTCCCATTTTACAGATGAGGAAACTGAGGCAAACAGAAATTATGTGATTTATTTGGGATTACACAGCTAATAAATGCCTGAAGGTAGATTAGAAGCATATTCTTAAAGCTGGAAAGGACCTGATGCCTCCAAGGTTTCCCTGCAATGACGCAGTAGAATCAGGCTTCATATTTTCAGTCTCCAGTTTCCAAATTGCCTCTGACCCCTCTGTTTAAAAACAAAAATTATTTGGAAGTATCATCAGATTTGGGCTTAAGTCCCCACTGACATTTTTGTGAGTCTAGGCAAGTCCTTTTCCTTCTCTGAGAGCTCCCTCATTCATAAAAGAAGGGAAGAGGAATAAGGATTTATATAGGACCTACTATGTGCATTTTCTCATTTGGTTAGCCCAATTTCCTTCCTGTCTCTGGGCCTCAGTTTATTCATAAAGAGAGAAAGTTGGACTACATGATCTCTGAGGTCCCATCTGGAGTTAGAGCATGACCCTGAAGTGAATGGGGCAGCTAGTTAGTGCAGTGGACAGAGCACCAGTCCTGAAGTCAGGAGGACCTGAGTTAAAATCTGGCCTCAGATACTTAACACTTCCTGGCTGTGTGACCTTGGACAAGTCACTTAACCCCAGTTGCCTCAACAAAAAAAGAGTGAAAAACACACTTATTGGCTGTGTGACCCTGGATAAGTCCCTTTACTCCTACCCTAAGGCTAAGAATCTCTTAAGACTCTTGGTTGCAGAACAGCCATGATTGACATTGGAGAAGGGTGTTTTTTCCCCAGGATGAGAAAAAAACAGAAAAAGGAACTCAGAGACAGAGACATATAGATAGATAAAGAGACAGAGAAAAAGAGAGATCTACAGAGAGAAACAGAGAAAAAGCAAAGTTGTAAGGAGGGCGGGATAATGGGGATTATTCCCCTCTTATAATCAAACTATTTGCTTTCACAATCTTATCTTAGATATCAGTTATTCTATATTATGCAATTCTGCATCCCGTGCGAATGACAATCTCATTTTAAAAATATTTTAATTTATTTTCTTCAATTCTTCTCAATTACATGTAAATTTTAACCCATTTTTTAAATGTTTAGTTTCAAATTTTCTTCCTTTGTTCCCGCCCCTTCCTTGAAAAGGCAAGTTGCAATTTGATATCAAATTATACATATGAAGTCATGCAAAACATATTTCCACAATAACCATATTACAAAAGAAAACATAAAACGAAACAATAAAAATAGTTTTTAAAAGTATGCTTTAATCTGCACTTGTTAGTTCTCTGTTTAGAGCTGGGTAGCATTTTTATACAGTTGATCATTGTTGCCGTGTGACTGTTACTGTGTACAACGTTTTCCTGCCTTTGCTCACTACATTTTGCATCCGTTCATTTAAGTTTTTCAAGGCTTTTCTGAAACTTACTGTTCATCTTTTCTTTTTCTTTTCTTTTCTTTTCTTTTTTTCTTTCTTTTTTTTCCTGAGGCAATTGGGTTAAGTGACTTGTCCAGGGTCACACAGCCAGGAAGTGTTAAGTGTCAGATTTGAACTCAGGTCCTCCTGACTTCAGGACTGGGCTCTGTCCACTGCCCCATTCATCTTTTCTTATAGTACAATAGGGTTCCACCACAATTCATATATCAACAATCTTATTTTGTCCGCTTCTGCCCTTTCACACTCGGAGTGGATTCTGCCCCTACTCCATCTCTGTCTATTGTCCTCTATTCAGTCTGATTATACAGATCTATAAAGAAAGGTCAGGGTTTTATGCTGTTGTCAGTAAGCAGTGGGGAGATCGAAGGTCTCTGAGTGGGGCTGTGGGGGAGTGTCTCAGGGTGATCAGTGTGGAGTCTCAGGAAGATTGTTAAGTGTCTATTGGATTGGATGGATTGGAACTGGGAGAAACTTGAGGCAGGGAGGCCAATTAGGAGCCTACTGAAATCATCCACAACAGCGGTGAGGAATTAATCAACAAGCATTTATTAAGTGCCTACTGTGTACCAAGCAAAAATGAACACCATATTAAGGTGGAATATTATCCTATTAAGGGGAATATGATGTACTGATAAGTTCTTAAATATAGCTCTAGCTAGAGTAAGTGCAAAATAATTGGAGGCAGGGAAACGCTGGTACCTGAGAGGATCAGGAAAAGCCTCGTGATGGGGGAGGTGTTTGACTTGAAATTAGGACAGATGGGAGATGGCGTCTGACATTCTCTGTAACGAGCTCTGATGCTCTATGGGGCCGTCACAAGAAAACCGCCTTGTTACAGGGAGAAGTTTCAAAGTAAGCAGTCTCCGGGCTCCCAGGCCATCGGTCTGTCCCACCCCCCTCCCCAGACACCACCGCAGCCTTCCACAACAACAGGAACAACAGCCATAACAACAATTCTTTGCGGCCGTATCCCTGGTGCATCTTAAAGGGCCAGCGCTTTGCCCTCAGTCCTTCGGCCCGTTAGGATTAAGCCAGAGAGCGGGTCTGAGGCCGGTCTTGTGCTCTAAGGAGGAACCTTTCTCCCCAGGGACCCTGTGCATGGGCCGGGCCCGGCTTCCTGGCTTGAACAATGAGACCAGGATGTCCCACTGGCGGCTGCTGGTGTGGGGGTGTTGGGACATTTGGAAGGAATGGGATTCCAGAGTTTGGGAGGGCCAGGAATTGCGGGATGGAGGAGGGGGGATGTAAGGAGGAGGTGGGAGGCGCTCCCAGGACAGACCTGCTTTCCACCTGCCTCGGACTGTCACACGTCAAACAGGACCCCAAAGGCTCAATACGCTGGGGTCTGACAGACACTGGGCTGGAGCCGAGCCCGGCTTCCGGCCCCCTTGGGGTGAGAAGGGACCCTAACAGGCAGGCAGGCCCACCTTGAGAGGAATCCTCTTACACCATCCCCACTATATGGTCTTTCAAAGGCCTGGAGGGGCAGTCGGGGAAGAGCCAGCTGTGGAGAATAGGAAACACCATTCAAAGAGCCCAGAGTCAGCTTGGAAAAACAAAGCACAGAAGAAAGATGGTTGACTGTATGTAGCAGGTGATTCGTGCTAAGAGGACCTGGAACAGTCAGGGAAAGCTTCATGGAGCTGGAGGGGAGAATGGAGCCTCGAAGGACAGAGAGAAGTTGGAGAGGCTCCTGGGAAGGGACATTAACAAAGCAGAATGCGTCCGGGCAAGGGTGACCCCTGTGGCGAGAGCCTAGTCCAAAGAGGGTTGGCAGTATTACCTAGTGAACATAGTCCTGGGATTCAAATCCATCTGATTCTTACTTCCTATGTGATCTTGGGCAAGTCATGATGTCTCTGGGTCTCAGTTTTCTCATCTGTCAAATGGGGATAATGACAGCAACTACTTCATCAAGTTACTCTAAGAATAAATCGATAAAAAGCACTTTGCTAATTATTATTTCCCCTTCTACATCTCAAATTTCTCTCCTCTCTGTCAGGAGTTGAGTGACCTACTTCATCAACCATCCTCTGGGTGATTGGACCACAGTTTCAGAGTCATTATGGATTAAATTTACTTGGTTCTGCTCACTCACCCTGCATCAGTTCAACTGTGCCTACTGAGGTTACGCTGAAACCATATCTTTTCTTCTTTTTTATGATAGAATAATAGTCCATGACATTCATAAACCATGATTAAATTATTCAGCCATTCTCTAATTCATGGGAACCCCCTTAGCTTCCAATTCTTTTCCACCACAAAAAAAGGTTATACATACATTTTATGTATGTATACATTTAAATATGCATATTTAAATTTTAAAGCTTCAGGGGCAGCTAGGTGGTGCAGTGGTTAGAGCCCCAGATCTGAAGTCAGGAGGACCTGAGTTCAAATCTGGCCTCAGACACTTAACGCTTCCTAGCTGTGTGACCCTGGGCAAGTCACTTGACCTCCGATCATCTCAGCATAAATAAATAAATAAATAAGTGGGATTCAGCGCTTTTTCCATCTCTTTCCTTAAAAACTTGTCTGTGTATATATTGTCTTCCCCCTCCTCCAGTATAATTGCTTGAAGACTGGTACTATGGTTATTTTTGCCTTCATGTCTCCAATACCCTTATTCACTGCCTGGCATATGGTAGGTGTTTACTTGGTTAAATTGTTAAACGTGTTGTTTGTTAAATCGAATCAAATTCAATTGAATGAGGAATCTTTAGTTTCAAGAACAGAAGCAAAATTATCCAAATCACTAAAAATTAGAGAAATGCAAATGAAAGAAAATCTGAAATTCTCACTTCTATCTTATTGGCAAAAATAACCAAAAAAGGAAAATGACCAATGTTGGAGCGGCTGTGAAAAAACAGGGATATTAGTGTTCATGGATTTGTCAACTAGTTCAGCCATTCTGGAAAGCCATGTGGAATATGCTCCCAAAGCTACTAAACTGTGTATACCGAGGATACCACTATGAGACGTATACCCCCAAGAGATCAAAGAAATGGATAGAGTACCAGCCCTGAATTCAAATCTGGTCTCAGACACTTAATATTTTTTAGGTGTGTGACCCTGGGCAAGTCACTTATCCCCAATTGCCTCAGGAGGAAAAAAAAATAGGGGGAAAAAAGAAAAAGGAAAAGGACCTGTATGTACAAATATATTTATGATAAAACATTTTCAGATAGAAAATAAGTATAGAGAAAGTGGGTATTAATTAACCAGAAAATATCCAAGAGTGAATTAAGAGGACCGTTAAATTTTCGTTTTGGGCATTTATACTTCAGAAATCAGCGATCGAGATTAATCGGTGATCGATTTGTTTTGTTTTGTTTTGTTAAATGTATAGATTTAAGAATGTATTAATAATCTGAATTAAATTTAAACATGTATGCATAAATTCCAATAAACTTGCCATGGAAAGTGTCCTCTGCTTTCAGAGAGAGAACAATGGAGACTAAATGTGGTTTAAAACATAGTATTTTCCCCTTTTTGTTATTGCCGTTGTTTGTTTGCTTGTTTTGTTTTTCTTTCTCGTGTTTTTTTGGTTTTATTTTTTATCTATTTTCTTAAGCAGCAAGATGAATATGGAAGTGTATTTAGAAGGAAGGAAGGAAGGAAGGAAGGAAGGAAGGAAGGAAGGAAGGAAGGAAGGAAGGAAGGAAGGAAGTAAAGGAGGAAGGAAGGAAGGAAAGAAGAGAGGAAGGAAGGGAGGAAGGAAGGAAGGAGGGAAGGAGGGAAGGAGGGAAGGAAGGAAGGAAGGAGGGAAGGAGGGAAGGAAGGAAGGAGGGAAGGAGGGAAGGAAGGAAGGAAGGAAGGAAGGAAGGAAGGAGGGAAGGAAGGAAGGAAGGAGGGAAGGAAGGAAGGAAGGAAGGAAGGAAGGAGGGAAGGAAGGAAGGAAGGAGGGAAGGAAGGAAGGAAGGAGGGAAGGAAGGAGGGAAGGAAGGAAGGAAGGAGGGAAGGAAGGAAGGAAGGAAGGAAGAAGGAAGGAAGGAAGGAAGGAAGAAGGAAGGAAGGAGGGAAGGAGGAAGGAGGAGGGAAGGAAGGAAGGAAGAAGGAAGGAAGGGAGGAAGGAAGGAAGGGAGGAAGGAGGGAAGGAAGGAAGGAGGAAGGAAGGAAGGAGGGAAGGAGGGAAGGAAGGAAGGAGGGAAAGAAGGAAGGAAGGAAGGAGGGAAGGAAGGAAGGAAGGAGGGAAGGAAGGAAGGAGGGAAGGAAGGAAGGAAAAAAAGAAAAAGAAATAATGAAAGGGTTGATTTCTGAGAAACTTCAGAAGACTTGTATGAGCTGATGCAGACAAAAGTGAGCAGGACCAGGAGGATAATTTATGCAATAACCACCACACTGGGGAAGCTAAGCCTCTCAGTAGATAGATAGAACGCCAGGTCTGGTGTCAAGAAGACTCATATTCTTGAATTCAAATCTGACCTCAGACATTTACTAGCTGTGTGACCTTGGGCAGGTCACTTTATTCTATCTGCCTCAGTTTCCTGATCCATAAAATGAGCTGGAGAAGGAAAGGGCACTCTGGTATCTTTGCTAAGAAATCCAAAATGAAGCGTCATGAACGGTCAGACATAATTGAAAACCAATAAACAAAGAAAGAATAGGGCTGTAAAAATAAATTCAGAAAGCCATTAGAATTTTGCTATTCTAATTACAATTAGAATTCTGAGTAATACTATGAATATGTTGATTCCAGAGGGCCAAAGATGAAGGATGCTATCAACCTCCCAACAAAGAAGCGATGGACTCAGTTTTCCAAACAAAGCCTACGTTTTCTGCCACAACCAATAACAAAACACAAATTTGTTTTGCTTGACGGTAGTTATTCGTTACACAAAAAAGGCTTTTATTTGGGAAAAGGGTGTGTGTGGGGGTGAAATGATGATGATAATGATGTGAAAAATATGAAAAGAAAAAAACTTATCAAAGAAGTAGTTATTCTTTTTTAAAATGCAGAAAGAACATAAGAGAATTCAGACAGCCTCCAGATGAGAAGGGCAATGTTGATGTGGCCATGTTAGATTGAGCTGTTAGAGTCACTTTCTTTTTTGTCCTTTGAATAGAAAAATATACATGTTTGTTGATTCATAGTCAAGTTCATCATTTAAACTACATGCATATATGTATATATGTATGTATTTATGCATATGTGTGTGTATATATATGCATGTGTTTGTGCATGTGTGTGTGTAAAACCAATTCTTATGTAATGCCGGAGAAACTGAGGCAAGATAGAGAATAGAGACTATTTAATCATTTATTTAAAAGGGAGAGATTTACTGGGGAGAAGCATTCTGATATTCTAAAACATAAGATCTTTTATCCTTATCAAATATTCTGATTAAGAGGGAGGGGTGGTTTTGCAGGACTGAGCAGACAATTATAAGGAGAACAATTAGGGAAACTGAGTCAGGATAATTAGGGAAATTGAGTCAGGACAATAAAAGAGAACTATGGCATAACACTGATTGTAACAGCTCATGTCTCTATGACCTTGGACAAATTACTTTTTCCCCCTTCCAGCTCTATTTCTATAATCCTATAGATGTCCATGGGCAAAGCACTTCCACCTCCCTGTGCCTCAGTTTCCCCATCTGTAAAATGAAAGGATTGATCTAGATCATCTTTGAGGTTTGTTCCAGCTCCAGCTCTACATTCTGTGGGTGACTTTGGGCAAGGCACCTTCACTTTCACAGGCCTCAGTTTCCCCATCTGTAAAGTGAGAGGGTTGAACCATGTAAGTCATTCAAGCTTACCTCCCCATTTTGAAGATGGAAAAATAGAGTCTTGGAAAAAGTAACGTGCCCAGATTCGTATACATGTTGCTATCAGAGCAAAGGCTTGGCCCCAGGTCTTCTGACTCCAAACCCAGAGTTCTGTTCCTTGATTCCATGTTGCTGCCTCAGTTTCTCCCTATGAAAAATGAGAAGATTGGGCTCTGAATTTGCAGCCCTGAATTCCCAGAGGAGGAGCTGTGAGTGTAGATGAGGACAGCACCCCCCATACTCCTGAGGAGTCAGCAGGTACAGGGGGAGAAATGTGTTAGGAAGGCCCTGGGAACAAGAGGGCTTTGAGGCGGCCCCTATCTCTGAGCAAGGCAGAGGAGGGGGAAGCGGAAGGAAGATAAGGGCCCCTTCTCATTTTCTGCCTCCAAGTCACAGATAACCCCATCGCCCCCAGCCTAGGGGCTGCTGGTGGGCACTTTTTCCGGAAAGAGCCTGCCTGCTCCTCTTTGGCTCAGGCTTCCGGACGCCCTCCCCCCACAACTCCCCAAGCAGGTGAACCCCCAGGTGCTCCACCCCCACCCCTCTGGGGGGCTTGGTTATCAGGACGTGCTAAACTGCCAAGCGCTAGTAACCCGAGAAGGGCCTCGGAAGAGGTGGGAGATGATGGATAAGGGAACACGGAGGGCCAAGAGAGGAGGCTGGGGGGTGGGGAGGGGGATGTTCTCAGGAAGACTAGGAATTTCCCCTAGAAAATGACCTGAAGGCTCATCCGATTTGAGTCAAAACTTACCCTGGTTTTCAGGACCAGAAGGAACCTTAAGGACCCTTGGGTCCAATCTCATTTTACATAAAAGGAAACTGAGGTCCAGACTTACATGGTTCAACCCTCTCACTTTACAGATGGGGAAACTGAGCCTGTGAGGTCCAGAAGGTGAATGACTAAACTCCACGTATACAGCTGGCGAGTAGCAGAACAGCAATGCAGTGGAGAAAATCCCAGCTCTAAAGCCACAGGCTCTGGGTTTGAATCCTATTCTATAACATCGTATTTATGTTACCTTGAGCAAAATTCACCTGAATCTCACCTTCTTTCTTCATCTGATAAATGGATTTATTTGGATTCAGTGACTTTCCTTATATCTCTAGATGTAGGAGTCAATAATCTGAGTGACACTGGATGGGTCATTTCCCTTCCAATTTCCTCACTTGGACTAGATCACCTCTAGAATTCCATTAGCCCGAGTGCTTTCCCATCCTTCAAGCCCCCATCTCCTCCAAGGAGAAGCCTCTCCTTGAGGTAATAAGGAGCCACGGAAGTTTATTGAGCAGAATGGTGACCGAGCCAGATGCATGTTTTAGGAAAACCTCATTGTTATCTCTGTGTGGGAATGATTAAAAAGGAAAGATTCCACCTGGGGATCTCCTCCACATTGTTGCTCCCAGGGGGATCATCCAGCCTCCTACTTGGATACTGCTAATGATAGGAAGCTGATTTTTAAACTAGATAACCGTTCCATTTGAGGGCAATTCTGTGAAAAGTCTGAGTAGAATCTTGTCTCTTTCAATTGCCGCCCATTCATCCTGGCTCGGTTCTCGGCTAGGGCACGATTGACTTCTGGCTCCAGCACACGGCAGGAGCACCTTTCCTTTCCCTTCTTCCAGCTCTCCATGTTCTGAGATCCCCTTCCTCCCCCGATCTGGACATCACCACGGCCTTTCTGATTGATTGCCTCCTGAAACACCCCGGAGAATAAATAGATAATCAGGAAATTCTTGCAGGGACGGAGTTCTTTAACCTGGGCGTTGGAAAATACAGACCTTTCTCCCACACGCCCCCAGTTCTTAGCCTGACACACACAGGGGATAGGATCTGTTAGGGCTCAGCAAGTGCTTCTTGAATGAATGGCTGAATGAATGAGTGAGTCATAGCCTTGGGGACATCCTTTCCTCTCCCGCCCAGGCAACAGCATCTGCTTCTTCCTTTTTCCCAAGGTTCCTGTCCCTGACACAAGAGCTGTGAGCTCACAGCTAGCCCTTGCCGCCCACTACTCGCAAGCTGAAGACCCTGAGGAGTCATCAAATGTCAGAGCTGAGAGGGAGCTGCTATTACTACTACTAGTAGTAGTAGTAGTACTAGTAGAAGTAATAGGAGTAATGAAGAAGAAGGGAAAGAAGGAAGAATAAGGAGGAGAAGAAAGATGAGGGGGAGGAGGAAGAGAAGGAGAAGGAGAAACAGGAGGAGGAGGAGAAGAAGAAGAAGAAGAAGAAGAAAAAAAAAAAAAAGAAGAAGAAGAAGAAGAAGAGGAAGAAGAAGAAGAAGAAGAAAGATGATGATTATATGAGGTGAATACCTAGCTGAGGTTTGCAAAACTCTACTGTAATTGATCTTAATGGCCCTTGAAAGTAGATATTATCATTTTCCCCTTTTCACAGATGAGGACACAGAGGCAGACACAGTGATAAGGACTCATCCAGGATCACACAGCTTGTAATGATCAGAAACAGAATTAGAAATCAAGTTTTCTAACTCCAGATTCAGTTCTCTCCTTCATTGTGCTACTTAGTTACCTTTTTCTCTTAAAAAAAAAATACTTACAGGGGCAGCTAGTTGGTGTGGTGGATAGAGCACCAGCCCTGAAGTCAGGAGGACCTGAATTCAAATCTGACCTCAGACACATAACACTTCCTGGCTGTGTGATCCTGGGCAAGTCACTTAATCCCTATTATCTAAGCAATAAATAAATAAATAATATATATGTAAATAATTTTCAGTTCTAAGTTTTCTACCTCCATCTATCCCTTCCCCACTCATTGAGAAGGAAAGAAATGTGAAATTTATTATATTTATGAAATCATACAGAACATTTCTACATTATCTATATTTCTCCCCCTCCCCCAAAAACAAAAAAAAAGGAAAAAATAAGTTTCAACCTGTATTTAGAGTCCATCAGCTCTCTAACTGGAGATGGACAGCATCATGAGTCCTTTGAAATTGTTGTGGATCATTGTATTGATCAGAAGAGCCAATCATAAATGTTTATCTTCATAATATTGCTCTTAGATTGTTCTCTTGGTTCTGATCACTTCACTTTGGATCACTTCATATACGTCTTCCTAGGGTTTTTTGTTTGTTTGTGGAAACCATTCCTCTTGTCATTTCTTATAGCACAAATGTACTCCAACACAATCATGTAATGCATCTTGTTCAATCATTCCCCAATTAATGGGCACACTTTCAATTTCTAATTCTTTGCTACCAAAAAACACCCCAAAACCACAAACACGAGTTACCATAAATATTTTTGTGATTGGTGTTGCCCAATCAAAAGATGTGAACACTTTTTAGTCTTTTGGACACAGGTCCAAATCCTTTTCCAAATGGTTGCACCAGTTTACAACTCTACCAACAATGCATCGATAACCCTATTTTCCCACATCATTTCTAGCATTAGTCATTTTCCTTTTCTGTCATCTTTAGCAGATCTGATGGATATGAGGTGATATTCGGAGTTGTTTTGATTTGCATTTCTCTGGTTATTAACGATTTAGGGTATTTTTCATGACTACTGATAATTTTAATTTCTCCCGTTCATATTCTTTGAACAATTTTCAACTGGGAAATGGCTTTTATTCTTATAAATTTTGTCCAGTTCCCTAATCATTTGGTAAATTTGGTAAATCTTTAACACAGAAATTTGTTGTAAAAAATTTCCCCCTAGCTTCCGGCTTTCCTTCTAATTTTGGTTGCATTGGATTTATTTGTGGAAAACCTTTTTAATTTCCTGTAATCAAAGCCATCCATTTTATCTACTGCGAACCTATTTCTTGTTTGGTCATGAACTCTTCCCTTTTCCATAGATCTGATGGTAATTTTTTCCATGTTCCCCTAATTTGTTTATGATATCATCCTTTATATCTAAGTCAGGTCCCCATTTTGAGCTTAACTTGGTATACGGTGTGAGGTATTGGTCGATACCTAGTTTCTGCCAGAACACCGAATATCAATCAATTAATAAACATGTTTTAATTGCCTACCACATGCCAAGCATTATACTTGTCAGGCACTGGAGCAACAAAGACAAACGCAAAATAATTGCTGCCTTAAAGAGCTCACAATCCACCAGGAGAGATGGCATATCCATTGATATTATATATATACAGCATAGACAGTATATCTATGGATACTATATGTACACAGTATAGACAGTGTATCCATAGATACTATGTGTATGAAGTATAGACAGTGTATCCATAGCTACTATATATATATGTGTGTGTGTGTGTGTGTGTGTGTGTGTGTGTGTGTATACATATATATACACAGTATAGACAGTGTATCCATAGATACTATATGTATACAGTATAGACAGTGTATCCATAGATACTATATGTATACAGTATAGACAATATATCTATATTGTAACCAGTATAGACAGTGTATCCATAGATATTATATGTAACCAGTATAGACAGTATATCCATAGATACTATATGTATACAGTATAGACAGTGTATCCATAGATACCATATGTATACAGTATAGACAGTGTATCCATAGTTATTATATGTAACCAGTATAGACAGTATATCCATAGATACTATATGTATACAGTATAGACAGTGTATCCATAGATACTATATGTATACAGTATAGACAGTGTATCCACAGATATTATATGTAACCAGTATAGACAGTATATCCATAGATACTATATGTATACAGTATAGACAGTGTATCCATAGATACTGTATGTATACAATATAGACAGTGTATCCATAGATACTGTATGTATACAGTATAGACAGTGTATCCATAGATACTATATGTATACAGTATAGACAATATATCTATATTGTAACCAGTATAGACAGTGTATCCATAGATACTGTATGTATACAGTATAGACAGTGTATCCATAGATACTATATGTATACAGTATAGACAGTGTATCCATAGATATTATATGTAACCAGTATAGACAGTATATCCATAGATACTATATGTATACAGTATAGACGGTGTATCCATAGATACTGTATGTATACAGTATAGACAGTGTATCCATAGATACTATATGTATACAGTATAGACAGTGTATCCATAGATATTATATGTAACCAGTATAGACAGTATATCCATAGATACTATATGTATACAGTATAGACGGTGTATCCATAGATACTGTATGTATACAGTATAGACAGTGTATCCATAGATATTATATGTAACCAGTATAGACAGTATATCCATAGATACTATATGTATACAGTATAGACAGTGTATCCATATATATTATATGTAACCAGTATAGACAGTATATCCATAGATACTATATATATACAGTATATACAGTGTATCCATAGATACTATATGTATACAGTATAGACAGTGTATCCATAGATATTATATGTAACCAGTATAGACAGTATATCCATAGATACTATATGTATACAGTATAGACAGTGTATCCATATATATTATATGTAACCAGTATAGACAGTATATCCATAGATACTATATATATACAGTATATACAGTGTATCCATAGATACTATATGTATACAGTATAGACAGTGTATCCATAGATATTATATGTAACCAGTATAGACAGTATATCCATAGATACTATATGTATACAGTATAGACGGTATATCCATAGATACTGTATATATACAGTATAGACAGTGTATCCATAGATACTATATGTATACAGTATAGACAGTGTATCCATAGATATTATATGTAACCAGTATAGACAGTATATCCATAGATACTATATGTATACAGTATAGGCGGTATATCCATAGATACTGTATGTATACAGTATATTCACATATATATACACATATGAATACACATGTATATTACATGATCTATAACATGAATGTATTTATGTACAAACTTATCACACCCATGCATATATTATATATGTAAATATACACATATACAATAAACGTAAGATAATGGGAGAGGAGCACTACACTTGGTAGGAAAGGATGGGGAGCAAGAAAGGTTTCCTGTTAAAGTTGGCCCTTGGGCTGAGATCTGAAGAGCAATTCTAGTCCTTCTCAAAGGTCAAAGAGTGAAAACAGGATCAAAGCAGGGAGGAGAGTCCTGTGGGAAGACACAGAGAAAGGAGATGGAGGGTGACATGTGAAGAACAGAAGAAAGAGAGATTTGGATCTCTTCAGCCCTATGCCTGGGAGTCATTCTTTTGTTGTTCTGATATTCTGTCTTCCAACATTTTGTGTCCAAGGCCCCTCTTAGCTTTAATTCAAAGTGTTAGAAAATGGAGTGTTATATATTTCTACCATGTTTAACATAAATTGGACTACTTGCCATCTAGGGGAGGGGGTGGAGGAAGAGGGGGAAACTTGGAACACAGGATTTTGCAAGCGTTAATGTCAAAGAATTGTCCGTGCATGTGTTTTGAAAAATAAAAAGCTTTAATTAAAAAGAGAAAAGAAAAATTATCCTTTCATATGTTTTGAAAATTAAAAAAAAACTTTAATTAAAAAAAAAGAAAATGGTATGTTAGAGCTGGGAGGGGACTTAGAACAGGGGATATCAGACCTGAGAGAGAGCTAAGATTTCAGAACAGGGAAGGGACTTAAAACTAGGGATGTCAGAGCTAGGACTTAGAACACAGTATGTTAGAACACAATATTAGAGCTGAAAGGGATCTTTGAACATAGAACATTAGAACATAGAATATCAAAACTACAAAATGCTTGTTAATAGTCTCCCAACTAGAACATCTACCTGGGATTAGAGTCTCGGTTGTTCTTACTCCTATTTGTGGCCGGCACTGCAAACCCTGGAAGGAGAAGAAAGGAGATACTCAGTTCTTTCCGAGACAGGGAGGGAAGACTGTTGGGAAGAAGGGGAGATGGGGAACAGGACATAGACAGACACCCATGAAAACTCCATCTAGAAAGGAAGATGGGCTTCAAATTGGAATCGGGAATCCCTGGGCAATCTCCAAGGGTCCCATGGAGGCAAGAGGAGGAATGAAATGATAATGAGAAAGAGCCATCAAAGACATAAGTGTCGGATTCATGTCTGAGTTGGGGGAGTGTTGGGGGAGGGGGGTGTTCTTCTGACTGGTATGCCTGCCCCTCCCCCGGCACTCTCCTTCCTCCATCTTCTCCCATAAGCAGGATATGACTCTTGCCGGCTGTAAATACTAAGAGGAGGGAAGAGAGATCAGACACAGAAATAAACTCTTTGGTTTACAATAAGATGGGAAATCCAGGTGCTGACTTCCTGTATTTAATTTGATCTCAGAACAAGAGCACCCCAAGTCTTCCCCCTTAATGGCCCCTAGCCTTGAGACTCTCCCCTCCCCCAGGTTGTTGTGAAAACTTCCTGAGTGGGGCATAATGGGAAACCAAGGAGAATGATCCACCAGAGACTTCCTGGACTCTTACCCAGGAGCAACTGGTCAGAAGAAAGAGCCTTATAGCACAAATGTACTCCAATACAATCATGTAATGCATCTTGTTCAATCATTCCCCAATTAATGGGCACACTTTCAATTTCCAATTCTTTGCTACCAAAAAACACCCCCAAACCACAAATAGGAGTTACTATAAATATTTTTGTACAAATAGGTTCTTTCCCTTTTTCTTTGATCTCATTGGGGTACAGACTTAGTACCTTGGGCAAGCTGTTGAAATTCCTGGAGCCTCAGGTTCCTCATCTATAAAATGGGAGGATAATCAAAAAAATCCATAAAGGTTTCTTTCTAGCTTCAAATCCTATCATTCTCATTCAGAGTCATGTACTATTATTAACACTCTTTTATAGTTCCAACAATGAAATGATTCAGATCAGTTCTAATGATCTTGTGATGAAGAGAGCCATTGTTGGAAAGAGCCACGTCCATCAGAATTGATCATTGTATAATCTTGTTGTTTTGGCCAATTTTAAAAAATGGAACTTGAAGATTTATAGATCTAATGAGCTTGTCTTTAATTGCTGGGGAAATTCTAGGAAAAAAAGAGATCAGTGAATACCTAGAAAGTTTTTTTTTTCCCAGATTTTTTTTTTTTAGATTTATTTTAGATTTAGAGACAGTTGAGCTTCCTCAAACCCAGCTCATTGCTAGAGTCACCTCATTTTCATGCTAGCTCCCAAATACTAGTGAATCATGGTAGTCACATGGCCTGCCTTGAAGAATGATTATGGGGGCAAACATGCTTGGAAAGCCTGAAATCATGGTGGAAACGCCAGCATCACCTCTTCCTCTTCCTCCTTTCGGCCACAACTGGGCAGTGCAGCTAAGAGACAGCTCTAGATTTGGAACCAAGAAGACAAGAATTCAAATCTGGTCTCAAACATTTACTATGTTAGGCAAGTCACTTTATTCTCTGTCTGACTTAATTTTCCTGAACTATAAAAGAGTGTTAATAATAGTACCTATTTTTTCTTGACATGTAATTTGGGGAAAAAATATTGTTTAAAACAAAGAAATATGGGGCAGCTAGATGGCACAGTGGATAGAGCACAGGCCCTGAAGTCAGGAGAACCTGAGTTCAGATCCAGCCTCAGACACTGAACACTTCCTAGTTGTATGACCATGGATAAGTCACTTAATCCCAAATGCTTCAGCAACAAATAAATGAATGAATGAATGAATGAATAAACAAATAAACAAACAAATAAATAAAACAAAGAAATACCCTCTCTGAAGCTAATAAAAAAGATAATAATATCCACTTCCCAGATTCCACATTAGAGAAAACATTTAACAAACAAAAAGCAGAGGAAAAATGCTAGCTATTTTTATTATCAAATGAGATAATGTAAGTAAAGGATTTTACAACTATTGAAAGCTGTACCTAAAAATTACTTATTCTCTTTCTCTTCTTCCTGTTTCTTCCCTCCTCCCTCTTTATTTCTTTCTCTTCCTTTTTCTCTTTTCTACACAATGAAACCTCAACCTACTTCTTCATTCTCATTTTATATTCTTCTTCTTCATTCCAGCTACATTCCAGGAAGTCTGGTCTCCTTTCAATAAATCAACATTTATTAAGCATCTACTATATTTTCAGGAGTTATACTAGATAACTGGGGATACAAAGAGGCAAAAGACAGTCAAGAAACTTACAATTTAATTGGACTGGGTTTTCTTCCATCTTCATAAGGGTTACTTTCTGTATCTCTCTAAATCATAAAAACTGAGGAGCAACACATCATTCAATCCGAGTGTCTCATTTTACAAATGGGAAAACTGATGTTCCATTAAGGAGAAGATGCTTATCTCAGAACACCAAAGTAGTAGAGCCAAGATTCAAACTCAGTTTCCCTATTGTCAAATTTAGTGCTTTCCCCACTATTTTCTATAACATTTATCCCAACATAATTATTATCTCCTCTAGGAAGCCTTTCCTGACCATCCCTTCTAAGACTCTGACTCTGTAGACCAACTTCTTATTCTTGAATTTCACCATCATCATCCCCAAGCATCCAAATCTACCCTTATTCCCCAAGTATTAGTGCCTTCCCTTATCATCTTGTATCTTTATGTTTTTCTGCCAAAGAATGACCTTTGTCCTGGAAATAAGAGAATAAAAATGATGAATTGAGGGTTTACGCCCAAGATAAGTAAAGAGACTATCAATGATCACCCAAGGGCTCTTGAGGAATTCAATTCACCCAATCTGCATGAGCTCTCTCCTTGGTTCTGAAAGAGATGGGATTGTTGATATTGGGAAGATATTGGAAAGCAAGAGAGGAACCACAAAACTGGAGAATACATGTTATCCCCATGTTCAGGAAAGAAAAAGAAGCCCATAGACTGGAAGCCAATGAATTGGGCTTCAATTTCTGGGAAAATTCTAAAACAAATCATAAAAGGGATGGTTGGTGAACATCTAGAAAGGGAAGCAGCAATGATAAAGATTCAACTGTGCTTCCTCAAGACCAGGTGGTTGTATGAGTGGATTCACAGAGAGATTGTTGAGAGTTCCATGTCAATGTGGCAGGAAATCTCCAGTGGAGGGATTCAGGGATCCAGGCTTGACTTGGATAAAAGCACAGAGGGCTTGCTCACCACATTTGCAGATGACATCAACCTGGGAGAGAGAGAGAGAGATGAAACATACTCATATCTCCTCTCGGAAGCCTTTCTTGACCATCCCAGATCTCTCTCCCTTCTAAGATCCTCTGACTCTGTGGACCAGGATTCTGTGTCAGGATTCAAAAGGATATTGCCAGGCAGGATCCTGGGGCTGGATCCAATGAGATGAAAGAAGATTAAGATTCAGGAACAAAATCGACTTCACCGGATGGTATGGTTAATTGGCAGTTATTCTGTAAAAGATCTGGGAGACTGAGTGCGCCCCAAGAGCAAAAGAAATCAGCCAATAAGGCTGATTGTAGAACATCCAGGAATAAGGTGGGGGTGTACAAAGTCCTTTCCCAAGTTCCGTGGTCAGATCTGAGCACTACAGTTTAAAAGGACACTGATAAGGTGGTCAGTGTCCAGAACCGGGCAACCAGAGATGGGGAAAGGCTTTGAGGTAATGTCAGATGAGAATCAGGGAACTGGAAATCCTTAGTCTGGAGAAAGGACTTGGGACATGAGAGCTGTCAAGTGAAGGGGGATTTTCCTTCCTCTGATTGGCTTCAGAGAGCAGAGTCAGGAGCCCCATGTGGAAGCTTCAAAGAGGCCAATTGAGGCTTGAAGTCAGTGAAATTTTCCTATCACTGAGAGCAGCTTCTAAGTAGGGATGGGAGGCCACTAGAAGGCCCCTCTCTGGAGGTCTTCAGACAGAGGCTGGATGAGTATTTCTCCAGGAGATTATAATGGGATTCTCTCGGTATATGAATCGGACTGGGTGACCCCTGAAGTGCCTTCCAGATCTCATTCTAGGATTCTCTTGCATCTTCCTTCTCCCCCCACCGCACAGAGCTAGGCACATAACAGTACAGTCTATTGTCTTGGCTTGGTCAGCCTTAAGCTCAGAGCTGCCTTGACCTTGGCAACACCTGCTCAGGGAGCTTCCTCCTCCCTCGCTCATGGCCAGCTCGTGGCCTTGGGGATATCCTTCCCCTGAGCAGCCTCGTCCTTCTGAAGGAGCAGGAACTAGGAACTCCTTGTTCCCCATCCTATAGCGAGGGGCTTTCTCTGTGGCCCAGGTGCCCCTGTGCTGCTCCTGAGTCAGCTGGGCCAAGGCCAAGGGTATGGGGGAGACGTGGAATTTCATTTCCTCCCCGGAACCTTCACTTCCTACCTGAGGCTTGTGTTTGCCTTCCCCTGTTTCCACTTTCCTCTCTTTAGAGCCGGATCTGGAGAAATATGGAGGGTCCAAATAAGGAGTGAGAGGGGGGTACTTCCTTCCACGTTCAGACATCTGGAGCCAAATTACTCATAGCTAGTATTTGTATAACGCTTAGCAGCATCTTTAAGACAGCTTTACGAGGCAGGAAATACACAGCCATTTCTACTTTACAACTGAGAAAACCGAGGCACAGAACTAAAACAAACAAACAAAAAAAGACTCTAGCCAAATGATACGGTTGACAAGTGACCAACCTGACATTCGCTTCTTTCCACTGTCTCCCTGATTCCTCCGGATCACTCGGGACCTTTCCCACCATCCCTGTGTATCTCTGACATGCTGTGATCCAAGGTCCTTCCTGCCCTGATGTTCCCTAATGATGATGTCCAGCGTGGTGTAGTGGAAAGGATGCTGACATCAATGTCCTGGGTTTGAATCTCCCTTCCTTACTTTCTACTTGGTGCCATTAGGCAAATCTCCTCTGTTCTCTCAGATGTGTTTCTTCAGCTGCACAATGAAGACATTAAATGAGAAGCTCTCTAACATTTCTTATAGCTTTAAAGAATGGGTTCCATACTGCTCTATTGCGGGAGATCTGTCCAGCTTCCATTCCCACTCTAGGCTGTCTAAGCCAGGGGGCCTCCCAAAGGATCACTGAAGGCACAAGCAGAGGGGGGAGCTCCAGACCAGACTCCTCCACTAGGTCATCCCATGGTCTTGCTATTTCTCCAATTAGACTGTGTCTTCCCTAAGAGCAAAAATGGTTTTTTGTCATCCTTCTTATTCTCAGAGCTTAGTACAGTGCCTGGCACATAGTAGGCACTTTATTCATTCATTGAGTCTTTATTTAAGTATTAATTTATTTAATTTGGTTTTTTAACTTTATTAATTTAATGAATAAATGTTTGTTGTCTGATTGACAGTCTCTGAGGTTACTTTTCATACACTGTGCATACATAGTTATATAGTATGTAGATCCAATTATTATGTGACTCCCTTGAGGACAGGGACCTTATATTTGCTTTGTAGTTCCAGGGCTCAGCATAATGTCTAGTATACAGTAAGTGCTGAATGAGTGTTTGCTGACTAACTGATTGTTCTTGTCTCACTTTCCTCTTTTATAAAATCAGGATGCTTTTGAGGTCCCTCCCAGCTCTGAAATTCTATGATGATTCTCAGTTCATAGTAAGAATGGAACAAATGGCTTTTAAACATCTGTTCTTCAAGAAGTTAAGAGAGCTGCAAGAAGAAATAGACAGCAAAACTCTACTAGTGGGATATCTCAACCTTGCTCTCTCAGAACTAGATAAATCAAACCGCAAAATAAATAAGAAAGACGTTAAGGAGATAAATAGAATTTTAGAAAAGTTAGATATGATAAACCTTTGGAGAAAACTAAATGGAGACAGAAAGAAGTACACTTTTTTCTCAGTGGTTTATGGAACCTACACAAAAATTGACCATATATTAGGGCATAAAAACCTCAAAATCAAATGTAGAAAGGCAGAAATAGTAAATGCATCTTTCTCAGATCATAATGCAATTCATTATTTTATTCTTATAAGCTCTTCTCATTGTAGCTGCTGCCCCCTACTCCCACCTCGCAAAGCAGCCAGGGCCTATTTTACCCTCTATCTCTGTATATCCTGTTGATCAAATAATGATTTTTTTTTTCAGACTCTCTTTGAAAACTGGAGCTATTGAATTCAAATGCTCTCATATGTAATAAAGGACCAGGGGGAAATAGACCTAAAATTAATTGCAAAGTAAATAATCTGATCCTACAGAATGAGGGGGTGAAACAATGAATCATAGACACAGTCAATAATTTCATCCAAGAGAATGACAATAATGAGACAACATACCAAAATTTATGGGATGCAACCAAAGCAGTTTTTAGGGGAAGCTTTATATCTCTAGATGCTTACTTGCATAAAATAAAGAAAGGGAAGATCAGCGAATTGGGCTTATAACTAAAAAATCTAGAAAAAGAACAAATTAAAAATCCACACGTGAAGAGCAAATTTGAAATTCTGAAAATCAAAGGAGAGATTAATAAAACTGAAAGTGAAAAAAAAACTATTGAACTAATAAATGAAACTAAGAATTGATTTTATAAAAAAAAACAGATAAGCCTTTACTAATTTGATCAGAAAAAGAAAGGAAGAAAGTCAAATTGTTAGTATAAAAGCTGAAAAGGGTAAACTTTCCATCAAAGATTCGTTCCTCAGAAGGAAAGCTCTTATTCAGATGGGGCTGAGGATCTGGAGAGCTGGCTAGAAGGGAGGGAGCCCTTCTTTGACCTTCTTTGACCAGAAAAAATGTAATTTGGAAGTTGAGATAGGAGGGAGGGAATGGAGTATGAGTCATTCCCAGGCCCTCATTCCAGTTGTCTTTAATCAATCACTCGACCCACAAGCATTTATTAAGTGTCTACTGTATGCATGCCTGGCACTATGTCAAATTCTGAAACAATTCCTACTCCTCTTAGTGAGCTCACATTTTTATCTACTTTCTACATATCCTGTTTATTTCTTTGTTGTCTCTCTTGAATATAAGCTCCTTTTAGCCTATGTATTTCCCATACCTGGCACACAACAGGTGCTTTCTTAAGCTCTTCCCCCTGTAGCGGCTGCCCCCTACTCCCACCTCACAGAGCAGCCAGGGCCTATTTTACCCTCCATCTCTATATATCTTATTGATCAAATAATGATTTTTTTTCAGACTCTCTTTGAAAACTGGAGCTACTGAATTCAAATGCTCTCATTTTACAAATTAGGGAAGTGAGTCCTAGAGAGTTAGGAATGCCCTAGAGAGGAGCATTCTGTGTGGGGTCAGGAACGAGGAGGCTGACAATGAAACCGGAAGTCAGAGAAGGGATTTCCCTTCTATGGGAGAGGCTCTACCTAGGACATTAGCCTTCCTGGGGGTGGTGCCCCAGCTCTCCAGGCAAGGAGTGGGGGAGGTGAGTGGTAAATCCTCCCCCCTTCCTTCCTCCCGTTGGCCAGGCTTGGTTCCCACCTGGGTGCTGACTCACAGGGGCGCCAGAGTGTGACCATATGAGGCTTGGGTCTATCCGCCCACGGCCTGCCCAGCCTGGGCCCGGAATGGCAGGTCACAGAGATCAGGCCAAACAGGGCAAGGGGGTGGGAGAGGCCTCTGGGTCCTGCTGCCTCTTGAACCTGAGCTCCTGAGAAATGAAGAGAACCAGGGAAGACCCCAAGGAGATTTCTCAAAGAGAGATCAAATCTTCTAGGCTACAAAGCTTGAAGGGGTTCTTGAAGTGTCTCATTAAAAAAAGAAACTGAGAAATTTCAGAGAACAGAATCTGACCAAAGTCAAACAGCAGAGGCGGGACCCCAGTTAGGTGGTCGATTCTGAGATGTACAAGGGCAGATTTGGGGCAGGAAGAATAGGGATGAGGAAGTAGAATAGGGAACAGGAAAGCCCCCTTATGTCCCTTCAGCCACAAAGTGCCCCAGGGACCCAGCTTCTTCTAGCCTATTTCTGGATCAGAGCTATATTTAGCTGCTGAGCGGGGACCAGCCACCCGGATGTAGGTCAGGAAGCGAGAGGCTGGTGTCGTTTTCACATAGACACCTAGACCTTGGCCATCCACCCACGGGCACATAAGCACAGATATGTCCCGGCACACTCCTGTACATGCCAACCGGGAGAAACCCACACAAGCACATGTGTGCCATCCATGCCCACACACACGTATTTATGCACTCGCACAGCTGGTCCAGGTGAGCATTTGTGTTCACGTGTATAAGAGAGACTCCAATAAGCACATGCATGGACACACATTGCAATACATGTGCAGGTAAAAGACTCAAACATTCAGTGATACGTGTGTGCCCAAGGATAGGTATGTAGCTGTGCATGTAAGCCCATGGGAGATTATTCCAATCTGATTAATAATAGCTAACAGTTACACAGAGCTTCCTAGTTCAGGCACTGTGTTAAGAGCTTTTTACAAATATTAATTGATGTAATCCCCAAAACAACCTTTTGAAACAAATGCTATGATCATCCCCATTTTACAGATGAAATGACAGTGATGGTGAAAGTGATACTGATGGTGATGTTAGTAACCATGGTGATGTTGACAGTTATGATGGTTGTTATTCAGTGAGGATGAAGGTGGTGCTGATGGTGATGTTAGTAACCATGGTGATGTTGACAGTTGTGATGGTGATATAATAATGAGGATAAAGGTGGTGCTGATGGTGTTGGTAACCATGGTGATGCTGGTAACCATGGTGATGTTGATGACTGTGATGACTATATGACAGTGAGGATGAAAGTGATACTGATAGAAATGTTAGCTTTGGCAATAAGAAAAGAAAAAGAGATTAAAGGAATTAGAGTAAGTTAGGAAACCAAATGATCACTCTTTGCAGATGATAATATGATATATTTAGAGAATCCTAGAGAATCAACTAAAAAACTACTCGAAACAATTCACAACTTTAGCAAAGTTGCAGGATACAAAATAAGTCCACGTAAATGATCAGCATTTTTATATATTATCATCAAAATCCCACAACAAGAGATACAAAGAGAGATCCCATTTAAAATAACGATCTATCATGTAAACTTATTTTGTATTTAATTTATACTTTAATATATTTAACATGTATTGGTAATCCTGCCATCTAGGGGAGGGGGAAGGGGGAAGGAGGGGAAAAATTGGAGCAAAACGTTTGGTAATTGTCAATGCTGTAAAATTACCCATGCATATAACTTGTAAATAAAAAGCTATAATAAAAAAATAGCTATCCATAATATAAAATATTTGGGAGTCTATCTGCCAACGCAAAGTCAGGAACTATATGAACACAACTACAAAACAATTTCTACTCAGATGAAGTCTAATCAATTGGGAAAGTTTCAAGTGCTCATGGGTAGGTTGAACGAATATAATAAAAACAACAGTACTATCTAAATTAATCTACTTATTCAGTGCCATACTAATGAAACTTCCAAGAAATTATTTTATAGATCTAGAAAAATAATAGCAAAGTTCATCTGGAAGAACGAAAGGTCAAGGATTTCAAGGAAATTAATGAAAAAATGCAAATGAAGATAGCCTTGCTGTGCCAGACCTAAAACTGTATTATAAACAGCGGTCATCAAAACCATTTGGTACTGTCTAAGAAATAGAGTAGTCGATCAGTAGAATAGATTAGTTCAGTGGACAAAATAGTCAATGACTATAGCAATCTGGTTTTTGACATACCCAAGGATCCCAGCTTTTGGAATAAGAAATCACTATTTGACCAAAAACTGCTGGGAAAATTGGAAACTAGTATGGCAGAACCTAGCATTGACCCATACCTAACACCAAGATATAATTGGAAATGGGTTCATAATTTAGACAAAAGGAGCGATATTATAAGCAAATTAGAAGAACAAAGGATAGTTTACCTCTCAGATTTGTGTAGGAGGAAGGAATTTGTGACCAAAGAAGAACTAGAGATCATTATTGATCACAAAATAGTTGATTTAATTAAGTTTAAAAGTTTTTGTATAAACAAAACTGATGTAGACAAGATTAGAAGGGAAGAAATAAATAAAATTAGAAGGGAAGGAAAATATTTTTACATTCAGAGGTTCTGATAAAGGCCTCATTTCTAAAATAGAGAATTGACTCAAATTTGTAAGAATTCAAGCCATTCTCTAATTGATAAATGGTCAAAGAATTTGAACAGACAATTTTCAGATGAAGAAATTGAAACAATTTCTAGTCATGAAAAGGTGTTCCAAATCACTATTAATCAGAGAAATGAAAATTAAGACAATTCTGAGGTACCACTACACACCTCTCAGATTGGCTAAGATGACAGGGAAAGACAAGGACAAGTGTTGGAGGGGATGTGAGAAAAGTGGGACACTGATACATTGTTGGTGGAGTTGTGAATGGATCCAGCCATTCTGGAGAGCAATTTGAAACTATACCCAAAGGGTTATAAAATGTGCATGCCCTCTGATCCAGCAGTGTTTCTACGGGGCTTATACATCCCAAAGAGATCTTAAAGGAGGGAAAGGGACCCACATGTGCAAAAATGTTTTGTGGCAGCTCTTTTTGTTGTGGCAAGATACTGGAAATTGAGTGGATGCTCATCAGCTGGAGAATGGCTACATAAGTTATGGTATATGAATGTTATGGAATATAATTGTTCTATAGGAAACAATCAGAAGGATGGTTTCAGAGAGGCTTGGGAGACTTACATGAACTGACATTAAGTGAAATGAGAGAACCAGGATTTCACTGTACATGGCAACAACAAGATTATATGATGATCAATTCTGATGGACATGGCTCTTCTCAACAATGAGATGATTCAGTTCAGTTTCAATGATTTTGTAATGAAGAGAGCCATCTGCATCCAGAGAGAAGACTGTGGGAACTGAGTGTGGATCACAACATAGCATTTTTGCTCTTTTTGTTGTTGTTTGATCGCATTTTATTTTCTTTCTCATTTTCTTTCCTTTTTGACCTGTTTTTTTTCTTGTGCGGCAAGATAATTGTATACATGAGTATGTATATATTGAATTTAACATATATTTTTGTCACGTTTAACATATATTGGGTTACTTGCCATCTCAAAGTCGGAGGGTTAAGGGGAGGGGGAAAATTGGAACACAAAGTTTTGCAAAGATCAATGCTGAAAAATTATCCATGCATATGTTTTGAAAATAAATAGCTTTAACAAGAGAACTGTTTGGTTCTGCACACATATATTGTATCTATTGTGACCTATTTAACATGCATAGGACTGCTTGCCATCTGGGGGAGGGGGTGGAGGGAGGGAGGGAAAAATCGGAACAGAAGTGAGTGCAAGGGATAATGTTGTAAAAAATTACGCAGGCATGGGTTCTGTCAATAAAAACTTATAATTATTTTTTTAAAAAAGAAAATAGATAGCTTTAATTAAAAATAAAAGTGATACTGAAGGTGACATTAGGGATTTTGTCAGTGATATGACAGTTAGGTTGAAGGTGGTGATACTGGTAAGCATGGTGATATTGATGCTGCAAAGACCATATGACAGTGAGGAGGTGATACTGATGGTGATGTTGGTAACTATGGTGATATTTATGGCTGTGATGATTATATGATAGTGAGGATGAAGGTGATATTGACGGTGATGCTGGTAACATAGATGTGGCAGTTTTGTCAGGGATAAGACAGTGAGGATGAAGGTGCTGATGGTGATACAGGTAACCATGGTGATGCTGGTAACCATGGTAATATTAATGTCTGTGATGACTATATGACAGTGAGAATGAAGATATTGATGGTGATACTGGTGATATCGATGCTGTGAGGACCATATGACAATGAAGATGAAGGTGAAAGTGATGGTGATACTGGTAACCATGGTGATATTTATGACTGTGATGACTATAAGACAGTGAAGATGAAGATGATACTGATAGTCATGTTAGTAATCGTGGATGTTGACGATTTTGTCAGTGATATGACAGTGAGGATGAAGGTGCTGATGGTAATATCAGTAACCATGGCAATGCTGGTAACCATGGTGATGTTGATGTCTATGATGACCATATGACAGCAAGGATGAAGTTGATGTTAATAGCAGTAACCATGGTGATATTGACAGTTGTGACAGTAATATGACAATTGGGATGGGGGTGGTGAGAATGGTCATGAGGCCAGTAGTGATATGGGGAGGGTGGCTGAAGGGCAGATAATTAGTGTCCAGCCCAAGATTCAGCAGACAGGAGTGGAGATCCAAAGGAAGAGCTAGGGTGGGAGAGATGCTGCAGCCCTCCCCTCAGCCCCAGGCTCAGTCTGGGGGTGTAAGTACTTCCGAAGCCACTGGCCAGGCCTGGGGGCTAATGTGCCCACATTTCCTCATGCCTGTCCTTTCCACTGAAGGCTTCCTTTTGTGTGCCTGGGACAGAGGGCCCTTGTACAGACAAAGCAGACTCGGGTCCAGCTGCTCGGGCCAGGAAAAGGGCCGTTGTTGATATGGCAGAGAGTCCCAGTGCCCACGCTGGATGATGAGCTCTTTCCGACCTCCTTTCACCCAAATCCCCCACTCTTGTCCCCTCAGCCAAAGTCCCGAGCTCAGAGCAGCTGGGGGCAGGGTGGGGCTGAGCCCGAAAGGTCGGCTCGGACTACAGGCCCAGTATGAGTCAGCAATGTAACATGGCAGCCAAAAATCCCTCCTGTTCTTGGGCTGCCTCTCGGGGACGTGGTGCCCAGAAAGGGGGCAGAGGGCAGTCCTTCCCTTCCATCCTCTGCCCTGGCCGGGCCAGAACTGAAGGATTAGCTCCAGTTCTGGGCGCCGCAGTTTAGGGAGGACTCTGACAAGTTGGAGGTTGGCCAAGGAGGGCAACGGGGGATGGCGACGGGCCTTCCGTTATGCCATATGGAGTGCCCAAAAGAGCCGGGCCTCCTTAACCTTAAAAAAAGAAGACTGAGGGGAGAGCTGTCATGCAGGGAAGGGATTAGGGCAGTGAGGAACAATGGGTGGGGGCTGGAGAGAGAGAAATGTTGGCTCCACTCTAGGAATACTGGAAACCAGAGGCAACTTCCATCAGCTGGCTCCAGAGCTTAGAGTGATAGCCTCAGACCCCTGCTGGCCCTGGGTCCATTTTTCCTTTACTCTCCTAGAATCCTGTGGGATTGCTGACAGAGCGCGGTTCCCTCCTGAACCTCATCCCCAGGGATGGGAATGGAGGCCTCTGGCAGGTAGGGGACATAGGGAGCTCTGCCATGCCTGGGGTTCCCTTCTGCCTTTGGAGAAGTACAAGCATAGATGGAATGGCCCCCACCTGGGCTAGACCACCAACAGTGGCCCTCGAGGTCATGGGTTGAGGCTGTTTCTGGTCAGTGAAGGGGCCACTTGTTGCAGAGATGAGCCTCTTCTGGATTGGCAGACTTCAAAATCATCCAAGCCTCTCGTTTGACAAAGGAGCAGAGGGGCTCAGAGAGGGAAAGTGATGAGCAGGTCACCCAGCTCCAGGATTTGAAACCGGATCTTCTGACTGAATCTCAGGCTCTTTCTTTATCAGGTATTGATATACAAATGTGAGGAGCAGAGGAATGATTCTAACAGTCACCCAGAGAAGCAGCTCCGAGGCCCATGACTTCCCATCCCACCTTCTTGTCACCCAGCAAGGAGCACTGCCCTCCAGGGATTGGTCCTTGGGGAGAGAATGCTGGAGGATCCTAGAGTCCAGAGGAAGGAGGGACAAGGGGTCTGTTTATCCATGAGGAAATATTAATAGCAGAATTATAGAATGTCAGAGCTGGGAGAGACCTTAGAACAGTGGAATAGTGGATGTCAGAGCTGGGAGGGAGCTTAGTACAGGGGATGTCAGAACTGGGAGGGAACCTAGAACAGGGGGTATCAGAGCTGGGAGGGGGCTTAGAACAGGGAATGTCAGAGCTGGGAGGGAGCTTACAACAGGGGATATCAGTGCTGGGAGGGGGCTTAGAACAGGGAATGTCAGAACTGGGAGGGAACCTAGAACAGGGGGTGTCAGAGCTGGGAGGGGGCTTAGAATGGAATGACAGAATAGGAAGGAACCTTAGAATTTAATTAGTTTTAATTCTTCATTTGATGGATTGAGAAGCTGGGGCAATTACAGAGCTGGAACTATAGTCTGGGTATTCTGATTTCAGGCCAGGGTTCTGAACCCTCTTAGACTAAAATGAGCCAGACTCGGGATCACAGAGGCCTGGGTTCGAGCACTCCCTGCCACATCCTGGCTGTGTGAGCCTTTGGCTGCTGGAAGGACTGGAAGTCGGGGAGCTGACCTGCCTGGAGAAAGGCAGTTTATCAAGAATCGGCCAAATCACCGAGGTCCCAGGTCCAAGGGGGGGAAAGAGCCAAGTCTGCTAATAGCAACAATAACAACCGGGAACAAAGCCCATGACCTCAGCGCGCGCCTTCCTCATCGTGACCTTGGACAGTAGCTAATCCAAGCCTTGTGGACTAAGACCAAGTGGCAGAGGAGGGCACTGAGGCTGGGGGGGAGGGGGAGCCTGTTACCGAGGGTCCGGGGAGGGGAGGGGAGTTCCTGGAGACCAAAGCAAAGCGTCCAGCGCCCTCCGTCGTCCCGCTTGTGCTTCCCAGTCCCTCCCCCGGCTTCCCTGGGGATTCCTCTCTCTCCATCTGGCCCGGCCCAGGAGCGGCAGGAAGGGAGCGGGGCCGCGTCCCTGACTGCTGGCCACCAGCACCCCCTAAAGGCGCCGGGCCCGCTTGGTGCCCTGCGGGTGGAGATGACCGCGAGGAAGTTTCCTGGCTGGGGAGAAGCTGTCCTTGAATCCAAGTGGGGAAATCCTGGGAAGGGGCTGGACTTCAGCAGTTTAAGCCACAGACACTGCCCAGTTCTCCAGTGGGGAGGTCGAGGTCTAAGGCTCGGGAGACTGACGGCAGCAGGGGCTCTGCAAAGACCTCAAGGGACCCGGCTTCACCCCCAGCTCCCCCCCTTATTAGCCGAGTGATCTTGGGTTGGTCACTCACGCATAAAATTAGTGGGTTGTCTTCCCTCCAAGCTTCCTCCCCTCTGGTTAAGCTCAGAGCCCATCTCAGAATCCCGCGCGCGGTTCCTGTGATGAAACATCAAACACTGCCCCCCCAGCCTCAGTTTCCCCTTCTGTAAAGTGAGAGCAGGGGCTTTATTTGTACCTACAGCAGAGGGTTACGGGGAGGCTTAAATTAGATCCCCAGCGCGGAGTCCTGGGGTTAAGCTTTGAAGAGTCCGGCTCTTGTTATTATTATGTGAGGAAAGATTAGCTTAACTGTAAACCGGGGCAGGTGAGTTCAGAGTCCGGAGCTCTCCCGGCGCCTCCCTCTCCTCTGGCCTCCCAAGTGGGGAAAGTGAAAGAAGTATTTGGGGGAGACAGCCCTGGCCGGAGGCTCTGGGGGTGGGGGCTGGGACACCTCTGGGTCTAACCTGTCTTGGCCAAAAGGTGGATAAGAGAGGCTGAAAGCTACAAAGCATGGCGGAGGTCTAGGGAAAAACAGGCCAAGAGAGCTTAAATTACCTGCTCAAGGACACTGCCAAAGGTAGGATTTTGTACCCAGATGCTCTGACTACCTGTTCAACCCAGTTAGGGAGCTTTTGTGCTAAGGACAGGCTGGAGGCAAGGAGGCCTTAACTCCCTCTAGTCGCTTAAGAAGCATCCTTGGCTTTCCAAGATAAAATAGCGCTTAAAGCTCTTCGGTCTGGCTCCAGCCTTCCTTTCCAGGTCTGTTATCGCTCCTCTGCCCGTTCTCTGGGAGCCGGTAAGGCTGCCCTCCTAACTGCTTCTCCTACATGACTCCTACCTCAGTGACGGTGCCCATTCAGTCCCCTGGGCCCAGCCTAACCTCCTTCTCCTCGGCCTTTTAGAATCTTTCTTCAAAACTTAGCTCATCATAGGGGCAGCTAGGTGACACCGTGGATAGAGCACCCGTTCTACAGTCAGGAACACGAGTTCAAATTCTCTCTCAGACACTTATTAGCTGTGTGACCCTGGGCAAATCACTGAACCGCATTGTGGAAGGAAGGAAGGAAGGATGGAAGAAAGAAAGAAAGAAAGAAAGAAAGAAAGAAAGAAAGAAAGAAAGAAAGAAAGAAAGAAAGAAAGAAAGAAAGAAAGAAAGAAAGAAAGAAAGAAAGAAAAGAAAGAAAGA
Source organism: Antechinus flavipes (assembly GCF_016432865.1). Lineage (NCBI taxonomy): Eukaryota > Metazoa > Chordata > Mammalia > Dasyuromorphia > Dasyuridae > Antechinus > Antechinus flavipes. The sequence goes on from NC_067402.1 coordinate 287,211,953, forward strand.
AGAAAAGAAAAGAAAGAAAGGAAGGAAGAAAGATAGAAAGAAAAAAAGAAAGAGAAAGATGGAAGAAAAAGATAGAAGAAAGGAAGGAAGGAAGGAAGATTGAAGAAAGAAGAAAGGAAGGAAGGAAGATGAAAAAGAAAGAAAGAAAGAAAGAAAGAAAGAAAGAAAGAAAGAAAGAAAGAAAGAAAGAAAGAAAAAGAAAAGAAGGAAGAAGGGAAGGAAGGAAAAAACAAAGCTGAACTCACTAGTCTTCTTTCCCCTTCTCAAATGACTCTATTTAATCAGTATATATTTTATCTTTAGTTATATGGCAACTAAGGGAGAGTGGTGGACCTGGCAATAAATCAAGAAGACCTGAGACTGAATTCTTCAGTCACTTACCATGGGCTAGATGCTTAACCACTTTCTGTTTCCTCATCTATAAAATGGGGATATTAGTATCTATCTCAGAATTGTTTTGAAGATTCAAAAGGTATTTTTAAAGCACTTTGCAAATCTGAGTTAGATCAACATTTTTAATCGCACATCTTTCATGCTTATGTAGATGGCAGCCAGAAGGCTGGAGTTCTAGGCCTGGAGGTAGAATTCTGCTTTAGTCACTTCCCAGCGATCTCTGTTATTTCTCCCCAGTTGAATGTAGACTCCCCAAGGACAGGGATTTTTTTGAATGAGTGGGAATAGAGAGTTGGAAACTGTTGGAGGAGAAGGGGAAGAGCAAGAACTGGCCAGGGGATGGCGGTCATTCTTGAGGTTAGATAAGTCAGAGAACAATCTCTGTTTTAGGAGAACTGGGCCCCTGTGACAGGCCAGCGAAGCTCATAAACCCCTCAGAATCATGTTATTAAATGCATTAAACAAAATGCTGCAGGTTATAAAGGAAATCAGTTCTACTGAAGAGCAGTAATCGAAACTTTTTTTTTTCCTCAAAAATAAATTTGCAGACCTCAGGTGACAAAACCTGGGCCGAAGGAGGAGACTTGAGGATGAAGTTTACATGTCTTTCTAAGATCTTTCCAGGGCCTCAGTCTTTTCATCTGTAAAATGAGTAGGTCAAACACTAGCCAATCTTTTTGTCTCTTCCATTTCTGACACTCTACGAGTGGATTTTAGGACTCCTGCCCTTCGGGTCCTAAATTTCCTTGGGGGACAGCCTGGTCAAAGCCTCTTGATCAGAGGATCTTGGAGACCGCCTTAGAGCATCCCTCGGCAACTGAGGGCCTTGGCTGGTGCTGGGGTGTGGAGCTCTCCCAGGTTCCCTCCAAAGGAGCCCTCCCTTCTTTCCTCTGGTTTTCTCTGTACCCCACAGCCTCCCCCTCTGCCTTTTCCTCTCCTCTGCCTCTTTTCCCTTGCTTATCTTCCTTCCAGTCCCTCTGTCTGCCTGTGCCTTTCCCTCGGGGTCCTACCACCTCTTCCTCCCCCCACCCCCCTCGGTTTCCCAGTTTGCCTTTCTCTTTGTCCCTTCTTCCCTCCTCTCATCACCGGCTCTCCTTATCTCTCTGCTCTTCTTTCAGTGACCCTTCTCTGTGTCCCTCTCTCTCCCCATCTTTCGGCCTGTCCCCTCTTTATCTCTCATCCTCTTCATTCCCCTTGACCTGCCTTTGTCTCTGTCTCTGTCTCTCCATCTTTCAGTCACTTTCTCCGCCTCCCCCCCTGCCCCTGAGCCGGTTTCCTTCCCTCCCCGTTGGAAGGAGATACCTGCCGAGATGTTTGTGGACAGACTCCGATGATGTAAATGGGGTGGCTGGCCTCCACGGTGTCTCAGGGCCCTTCCGGCTCCGGCATTCCCCAGCTGTGTGACTTGGGGATGAGGTCTGTCTGTGCACGCCCTCTGCCTCTGTTTGTGTCTCAGTCTGCCTGCCCGCCGCTCCGTCTGATTGTCTGTCTATATGTTTGTGTCTCTCTCTGTCTGCCCTGGGAGTGGGGGGGGGGGGGAGAGGGGAAGGAAGAGATGGCCCATCCTGTACCGGGGGGCAGCTCCCCAGACTGTCGGTGGGCTAGTGCCAGGGGTTAAAGTGTTTAAAAATTAATGATCTAAGAGAAAATCTAGTTATCTGTAATGTTCTGCATTAATTCTATAATGTTCTTGATTAAAAAAAAAAAAAGCCTATTTGTCCCAGAAATGTTGTTTACAATTTATGAACCCGTATGTGTTACTTATAGAAATGTAATCAGTGTAAACATCTATATGATCTGGAATTTCATGTTGTTTTGTTTACAAGTTCATGAAAAACGAAAATTCTGTTTCTGTTTTAAAATATATTAGTGATGGGGAAGATGGGCCTCCTTCTCATGGATGAGCTATGAGATCCATAACGTCTTCTTCTATCCCCACAATTCCAGAAGCCAGAGAGACTGGGGCCAAATGCACCAAAGAAAAATGATCCCTTGAGCCCTACCTGGCCCTCTCTCCTTTCCCAGTGAGAAGATGAGCTGAAGGAAATACTGGATGTCACGGGGGGGGGTAGCTTTCATCCCTCAGATCCACTTTAGAACAAGGGACCCCCACCAGAAGCTTCAGCTCAGCATCGCCTCCCTCCTCCCCCCCCCCACCTCTCCTCTCTGGGCAGAGACTCCCCCACTCCTCCCTCCAACAGTCAAAAAGAGGATTTGTTCTGTCTCAGAGAAAATGAGGAATGCCGCCGCACAGTCATACTTACAGCAGTATCCCCATTTGAAAGAAAGCATCCTCTCCAGGAACTGGGGGGGGGGATAGACGGGGGGAGAACCAGGGTGAGTCAAGGTGCCCTCACCTGAGGGCTGAGTCACAACTGAAGTGTATGAAAGGTAGAGAGGAAATAGAGATAGAGACATGGAGAGAGACAGAGACAGAGAGAGAGACAGAAAAAGACAGAGACAGAGAGAGACAGAGAGACAGAGACAGAGAGAGAGACAGAGACAGAGAGAAACAAAGAGAGAGACAGAATGGGGAGAGACAGACAGAGAGAGACAGAGACAGAGAGATGGGGAGAGACAGAGTCAGAGATAGAGAGAGACAGAGAGAGAGACAGAGAGATAGAGAGAGACAGAGAGACAGAGAGACAGAGACAGAGAGAGAGAGAGAGACAGAGACAGAGAGATGGGGAGAGACAGAGTCAGAGATAGGGAGAGACAGAGAGAGAGAGAGACAGACAGACAGACACACACACACACACACACACACACACACACACACACACACACACACACCAAGAGGTTCAGAGAGACAAAGAGCGTGCCCTTGACCAGCATGTTGTAAAACAAGTTCAGAAAAGGAATGGATAAGCTGACTAAAGTCCATTTTAGTTCTAGGAGTCATAAGTTTTTTGTTTCTTTCTTTCTTTTTTTTTTCTTTTTCCCATCCAGAATCTCAGAGAGTTTGAACTAGAAAGGACCCCATTTGAGGTAAAAATATCATAGATTTGGAGTTGAAAGGGACTTTGGATGCTACTGATTTCAATTCTCCCATCTCTACCCTAATTTGCATATAAGGAAACTGAGGCACAGGAGACAGAATAAAGGCAAGAAAGTGAGGCACAGGGATGCTAAATAAATCATTAAGCAAGGATCTCACACGTAGCAAATGTCTAAGAGGGAGATCTGAACCCAGAGCCTCCTCCTTTCTCCAACCTCAGTTCCTGACGCACCTTATTCTGTTGCCTTCTAATGGAGCTACTTGCCCACTCCCCATTTTTCTGTTGTAAAACCTGAAGTTCAGAAATCGGTTTGCTCTGGTCCATACAGCACATGGATGGGACCTGCCTTGTTCCTCCTATTTGAATTTTCTACTGTCCGAGTTTAGCAGCAAGAACTGCATCTTTGAGCCAATTTCATCTCGTCCCAAAGGCTTTTATTAAACAGCAACCAGGGCAATGGGCAAGGGTAGGTAGGTGCCCGTGCATTCTGTTTGTATCGATTGGAGATCTTGCTTTCCTCCAGAAATCTCTGTCTCCTTCAAGGCTCAATCTGCAGTTTGTCGAGGTCTTGAGGTCCTGTGAAGGGAAGACTTGGGATCATAGAGCCCTATGGCCTTTGAGCCTATTTTCACCTACTCTAGATTTAGAACCGTGTGACTCCAGAGGGGGTGTTCAACCTGTTTAAAGATTCCCCCAGAGATAAGGAGCTCCCAGACAATTAATGCCATTAAGGGATAGTTTGTTAGGAAGCAGAATATAGAACATCAGAGCTAAGGGTGATCCTTGGAGATCGCCTAACCCAATTCTCCCTTTACTGAGAGGAGACTGTGGCCCAGAGGAGGGAAAGGACTTGCCCAAAACACATGGGCAGTATTTACTTTATTAATTATTAATATTATAGTAAACAACATATTAATAATTATAATCTAGATTTGATTTTTTAATGATTAATTAGTTAATTATATTTAATTTAGGATAGAATTTAATTCAAGTCCTTTGGGTCCAGATACCGTGCTTCTGCCGCTCTACATCAGACCACCAGATATGCCGTTCTTTTCCCTCGTGAATAACACCCGTGAAATGCCTCCCGACAACTGGATCTACTGTGCCTGAGAGCCAGGAATCGGTGGTAGAAGCGGGAGCCCAAATTCAGGGAAGGGAGCTGGAGAAGGGCAGAAGCAAAGGTTCAGAAGGACTTTGGGGGTTCATAGAAACAGAGCCCCTCTTTCTGGAGGGAAGAACGAATGAGGACCCGAGAGATACAGCTGGAAAGTGTCTAAGGGCAGAATTTGAACTCAGGTCCGCCTCCTTTAAACACAGTCTCTTTTCCTGGGGGATGTCGTTGCCCGAAAGTGTAGCAAAGAGCACAGAAAGACGGGCAGCTGGATCGAGCCCTGGCCCTGAGGACTTGAGTTCGAATCAGGTCTCAGAAAAGGTCACACGCCCTAGCTGTGTGATCCCAGGCAAGTCACTTAATCCCAAGTGCCTCGCCAAATAAACTAACAAATAAGTAAACGAATGAACGGATGAAAATAAATGAAAAAGAAGAATGACCCAGAAGGGTCTGTTTTTGCAGAGCTGGAACCAGTGGGCGTGGTCCAATGTTTTCTCCCCCAGTCCTGTGGGTGCCTCTTGAGCTACTTTTGCTGACTTGCTTTTTCCTCCTTCCCTTTTTATTCTCTGTTACGAGGGAAAAACTGGCTGATCAGATGAGGGAAGAGGGACATGTTGGGAAATAAAAGGGATGTAAAACCAGGGAGGCATTGAAAACTTTTGAAAGAAATCAAAAGGATCATGCGGAAGACCTGAGCGTCAATCCTGATTGGCTGTCTACATGACTTTGGCTAAGTCATTTCTCTCTGGGACTGGCCTTTCTCATCTGTAAATGAAGGAGTTCTTCCTTCTTTCTCATCTATGAATAAAGGAGTCTCTAAGTTCCCTTCCCCGATCCATGACGCTCTCCCTAAACCCAAGGAGCCAGGGAAGTTTGGCCAATCAATCTGTCAACAAGCATTTATTTTTTAAATGTTGAGTTTATTTTTTTTAATTAACAATAATTAAATTTTTAAAGATTTAAATTTATTTGAACTAGATTAATTTTAAAGTCAAGCATTTATTTTCTCCTTCCCACTTCTTTATCTACTGAAAAACAACAAAAGAAAACAAAATATGACCCCTCTGTATAAACAAGTAAAGAAAATGCCCTCAGTTGAGCCATTTCCCAAAATGCACCTCTCATTCTGTCCCCTGAGCTTGTCTTCTCTCTGGCAGCAGTCAGGGAATATGTTTCATGTTGAGCCCTCTGGAATCAGGGGCATGGATCAGAATTTTTGAGTTGCTCCAAATTGTTTTCCTTGTTTCCAAAAGCATTTATGAAGTACCACCTTCCTCCCTGTGCCAGACGCGGCCTGGGGAGCCCTGCCACTAAGAAGCTCCCGTTCTATTGGAGCGGGGGACACATGCATAAATATAAGTATTTATAGAATAAATACACAGTGATCATAAGGTCATTTAGGGAGGAGCAGATCTAGAAAGTCTCTCGAGCAGGAGGAAAGATGAACCGATAAATGAATAAATGAAAAAGCTCTGGGGTCAAGTCAAGGTATCGTGAGTATTGCCCAAGAGGGACTTGGGACCCCAGGAAGCTGGGCAGGATCTTGTATGTTCTCTCTGTGTACCAGGCTGGAGTCTGGAGCCTCTGGGACTCCCGACTTTTCTCTTTTTGAGCCTCAAACCAGTCCATATGATGGTGAATGGCAAGGGAGACTGGAGAAGAAATGAGACCATGATGGCGAGGGATCTGGTAGATCTATTTCTTCTTCAGCCTCTTTCTTCACCAGCCCTACTTAGGTTCACAATTCTTCCAGTATGGAGTTAGAGGGGTTCTCCTCCTCGCTCCAGATGGGGGGAATCAATGAAGGAATGGAGATCTTTTATCATAATGGGGAACTTTTACGACCCCTCTCAGTTTTAAGATTTCTCTCAGCTCTGATATTTTAGGATCCAAGTTTTCAGCTGGAATAGATGCCTCCCCATCCCCCTGTCTGAGCAATTATTAGGATCCGATGGGATTGTGTGTGTTGGAGGGTGGGGGGCCTGCACATGAGAAGCTTATAGAAATGAGTAATGACTTCCATCAAAAAGAAAAAAAAAGAAAAAGAAAAAGAAAATGAGTAATGAAGGATCACTTAGGGACTCCAGCCCATTCTCCCCTCCCCAGCCGCCATCCCAGCCTGCCTTTCTTGGGCAACGACAGACAGGGAGAAAAGGGGGATTAGGAGCCACTGGCATTTCCAGGTATCTCTCTGCATTCCTGTCGCCGCCGACTGGTGGAAGCCTCAAGCCCCAGGAAGGCAGGGCAGGGGCCCCACCCTGGGCCCCTTCACACAGCTCCCATTGTGCTTCCCGACAGTAGGCATTGGCGCTGGGCACCTGCCAGCATTCTCCTGTCCCCCGGCCTCCCCCTGCCCTCACCTCGGCTGGTCCCGTGCTCTGGAGGAAGGAAACGGCCATGTTTTCAAGGGCTGCCAATCTTGTCCTCTGTCGGATACTAGAGCTTTCGCTCAGTTAACAGATTGGGAAACTGAGACTTGGAGAGAAAAGGTAGCATATCATAACAATAACACTCGTTCCTCTTCTCAGGGCTTTAAGACTTACAAAGGGGCAGTTGAGTGGCGCAGTGGATAGAGCGCTGGCCCTGGAGTCAGGTGGACGGGAGTTCAAATCTGACCTCAGACACTTAACACTTCCTGGCTGTGGGACCCTGGACAAGTCACTTAACCCCAATTGCCTCAGGGGGGGGAAAGACTTACAAATCCTCTCCTCTGTAACACTACCCGTGATTGGCTAAGTCACATCCCATCTCTAAGGCTCAGTTTACAAATCTGTAAAATATAAAATTAGACTAGATGCCCTTTGCAGCTCTTCCAGTCTTTGATCCTAATAATAATTCCATGAATCAGAGACTGTGTATCAATGATTTTTTTTTCTAGATCAGAAAACAGATTCAGAGAGGTGATGTCACTTGGCTAGGTTAAAATAATTTTTATTTTTACATTTCCTATTATATTTCATTTCACTGTCTTTTTCTTACCCAGCGAGGCAGATAGCACAATTGATAAGAGTATTGGATATGAAGTCAGAAGGACCTGAATTCAAATCCAGATACTTCCTAGCTGTGTGGTGCTGGGCAAGTCACTCAGTTTCCTCTTCTGTAAAATGGGAATACCTTCAGGACTGTTGTGAGGACCAAGTGAGATATTATTTTAAGCGGTATAGAAATGTATCATGATAACCAAGAATTTTTAAAAATTCATTCAGCAAAACTAACCAATCCCATCCATCAAATCTGGCAGTGTATAAAATGTTTCACCTCCATTTCTTACCTCTGTGAAGACGAGAAGGAGAAACAGACTCGTATTTCTTCTCTTGGTTCAAAATTATTTATTTTGTTTAGTTTTCCTGTGATCTTCATTCCCACCTTGGACAGCACCTCAAGGGCTACTGTCCTGCCTGAGACCCTGAGCTCTGAAAATCCCTTCTTCGATCCTATTTTTCCTCCTCTCCCTCTGCATTTCTCCCATCTTCTTTGTTTCTCCCTCTGCCTTGGTTTCTTTTCCTGACTCCAAAATGTCAGCTTTTCCCTTCCTGCTTGAAGGTCTTTCTGCTCCCTCCCCGCCCCAGTGGTTCTGTCCCCACAGAGTCAGCCTCTGAGGACGGACGGAGAGGTCCCAAAGTCTCGCTGACTCAGTCTCGCTTGTTGTCTGCTCTCAGCTGGGCCCTCACGGCTGAATGGAAATCTGAATCCTCCACTGCTCTTGACCAATCAAAAGCCTTCCTTGATGCCCCCTCCTCTCTCTCCCCCAGAAGGAAGGAATGAAAATGTTTTTTAAAAAGTGTTCAGAATGTTTGTATAACTTCACATATGACTCCTCGACGGGGTAGGGAGGGAGGGAGGGAGGAAGAGAATCTGGAACTCACTGTTTTAAAAACCAATGCAAAAGATTGATTTCTATAATGGGGAAAATAAAATATAAAATCAAGTAAAAGTGTTCACATTGCACTGAGCTTTCTCCTTGTCGGGATCAGTCCTTTTTTGTGTGTGATTCCCATCTTATTTTAAATTAAAAACTACATTTTACTTTTAATTTAATTAAGGATCATTGATGAGAGGTCAAGTTTGGGAGGGACATGGGAGGTCATTAGCGCAACCACTTGGAGGAAACTGAAACCCTGAGAAATGAGGGGACATGACCAATGTGACAGACAAGCCCCAGAGAGATGCTTTGCCCGGGTCCTTTGCCTGGGAGACTAGTGTTTTCCCCACTCTTCCTGGATTTCCGGGAACAGACATTTATTAAACACCTACTATGTTTCAGGCCTTTGTGTCAGATAGTGGGTCGACAAATTCAAGCAGGGAAAAATCTGTCTCAGCCTCGGTTAGGAGGGAGAGCTCTCTGAGGTCTGGGAGGAAGGCTCCCCGGAGGAAGGCAAATCTGATCTTTTTAAACTTGGGCAGCCCAAAAACCGTCCTTGAGGTGCAGGGGAGTTGATGATACCAGATCATGGGGCCCCGGAGCTGGGAGGAGCTTAGAGCCTGGGTGACAGAGCTGGGGACTGAGATGGAGAATTCCCCAGAGGCTCATCCTTCCAGAGCGGGTGGTCCCGCCCACCTCGGCTTCCCAGCCTGCCGCGGCCTGCCCCCTGCCCATCAGGCCTTTGCCAACATTCTTCTCCCAGGAGCCCACGGCTGTCTCCGTCCCATCCTCTGAGGGTCCCAGGTTCTGGGCCACCCTTCTCTCCCCTTTGTGTGCCCCCTCTCAGTCATGCCCTTTCCTGTCCCCTTCTGCCTTCTCTCCCCTCTCCTTGGGAGTCTGGGGGGATGCCCAGCCTGGTTTCGAGGAGATGCCCCGGCAGGCCAGAGGCCTCCAGCACATGCCAGGGCTTTCCTGAATTCCAGCTCCAGCAGGAATCCCTGGGAGCCCTGCCAAGCAGAGCTGGGGAGAGGGCGCCGAGCCCACTGGGAGAGGCTCCAAGAGGGCAACTGTGGTCCCCTCACATCCCTCTGAGAGAGTCGGGGGTTCTTGCAGAGAACTCTGACCAGAGAGCCACGAGACTCCACCTATATCCTGACTGCCTCTACTCATCTCTTCACACCTGTCTCCTGCAAAATGAGATTAACCTGAATTATTTTTGTATCTACCTCTAGTATACTCTGTTCTAAGGATTCTCCCAGCCCTGATACCCCCTGTTCTAAGCTCCCTCCCAGCTCTGACATTCCCTGTTCTAAATCCTTTCCCACTTCTGACATTCCCTGTTCCAAGCCCCCTCCCAGCTCTGACATCCCCTGTTCTAAGCTCCCTCCTGGCTCTGACATCCCCTGTTCTAAGCTCCCTCCCGGCTCTGACCTCCCCTGTTCTAAGCTCCCTCCCGGCTCTGACATCCCCTGTTCTAAGCTCCCTCCCAGCTCTGACATTCCCTGTTCTAAAGATTTTCCCAGCCCTGATACCCCCTGTTCTAAGCTCCCTCCCAGCCCTGACATCCCCTGTTCTAAGGCTCCTCTTAGCCCTGACATCCCCTGTTCTAAGGCTCCTCTTAGCCCTGACATCCCCTGTTCTAAGGCTCCTCTTAGCCCTGACATCCCCTGTTCTAAGCCTCCTCCCAGCCCTGACATCCCCTGTTCTAAGGCTCCTCTTAGCCCTGACATCCCCTGTTCTAAGCCTCCTCCCAGCCCTGACATCCCCTGTTCTAAGGCTCCTCTTAGCTCTGATATTGCCTTTTTTGAGGTCCCTGTGTGTTTTAAGGTCTCTCCCAGCCCAGACATTCAGTGATTCCCAGTTACTGTGGCCATGGACCATCTAGGTAGGTACCACTGAGTTCCAGGGAGGGAGAGAAGGCAGGATGGAGATCCTAGAGAAGGGCAATCAGAGGGGATGGTCGAGGAAGGGCAGCTGAGCTTGGCAGAGCAGGCAAAATGATGCATCTGGGGCCTAGGTCTCTGAGCTCTGAGTTTCTTCAAACCTTGAGCAGGAGCTACTCAGTACCCCTGGGCCAGGGTGTCTCTGGGTGGTTCATAGAGAATGAAAGGTGTTTCTGGACACGGACAAGGGGAGAATTTGTTCTGTTTGACCATATTTGTTAAGAGATTTTGTTTTCTCTTTCCTGGGAGAGTGGGAAGAAAAAAATGAATCATTGCTCATGGTGGGGGGGGGGATTCATTTTTAGAAAGTCAGGACTTTTAGGTTGAGGTGGATTGGGGGTGGGGGAAAGCCACACTCCGAAGAGAAAAGGCTTCTGGGAGTGCAAAGGGCATGTCTAAGTGGGACTGGATCTCCCAACTGCGGTAGTTGCTTTAGAAGGGCTTATAGCATGTTGGCCCCTGACCCAGGTACCTGGGTTGTTTTGGCCTCCCATGCTGCAGATGAGAAGATACTCCTCCTCACTTTGTTCAAGTGACCAGCGATGAATAAATGTAAATAAAGATGGCTGAAAACTGACTTCAGAGGGTCTGGGGGGCATTGTTTTAAACTGGCTGAGACAGAGACCCTCAGGCCTGGGAGGGCCCTTAGAACAGGGAATGGCAGAAGTGGGAGGGATTTTGGAACATAGAACATGAGAGCAGGGAGAGTCCTTAGAACATGGAAACTTCAGAGTAGGGAGAGATTTTAGAATGTACAATGTCAGAGCAGGACTTTAGAACATAGAACATGAGAGCAGGAAGAGTCCTTGGAACATTGGAACATCAGAGCCAGAAGGGATTTTAGAATATGGAATGTTAGAGCAGGAGGACTTTAGACCATGGAACATCAGAGCAGGGAGGGATTTTAGAACATGGAATGATAGAGCTGAAGACTTAGGCTTGCCCACAATTCCTTGGGACTTATTCCCTCATTTTTTAGAAGAGAAACCGAGGCATAGGGAAACATGACGGCCAGCAGCAGCAGACATCGCAGTGCGATGGCAGCCAGGCCTTTGGGGGGCCCTGCCGGGACCTCCGCACCCCACTCCGCCCCGGACCTGGTCCTCTTGGCTTGAGGGTCAGTTGGCTGCTCGGGGCTGCCTCGGGTGAGAAGGCAGGAGGGCAAGGAGATTGTGGGAAACAGACAGGTGTATGCAGGGCTGAGGCAGGGATGTGAGGAGGCCCTGGGATGGGCCGCCTGCCTCCTGGGCTCGTCCTCCTCCCACCTCACCCATAGGAAAAGTCAGGCAAGATGGTTCAGGCAGAGTCCCCAGAGCTGGCTGTCAGAGCAGGGGCCGCCAGCCAACACCCACACTGCCACACCTGGGGTGGCCACACCAGAATTCCATTGGGAGACCCAGAGAGGGGCCAGGAAAGGGGCCGGGAGACAGCCTCTCCCTCCCCGTTCCTATCCAACCCCCCTTATTCCTACAGCCCCTCCCAATCCCATCCCTCTCTCCTTTCACCTCCTGTCCTCAGGTCTGCTAGAGGAAAGATGAAGAAACTCTCAGGGGGCGGGAGTGGGGGAGACGGGGAGATGGGAAAGGAAAGCAAAAGCCAGGGCGAGAGCAGGGCTGGGAAGTGGAAGGGGCTTCAAACTGGGGCTGAGGCCCGAGTTTGTGTCCCAGCTCGAGGACCCCAGGGGGATTTGGGCAAAACTTCCTTTCTCACCCTAAATTTCCTCACCGGGCAACTGAGGATGGATGGGACGGGTGAGCTTGACGAGCCCTCCCATCACTGACATTGTAAAATGTGAATTCTAAGAGAGTGGAAGGAAAGAAGATGCTGATCTCCCAGAGGGTCCCTGCCTACAAGGCCCCCAGCCTCCAAAAGCTGCTTGCCCAGAGAAAGAGTCTGGTGAAATAGGAAGAATTCGGTATCATCACCAGGGCCCCGGGGGCCAACCGCGGCGCTGCCCCCAACTTGGGTCAGTTCCTCCTGTTCTCTCTTGAGTTTCTGTCCTTAAATAAGCAAAGACGGGGTAGGGAGGCTGAGGTCCTTTCTAGGTACAAATCTGTTGATCCTGGGTCAGAAAGAACTTTTCCTCTGGATGAGAGGACAAAGAGATTTCATCTCTCATGAAAGGTTCGCTCTTTCTTCCCTCTCTCTCTTTTGTTGTCTGACTGTCTCTCCTTCTCTATCTCTTTCTCTCCTCCCTTACTTCTCCCTCTTCTCTTCCCTCTCCCTCAGTCTCTCTCTCTCTCTCTCTCTCTCTCTCTCTCCCTCCCTCCCTCCTTCCCTCTCTGTGTCTCTCTCTCTGTGTCTCTCTCTCCTCTCTCTCTCTTTCTCTCTTCCTCTTTTTCTCTCTCTTTCTCTCTGTTCTGTCTCTGTTCCTCTCTGTGTATCTTTGTCTTTCTCCTTTCGTTTTTTTTCCCATGGATGGGAGAGGGGAGAACTTTGTCCAAGGGCCTGCCTCACCCCATCCTATCGATTCACATCTGGCTCAAGGGTTACATGTCAATAGTCTGGGGAAGCGGAAAAGATAAAGGGATAAGTAAAAGGAATGGGGCTAGGGAGAGAGGAAAAGGGACAGAGACTAGGAGAGACAGAAAGAAAGAGACAGAGACATAGAGAGACAGACAGAGGCAGAGACTAGGGGAGAGAGACAGAGAGATGGAGAGACACACAGAGACAGAGATTGAGAGAGATAGAGTCAGAGAAAGAGAAATTAGAGAAAAGAGAGATGCAGAAAAAGAGACACAGAGACAGTCAGACAAACAGAAACTAGGAGAGAGAGACAGAAAAAGAGACAGACAGACAAAGAGAAGACGGTCAGAGAAACAAAAACTAGGGGAAAGAGACAGAGAGAAACAGAGACAGAGAGACAGGACAGAGAAACAGAGACGAGGGAAGAGAGAGACACAATAAAAGAGACGAGAAAGAGGCAGAGATGGAGAAACAGAGACTAGGGGAGAGAGACACAGAGAAATGCAGAAAAAAAAAAAAAAAAGAGGAGATGGGGGGGGGGGGGGAAGGACCTCCCCTGGTTTCTTGGAAGCCAGCAGCAGTTCAGGGGAGGAGGGACTGTGGTGAGGATGCCTGTGAAGGGCAGATCTGGGGATTGGGAGAGGTAACTAGATTTCCCAGCCCCAGTTGGAGGAGTTAGGAATTTTCATTTGGCACGACTGGCTCACCCTCCTCAGAAACGAAAACAATACCTGGCATCTGACCCTCCGAGGCACCCGAGACCTTTGACAATTAAGCATTATTTCTTTTTTTTAAAAAAACCATTTTAATTTTATTGTATTTGTTTAATGAAAAAGAGTTTCTTTTCTCCCCTTCCCCCCATACTGTGGAACAAAAGAAACAAGAAAACCCTTGTGGTAAAGCCGCACAATCTCCCCCCGCTCCAGCCCACCCCCCTTGGCCAGACCCCAGCCGAGTCTCGTTCCGCACCGGAGCCGTCCCCTCCCGGGGCCTTCCTCCCCGGCCCTCGGGCCTCCCTCTCGGCGGCCGCCGCCGCCTCATTGAGCAGAGGTATGAAGCAAGCCGCCGGGACTCGTTTGTTCTCCAGGGGACTTATTGTAGAATTCGTTCTGACTCCGCGCGCTTCCCCTGCATCCATTCAGAAAAGTCTTCTCGGGTTTCTCGGAAACTTCCTTTCCTCCGTGCTGCGGCCTTCGCTGTACGTCCGCAGCCAGTCGACTTGCATTTATTAGGCTCCTACTGAGCGCCAGGGGCGGGGCTCAGGGCTCTGGGAAGACAAGTGACAGGCGGTCCTCGCCTCGAGCAGGGGCTGTGGGGAAGGGGAGCTCGCGGTCTGAGGGGGGAGGCCGCGAGGGAGCAGATGCGCCCAGACCACTGTCCTCGGGATGAGTGGAGAGAGGGGGCGGAGGGAGGCGCTGAGGGCCCAATCACTTTCTCCTCCTGGTGAGAGAAGGGTCCTGAGTGCGAATCCAGGCTAGGCGGTTAGGGGCGGCCTACGCCCTCTCCGGCCTCGGCTTCAGGGCCCTCGCAGTCTGACCCTCTGTTTTACAAATAAAGAAACTGAGATCCGGGGAGAGGAAGGTCTCATTCAAAGCCACCTGGGTAATATGGTGCAGGCAGGGCTTTAACTCCCACCTGGTGACTCGGAACCCGAATGTTTCCCAATGGATGTTCTGTGAAAAGCGCCGTGAGCCGTAAAGCGCTAAGCGAGCGCAAATCCTCGTCACTGCTGCCATTTCCCCGGTTATTATCTGGCCCTCGGCGCGGTGCCCCCGAACCTGTCCCAGCCCCTGGGCAACCGTCCGGGAAACCAGAGAAGAGGCCGACCAGCGCCGGCGGAGGGACTTTCCTCATCCGGGAGTTCCCTCTGCCCCCCAAGTCCCAGCGGCGGCTTCCGCGGCACCCCACCCGCGTCATCCTCCTTCCTGATGTTATTGTTGTTTGGCTTGCCCAAGGTCACCCTCAGCCCCGGAGACACCCAGAGGAGCCCGCAGCCCGGGGTCAGGGCCGGATGCCGGAAGGGGGGTGCCATCTGCCCTCTGGTTTTCTCACTTCGTGTTTCCTGTGGCAGCTTCGCTCCCTCACGCGAACCCGTCCTGCCCCCGCTTCCCTGCAGTCCTCGGACTGCCCGAGCAGGGCCCGGGGCCGGCTCTATTCCTGACCCTGCTGGCTGAAAGCGGCCTCGGGGAGTCACCCCGTCCCCCCTTCTCTGTCTCGGAAACTCTGTCTCTGTCTCGGAAACTCTGTCTCTGTCTCTGTGTGTGTCTCTCTCTGTGTCTCTCTTGTCTCTCCCTCCCCCTCTCTTCTTTCTGTCTCTGTCTCTGTCTGCCTCTCTCTCCCTCCTTCTCTCTCTTCCTCCCATTCTCTCTATCTCTGTCTCTCTCCCTGTCCCTCTGTGTCTATTTCTCCCTGTCTCTCTGTCTGCCTCCCTCTCTGACTCTGTATCTCTCTATCTGTCTCCCCCTCTCTTCTTTCTCTGTCTCTTTCTGTTTCTCTCTCTCAAGCTCTCTCCTCTTTGTCTCTGTCCCTCTGTCTCTGTCTCTGTCTGTCTCTCTGTCTCTGTTTGTTTTTGTCTCTGTCTTTGTCTCTCTCCCCCCTTCCTCTCTCTGCCTCAGTTTCCTCCTCTGGAGAGCTGGGAAAACCTTTAATAGGCGTCTAATTCTATTCACTTATTTTACATGTGGGAAAACTAAGGGCTGGGACTTGAACCCAGGATTCTTTCTGCTGCAAAATCGGAGGAATATGTGGGGTGCTGCCCTGCCTTCCTCTCCAAGTGTCAAGGCTCAAAGAAGACGGGATGATCAGGGCCGCTGGGTGGCACAATGGGTAGAGCACCAGCCTTGGGACCAGGAGAACCTGAGTTCAAATCTGGCCCAGATATTCACTAGATGTGTGATCCTGGGCAAGTCACTTATCCCGATTGCCTCCCCTCCTCCAAAAGGATAGAGAAGTTCTTTGTAACTAGCAAGAACCGTACAAGTGAAAGGGGTCCTTAAGAGGGGGCCTGGTCCTCCCTCCACTTTGCACCAGCATTTATCCCCTATCTCCCCACTGCCAAATAGTCACCACCAGCCCCTCAAGGACCAAAGTCCGGAGGAATCACCGAACTCTCTGCAGGGAAATATGGCCCGTGTATCCCAGAGGGAGTGCTCTCCTCCTTCCTTTTTATCTGACATTCGAGGCTTCTTGCAAAGTCTAGTCCCGTCTCCCAAGTCCTCCACCCCAGAGGTGAAAAGAGGTCAAAGGGTGACATGGACTGGGTTATGAGAAGGCTGCTACGTCTCTCCACTGGGGCTGATGTTTCTGGCGGTTGGCGTATCTACAGGGGCCACGGGAGGCGACGTGTCCGGTTGGGCCGTCACATAACCGGTATGTTCCTGGTCCCTGCGCTGAGGTGGGTCCCTGTGGGCTCAGCAGAGAGGCCCCTCGGTGGCCGCCGCACGGGAACTGACCCAGGGCTCCGGAGAATTGGGGAAGTCGGGAGCGCGTCCCGGCTATCTTTAGCATCTTCTCTCATGGCAGTTTTCCGATGACTGTGCTGGAGGATGTGGGGGTGGGAGTGTGGGGGGAGTTGGGGAGTTCTCCAAAGTCACATGAACTCCAGGAACTCAGAGGCCAGCTGTGAGGGCCAGAGCAAGAAAGCTCTCTGGTGTTGGGGGCGGGGGCGAAACCTGCTGAGCTTAATGGTCACATTGGGTTCAAGAGAGGAAAAGGAGAGGAGGGGCAATTTTCCCCTCTCCCACCTGTCCGTGAGTCCTAGAGCCAGGGAACAGGGGATGTCAGGGCCGGGAGGGAGCTTAGAACAGGGGGTGTCAGAGCTGGGAGGGAGCTTAGAACAGGGGATGTCAGGGCCGGGAGGGAGCTTAGAACAGGAGATGTCAGGGCCGGGAGGGAGCCTAGAACAGGGGATGTCAGGGCCGGGAGGGGGCCTAGAACAGGAGATGTCAGGGCTGGGAGGGAGCTTAGAACTGGGAATGTCAGAGCTGGGAGGGAGTTAGAACAGGGAAGGTTAGGCCTGGGAGGGAGCCTAGAAAAGAGAACATTAGAGCTGGAAAGGACCTTTCAGATAACTGACATATCCCCTTTATTACACCTAAGAAAACTCTTTTACCCCTCCCCAGTTCTGACACTGCTCCCCAGGCCAGTCTGCACCTCCAGGGCCCAAGCTAACTAAGGCCCTTTACCTGGCTCTGAGGATCTTCTCCACCCCCCACCCCGACCCCGTGCCAGCCCCCCAGGGAGCTCTGGGAAACCACACTCCTTTTAAGGTTACAGAAGTTACCCCAGAGACCTCCCTGTTCCCACACGCTCAGAAATTTCATCAGATTTCCTTTTCTCCTTCAAGGAAGAATGCAACGAGCTCGGCTTTGCCAGCCTGCACAGGGGATGCCCCTGTCGGGTGATCCGGGGGAGCCGGCCTGGATCTCGCCGTGCAGGGGGAAGTGAGCATGCAGACCTGGGAGGGCAAGCAGAACCAGGCAGACGCTTCCCATCCGAGAGCCTGCTCCGTGGGGAGCTCTGGGGGCCCTGAACCCCACCCCCACTTCCCCACCTTCTGTAGAGCGGACTGCCAGCTCTGAACTGCGTGTCCTCTCCCTTCAGGACGCTCTGGAGCTAACGCAGTGTCTGGTCCCTGGCTGCAGGCTAAGTGCTGAGATCTCCAGCTTTTCGGACGCTTCGTCTCCCCCGATCAGAGACGGTCCCGCCTGCCATTCCCCGTCCCCTGTGCTTGGGTCCCCACAGCCCCCTCCGTGAGCCACTTCTGTAGCCCCTTCACTGGGCTCCCCTCCTTCCCCACTCGAACCCCGCCTCCACAGCCACATCCTAAGGATCTGTTCTGAGAACCTCCCTTCTGTTCAATATGTTACCTTCCAGAACGAAGGCAAGATAACCATCACCATGCATTCAATGAGACTCCTGATCCTGGCATTCAAGGCCTTCCATAGCCTTGAATCTCTTTTCAAGCGCTACTGATCTCATTTTGGTTCTCCCTGCTCACCCTTCATATACTCCATGTTCTAGCCAAACCGAGTCACTTTTAAATCAAAAGAAGAAACTAAAAAACACCTCCCGATCCCCCATCTCATCTGGCCCTCATCTTGCTTTTTTTCATGCCTGGAAGGGTTTCTATTCACTTCTTTCTCTTGAAATCCCTCCCTTTCTTCAAGGCCCAGATCAGGAGCCACCACCTCCAGGGAGTCTTCCTTGATTATTTCCCCCTTCTCTACTCCAAGCTAAAATTGTTTCCCATTCACTTCCCTGCACCTACCCTGTTGCTCCATGTTTTAAAGACATTTCCTTCAAAGGGACACTTTCTCCTTTTCTACACTAAGCTCAGACAGCAGCTTAGTGGTACCATGGACAGAGTGTGAATGGAAACCTGGAGTCAGGAAGATGGGTTGAAATCCAGCTTCAGATCTGACCTGGCTGGGTCACCCTGGACAAGTCACTCGGTCTGTGCCTCAGTTTTCTCATCTATAAATCGAGGGTGGCAGTTAGGTGGCACCTCAGTACACAGAGCACCTGAGGTCAGGAAATCATCTTCCCGAGTTCAAATCTGACTTCAGACGCTTATTAGCTGTGTGACCTTGGGTAAACCATTCAATCCTGTCTGCCTCAGTTTCCTCATCTGTAAAATGGGCTGGTGAAGGAAATGGTAAACCACCGCAGTTATCTTTTGTCAAGAAAACTCCAAATGGGGTCACAAAGTCACATAAAACTGAAAAAATAACTGAACAACAAATCGGGAAGAACGCTTCCCTCCCAGGATTGTTGTGAGGATGAAATGAGCTAATACTTATAAAAGTTTTTGCCATCCTTGGAGTTTTATAGTTAATAATTTATTATTATTACTATTATTATTTTCCATGTAGCTGCCTATCAGAGTTCAGAAACCTGAGGCTTGAAAGTAGTCGGAGAGAAAATCAAAGAATCAGATAATCTCCGAACTATACTTGACCCATGTGACCTCCAAGGGCATCTAGTCCAAGTCACACTCCCGATAAGTGGTCGTTCTGTCTCTGCCTGAAGACTTCCAGGGAGGGTGAAGTCTCTCCCCTGCGGCAGCCTCTCCCACTGGGGGACAGATGAGGGAGATTCCCTTATATGGAGCTGCCCCCCAGCTCTGTGCAGATTCCTTGTCCCAGCCCCACTCCCGCCCGACTTCATCGGTCTGCCCTCTGAGACCAAATGGAATAAAGCTAATCCTTCTTCTTGGCAAATAAAGCTAATTCCTCTTCTTCTTGGCAGCCAACCTTTCAAATACCTGGAGAGCTCAGCGATCCTCCCCCACCCTCGCCTTCGTCGAGTCTTCCCTTCTTTAGAACAGACACCCTCGATTATTTCATCAGTTCCTTGGTCAGCCTCCCCTGTCTATATTTTCATATACAAAAAAAGAATTAATTCAAGTCAGATTCGGGGTTAACCTTTCCCTAATTGGAAGCAGTGTGTCAGGAAAAAAGAAATGTTCATTTTATGCATGTAGACGTTCACCTCAGAACTGATTTCCTGAAAAGCTGGATTTTGATATAAAATCCAGTTTAAAATATCTCTGAGGAGGACGAAGATTCTGATAGTTTGCTGTGTCTAAAGAACGAATCACAGACAGAACACGAGCTTAGGAGAAAGATGGCTTCCAGTTGGACTCCGGCCAAGGACAGTAACGCGTGGAAGTGGGTCTGCTCGAGTCTAAAGGGTAGGTCTAAAGGCCTCCGTCTGGGGGCCGGGAGGCTGGTATACACCGGAGGCTCCGGTGGGCTTTTTCCTTGAGTGGTTTAAATAAAAGTGTAGGTAGCACGCTCATCGGATCGGCAGATGGTGTAAGCTGGGAAGGACGGTCAACAAGAGGCACAGAAATGGCACCTGGGTCATATTCTAGCTTGTCAATGTCCTTAAACATGGGTCCCAGAACTGCCTATGGGACTGGGCCCGGGACCGTCACCTGCCTTATTCTGGAGACCAGGATGCTTTTACTTAGTTACTCCACGTGCTCACAGAGCCAGAAGTCACCAAGAAGGAAACTGATCCCCCAAACCAGCTGTTTGGACCCTTAACCAATCAACAATCGTGTATTAAGTGCTACTGTTGAACGGGCACTGTGCTAATCACAAAAATGAGCTCGTCCCTGCCTTCAAGGGGCAGAGAACGGCCGAGGAAGGCTCTCTGCCCTCCCCTATGTATCTGCAAGATGCAATAATATGGGGGGTGGGCACTGATCGTTGGGGGGGGCAGTGGAAATCAAGAAAGAGCTGATCTCTTAGTGTCTCTTGTATGTTTGTCTGTATGGATATGCTTTAGATATACTGCAAATCATATAAAATTATTGCTATATCTCTATCTCTCCCCATTCATCTCTAGCTACTATTTCTATCTAATCTCTTGTTGTTTGTGTCACTGTGCCATCTAGCTGCCCGTCTGTCTGTCTCTCACCCATCAGTGTTCTGGTCTGCCCGGGTCTGGGGTCTCTTCTATTGTTCCTGAGAGGTCTAACCAGGCTCTCTTGGGCCTAATGGTCACATTGGGTTCGAGAGGAAAAGGAGAGGAGGGGGCAGCTTTCCCCTCCCCCACCTGTCTGAGAGTCCCAGAGCCAGAGTGTCAGGAGCCCAGAACACTGAGCTCCTGTGGCCAGAGGCGGTGGCCAGGTCCAGTGCTGGACAGCTCCGCCATCTCCTTTGTGGAGTGGTGAGAGGAATATGTGGACAGGTGGTTTCTGGGAGTGCAAGGGTCAGCAAGGGGAGGCAGGCAGCCTCTTTCTGGCCCTGGGAATGGGGGGGTAAGACTTTTTTGGGCCCGGAATACACCCCCTTTCCCTCGGGGAATCTCTCCTTCCTTCCAACCTCAGGCTGAGTGATGCCTCCTGGTTTCCACCGTCCCCCCAACGACCAGTGCCCACTCCCCATATTATCCCATCTTGCAGATACATAGGGGAAACAGAGAGCCTTCCTCAACTATTCTCTGCCCCTCGAAGACAGGGACGAGCTCATTTTTGTGATTAGCACAGTGCCCGTTCAACAGTAACACTTAATGATTGTTGATTGATTAGGGGTCCGAACAGCCGGCTTTGGGAATCAGTTTCCTCCTTGGTGACTTCTGGCTCTGTGAGCACATGTGTAATAAATGGAAGTCTGGGACACTTGGAGCCTTGACCCAGTTCTGAAGGTGTGAGTTTACCACTGAAAGCCTCATTTTTCCCCTCTATGAAATGGGGATGATTCAGAGTTCAACAGACTGACATCCCAGTCCAACCCCTTCATTTTACAGAGGGGGAAACTGAGGCCCAGAGAAGGGGAGTGGGTCACAGATTGAATCTGGTACTTTTTTGTGAATGCACAGATATGGCAAGTCTACATATATGACAGGCTGTCATCGCATACATGTCTCTGGTCCATTTTGGGGATGTGCTTGGGCTGTATGTCTACTTTAAGCAAACTGACCGAGCAACCAGCAAGTATTAAATGCCCACCAGGCACTGTGGACCTATTCTGTGCCAGATGTATACAAAGACAGAAAATCCACTGCCTTAAGGGTACCCATTTTCTGCCGGGGAGACAGCAGCATTCTGTTGCAATACATATAAGTACGTAGAACATATACATAAAATACGTAATCTGGGGTAACTTGGGGGGAGGGGACAGGTGCTAACGTGTGCTATGTATGTGTACCCAGTGTTGGGGTGGGGGAGAGCTGGGCCTGAGACCAGGAGCTCCAGGAACTGAGGGCCCCCCTACTTATTCACATGCCCCTGGAGCCGGAAGGCGCCCAGCCCCCAGATTCAGACTCATCTGGCTTGACAGGAGTTGGGGGGCAGAGCAATGCTGCTGAAAAGCTCTCCCCACCACCCCAAAGCTCATCTTAAAGCAACTGGTTCCAGAGCCTCTGGGCCTAGGAAGCCAAAGGGTCTCCAGCCGCTAGCTCCCCTCCTGTAGGCCACCATGGGGTGGACTTGCTCTCACTGCGGATGGGAGATGAGGGATGCCCAGGTATTCCCTTCATTTAGCTGTGGTACTTTTGTGGGCTGCAAGGTGCTTTCCTCCCGATTCCTGAGGTCTGTAATATGCCCATTTTATAGGTGAGGATACTTGGCCCCAGAAAAGGGCAATGACTTGGGTCCAAGATCAGATTTTGGTGACTGGGCTCCCACATCAAGCTTTGGTCAGCTAAAGAGATTTCAACTGAAAAGATGGGAAACATGGAAAGGACTGAAGCAGAACAAGATCTAAAGACAAACGTAGACACAAAAATAAGGGGGGAGAAAGAGGCAGAAAAGTAGGGAGGGAAGAAGGGAAAGGATGGAGAAAAAGAGACAAAAAACTAGAGATGGAGAATTACTACTTCACCTTTAAGGTTCCTTACAACTAAGATTCTGCTTTGGGGATAAGAACAGAGATAGAGGGAAGAGAAGACAGTAAATCGGCTCAGAGTCCTTTCTTTTCATAGTGCCAGAAATCCCCCTTATGTGCTCTGCCTCCGCTCCCTGGTAGTCAGAGGTTAGGTTCATTAGTCTGAGACAATTGGGATGCGGTGAATGTGCAGTAAGAAGGGCCCAGGTCAAATCCTGCCCCACACTGGCTGGGCGAGTAATCCAACTTCTCAAAGACCTGCAAATTCTAGGTCATTGTGAGGCCCACATGAGATCAGCTCACGATTCTGGGGTGGCCCTCCAAGGGAGGCTGGGGGCGGCCAGTGGGATTGGCTGTCAGGCCTCCCAGCCCAGTGGACAGGCTATCCCAGGATCTGTGCACTCCCAACCCCTGCTGGTCCAGGCCTGGCTTGCACTCCCGCTCTGCACTAGCAGACCATTTTGTCCATGGCAAGGGAGATGGAAGAATGGCACCAGATCCAGGCTCCTTAGCGGGCATTACTGCTTGGGCATTGGGACCAGGCAGCAAGATGGCCGAGGGGTGCTGGAGTGAGCATAAAGCCACCTACCAGCAGGTCAAGAGGGGATGGGGGGATTGGGACGGGCCACCAGGGCCATGAGAAAGCAGGCGCTGCTTATTGGAAAGTTTTAGGCCGAAAACCAGCCTCTGGTGCTGTAATGACCCCACTATCTAGCCAGGATACTCACCTCCCTGTTAATCCATCAGTCAGTTCTTAGTCCTTTTTGGTACCTTGCAGTGGGCCAACTCCACCCACCTCAGTTGTACCTCTTTGTCCTATATCCAACTTGGGCTTATCTAGACTATGACCTTAGGGAAGATGCTCTTATCACTCAGACCCTACTCAGCTCAGATAGCAAAGACCAAGACGCTCCAGCTATTTTTTAACCTCCATATTCCAAAAGACAAAACAGAATGGAGGTCCAGAAGCCTCTATTCCAAAATGACTATTAGGCTTTTTAAGATTAGAGGACTTGAAAGTTTCTCCAATAGAATCCTAGCTCAAGGTTACAGCTAACATTATTTGATGTCCAAGACCCAGCTTTTCTTGGCTGAGGATCCTGGAGTGGTTGGCCATTTCCTTCTGTAATTTGACAGATCAGGGAGCTGAGGCAGACAGGGTCTTGTCTAGAATCAGGAAGTGTGCAAGGCTCACAAAAGGGAATCCTCCCTGAGTCCAGATGGCACCCCTAGAAACTTTAACATCAGCCAATTTAAGAACACCAGTTGGACCTTGCTATGAAAACCAAGTTCAATCCTGACCTTCCTTCCAGGGCCTAGAACTGATAGAACCTCAAATTAAAGCCTCATTTCTCTACTCTCCCAGCTACTAGGAGTTTTAACTTCATTTCTGAGTCATTCCAATCAAATGCCAGAGATAGTTTTAAAAATAAATTTATTGAGAATCCACCAGCTCTGAGTTGATTTGGACACATCAGGCAGCTTCTTCTTTGGCAACTCGGTCTTTTTTGAGTGGTCCCTGTAAGGAGAGCGGCATTATGGTTTAGGGTCTAGAAACCTGAACAAGAAGCCTCCAGTTCCTTCAAACCACCCAGAAAGGCTACAACTTGGCAACTGATGTCTGAGACACGCAAAACCCAAGGTGCCTGGACCCAAGCCGAGCTCCTTTTCTTTGCTCCAATGTCTGCCTGCAAGTAACCACGGAAGTTAAAAAGACTCACCATGAAAGCTTTCTTCTCCTCCACAGTCTGGAACCGACCATGGCCAAATTTGGAAGTGGTGTCGATAAACTTCAAGTCGATCTTCTCCAGGGCGCGACGCTTGGTCTGTACCAGCAGAGACTGGGGGCAACAGAAAGAATGGCAATCAATATTAAACCTGAGCCAATGCCCCTCACCCCGAGGCCAGCCAGAATCAACCCAGGTTAAACCAGGCTCCAGACACAAGGCATATGAGCTCAGGAATCACTACTGAAGCTCTGCCCTACAAGGTCACTGGGAGCCTAGCACACAGGTGCTTAACACATGCTCTCTTGATGCCCCTAGGTTAGCAGTTCTCCCAGAATTAACCACCAATTGTTCTCACCTTTCGCAGGGTGAGGACCCGCTTCTTGGTCCCAACAACACAGCCTTTCAGCATGATAAAGTCATTGGTCACTTCACCATAATGGACAAAGCCTCCCTAAGAAGAGAAAGGGCCAGTAAGATGAGCCGTTCTACTCCACCAGGACTCAAAGACTGGGGACTGCTCCCCCTGCAGGAGGGCCCATGGCCAGCACTCACCAAGGGGTTGATGCTCTTGTCAGACAGATCGTAGTCCGTGGATGCATTGTTTTTGATCAGCTTGCCGTCCTTGATCTGGTAACCCTGGCCAATCTTGTAGATCTGCAAAGGACGTGTGAGGGACATCAGGGCTGGGAAGGGGAGCCCTGAGGCGGGCAGAGGCCCCCAGGAGGTTTCTGGGGATGGAGCCTGCCATCTCTTCCCACAAGGGCTTCACTCCCTTTTGGAAATCTGACAGTAGGAGCTCTATCTGCAGTCCTGCCAGGGAGAGAGCCTCACCTTCTTGTTGATCTCAGTGCGATGGTGGTAGCCCTTCTGGCCAGCCCGAGCCACGGAGAAGGCCACACGGGCAGGATGCCAAGCTCCAATACAGGCCACCTTGCGCAGGCCACGGTGAGTTTTTCGGGGCAGCTTCTTTGTGTGCCAGCGGCTGGTGACACCTGAGAGGAAGATCCCGAGTGACCCAGAGGCCCCAAGCCTTGGCAGAGCCCTGTCCCACCCCCTCCCGATCCCAAGCCACAAGAGGGCTGTTCTCAGAAGGAAGGCAGCAAGGAATCTCTCCTCATCAGGCTCGGGCGCTGTGCCCAGCGCATATTCCATGACTTCATCACCGAACAAGGTGTGTGGCCCAGGCAGCCCCATCCCTTCCCCGCAGGGCTTTGGAGAAGAGCTCACCTTTGTAGCCCTTGCCCTTGGTCACCCCAATGACATCAATCATCTCGTCTTGCCCAAACACAGTGGACACGGGCACCTGCTGCTCCAGCTTCTCACGGGCCCAGTCCAGTTTCTCAGACACGCTGCCGCCATTCACCTGGATTTCCATCAGGTGAGACTTCTTCTGCCTCAGGGGGAGCAGGCGCATCTGCAGGGAGGAGGAATGTCACTTGCATAAGAGGACTAGCCTTGTGGCTTAATATGCTTCAAAGCTAAGACCCGAAGCTTTTAAATGCACACAAAATACAACTGCCAAGGGAATCAATAAATATAAAAGGCTGCCCCGACTATGCCTTCGGTGCCCAGCTGTGCCTGGTATTGCCTGCAGGTCACAGATACCAACCAATCCCAAATTCTAAGCAGATGCTAGTCTGGAAGACTGGCAAGAGGCCACAGAGACGCAATTTTCAGGCTGCACTGTCATTAACTCTCCACAAAACTCTGAGATTCTGAAACACCCACACAGTTCAATTGGGGGAGTGGGGGGAGCCTGGGTTGGCTAATAGTCCTTAAGAGTTCTGATAGTGAAAGGCTGCTAGATGACACAGTAGATGGCGCACCGGTCTTCAACGGCAGGATTATGACACTTAACACTTCCTAACTGTGACCCTGGGCAAGTCACTTAATCCCAATTGCCTCAGAGAAAAAAAAAAAAAAAAAAAGCTTCTGATAGCCAGAATTCATTAACTTAGACCCAATTTCTATGGATGGCAAAACCTTTCCAAGGTTGAGGCACGTGATTATAAAAGCAATTCTCCTTGAATACATGGGGTTGCTATCTAGATCCCCCAGCTCCTCCAGAGCAAGGCTAAATCCCGACACAGAAAAGACAACCCAAAGACACTCATTTCAGATCAGTTTGTTGTACCAGTCCTGGAACGGCTCAACCCCTCAGATCTGGCCCCAAATCTAGGAAATGCCTGCCCCCGCACCCCTCAACAGCAGAGGAAGAAAAGTCAGAGTGGGCCACCCTGGGCTGTGGCACCTCTGCCCTGGGAGGATGAGGGACTCACCTGGGTGTGGGCAATGACTCGGATGACCTGGCAGTACTTCTTCATGCTGTTGAAGTCTTTCTCCAGCTGCTTCTTGCCATCATCATCCTGCCACTTCTTGCAGTACTTGGTGAAGGCCTTCTTCTTGGACTTATGCCTTCAGAAGCAGAGCACCAGAGTTGGGGAGGGGGTGGAGGGCAGCCCTTCATCAGCCCCACTGGGGCATGGAGTGAGCGGAAGGAGCCGCACCCTCCCAGGCTGAGGCTCATTGCTGGCTTCTAAGGATCCCTTTCCACCAGCAAGCGGAGCCTAGAGCTCATCGGACAGAGCCGAGCGGAGCTGCCGCAAGGTGATCCAAGTTGAGAAACGGAGCTGCTCAGGTCAGAGGCATGAGGTAGACTCAGTGCTCCCGGACTGGCACCCACCAGGGCCCTCCCCTCACACACAAGCCTACGCTGCCCCCTGCTGGGTGCTAGGAAAGGCAAACCCTCCCCCCACCGAAGGAAGAGACTGGAAGCCATTAAGAGTCCAGTGTACAATTACAGGCCCTGGGTTCCTCCTCCACATTCTGCTACACTTCTGGGCAGTCGGGCCACCCCCCTCTGAAGGGGCTTTCCCATCTCATGGACCTGATGCCCCAGGAGAGGGGCCATTTCCCGCTGGCAGATACCACCTTCAGGACAGAGGATGCACTGCCAGAGACCAAGCCAAGAGGGCGCAGCTCCACTCACCAGTTCTTGTAGAACCGCCTCTTACACTCATCACTGATGTGCTCAGCAAAGATGGTCTTGAAGCTCCGAAGGCCTCGTGGGGTCTGCACGTAGCCCACGATGCCGACGATCACCATGGGGGGAGTCTCCACAATGGTGACCGCCTCCACCACTTCCTTCTTGTTAACCTCTGGAAAAGGCAGAGTCCAGTTACGTTTGCTGCTGGAAGTACGTGCCCCGGTAACCTTCTGGTCACACTTAAACGTGTTGATGGCAAAGTTCAAAAACAATAATGGTAGCAAGGCTTCTCCCATCAGGGGAGGCCTTCAAGCTAGAATTAGGGTATGAGTAGCAGAGCAGACATCAAACGTCCCTCAGAAGGAGTCAAGATTCCGCTTATCCTTCCCTTTCATTTATCAATAAAGAATCTTGAAGGGACTACAATAGAACTATTCCAAATTAGGCCATCTATCTCTCCAGCCTCATCCTTCCCTCTTCCCCCTCCAAATCCCTCATGACACTTGAGCCAGGGCAGAATTCAGATGAATTAGGGCATCCCCATGGGTCTTATCTACATACTTGAGCCAGGTCTGTCCACCTCCCGAACAATGTGGGTCATGCCGGCCTTATAGCCCAGGAAGGCTGTCAGGTGGATGGGCTTGGTAGGGTCATCTTTGGGGAAGCTCTTCACCTTCCCCCGGTGCCTGCTGCTTCTCTTCCGAGGCAGGAAGCCCAGAGACCCATGCCTGGGAGCAGAGAACTTCCTGTGGGACTATAAGAAAAGAGCCCAGTGAACTTCCAAGCTTGTCTTATTCCCAGGTCACTCCAGGAGATGTCACTAAGATCTGCTTGGCTAATGGACCCTGAATGTGACCAACTCTAAGGTATGACAAAGAACATTCTTTCCAGAAGGTCCCAGCAAAATGCTGCTGATAGTTAAGAAATTACAGGTAAGAGCATCTGAGGTGACCTTTAAAGGTCACCAGTCTACCAGAGGCAGTTAACAGCACCAGACCCAGTCTGGAAGGCTCATTTTTATAAGTTCAAAACTGGCCTCTCCTATATAAACAGCAAACACAACAGTATCTTTGCTTTAAAAAGCACCCTAAGAGATTATGGAGACACAACTGAAAAGGATTTTAACTACTGTGGATGGAGTGAGTAGAAATCCATGTGTTTAAATGGATTCAAAAGCTGACACTGGCAAGAATCCCAAGCTAAAACTTTAGGTGAAGCCCTAGTCCATTAGGGCAAAAACTTAACCCCATTCCTAGCTGTAAAATCCACAAAAACCAAAGAGCACCTGGTATCTGGAAAAAAGCAAAAACCTCCTCATTTCCTGGTCTATGAACATGATTTAGATGCCTATGATGCCATCTGTTTAGATTTTAAGGTCAAATTATGCAATGCCAATTTGTTTGTGCTTAGTTGAGACTTCCCATTTTGGCCAAACAGATCAGCAAACTCAAATGATGTAAGACACTTCCTAATCCACTGACTAGCAGCATAAAACACGTGGTAGGTGCTCAATGATTAAATGCCACTCCTCAGACGCCATGTTTAAGTAGGTTCAGCTGAGCCTCTACAAAGAGATTACACCAAATTAAGGCTTAAAGCTTTCTACGAGTCCGTCTCGCGGCAAGTTTGATTTAACCTATCAGTGGTCAGCACACAATTAGCTAATTCAGAGGAAGCAGGGTCTTTCACCTGCCCCTCAAAGCTGCCATTTAGGGTCCAGCAGGGCTACCATCAGAACATGACGCTCAGCACGTGTTTTCTCTGTCCGCCCGTCATGAATTTCATCACGTGTAGCCGGTCGTTTAATAGTTAATAAGACAAAAAGCTTTGCATCGAGGATTCCTGATCACATTCCTTCTTGCTTTAACTGTCTAATGAATTCGGATCCCTTTCACAACCAAAGGCCATATGAACTGAGGCTATTTCAGGGCCAAGGGTTTGGGTTCAAGGCCTTCTAAGGGGTCTCTGCTAGAGAGCAGCCTGGGTTGGCCCAACAGTACTAAAAACTCCCACTACAGTCCTCAGAACCTAGTACAGAGACAGCCCAGCCCTACTAGCATATAGTCCCCCCCCAAACTTTCTCTTCACTAAAACAAAAAATGAGGGAACGAGGCCGGATTATGACAACGCAGGAAGCACTATATTTAGAGGGCCCCGATTTCGACTACAGGTTTTGCCTCCGAAGGAAACCTTTGACCTTTCCGAGCCACATCTGTGAAAAGGTAAAGTAAACGTAGCTACCCTCCAGTCGGCTCGGAAAATGGGCCATTCGCGCCCACGTGGCCCGCTACGCTACGGAGGCGCGCGTAGGCCTTAAAGCTCCTGAGCCAGGGCAGAGTACTCGGCGCATGCGCTAAGGCAAGGCCTAGTCCGAGCGAGGCGCGGAGAAAGCCCGACGTGTTACAACCCCGAATGGACGAGCCCAGAAATGACGCCAGCGTTGAGAGCTAAAAGGCCTCCGCGCCGCACCAGCACGGTCAGAAAGTCGCCCAAGGAGCAATGGCTGTGAATGGAGCGCGATATCCTCCCCTCCCTGCCCCAGAAAAGCCGCCATATCCGTACGTACCATGGTGCTGCCGATGCGGCTACGAACGCCGCCGAGGCCAGCTGGGAGAGAGCGGTCGGCTCCGGGCCCGCCGTATAAAAGGCCTCCTTAGGCCCCGCCCCTTCCGGTATCGCGCGCGCTCCCGCAAGGCACGCACGCCTTGTGCGCATGCTTACCGCGCAAGCGCTCTCTGGCCTTAAGCATAACGCCAACTCTGTTTTCGCCAGAAAGGAAAAAGGTTGGGGCTGCGGAGGAAGAACGTGATGCTGTGGCAAGGGACCTACAGAATCCGCGCTGGCCAAATTTAACGTTACGCGTTTGGGGGCTGGTTAGTCGATTCCCAACCCCTTGTTTTTAACGCTGCATTTGTTGCACTTACAGGGTGGATCCCAAGCTTGCAATTCATACTTAAGGCCTCCCCAACCCTTTTAATTCTAGCGTTTTCCCTCGCGATTATTCCCCCTTCGCCCGGCACATGCTCTGTTTGCCCGGAAGGGCAGGGACTGCCTCCTTTCTGCGCCTAATGCAGTCGGCCTTAACAGTAGGCGCTTAATAAATGTTTATTGATCCCTTGAGTGATTTAGCGGGAAATCTTGGCTATGATTCCGACGTTAAAAAAATAGCTTGAAATAGTCTGGCGATAGTTTGAAAATTAGCCCCGGTGGCAGCTCCCCCTTCTGTTCCAAACTTTTTCTGGGGGCTACCATTCTTATCCTTGGCCTGGTATATATTAGGTGCCTAATAAATGTTGCTTGAGCCCCATTCTTGTCCACAATCATTTAAGCATTTATTAAGTACCTACTCTATGCCAGACAGTTTTAAGTGTTGGGGATTCGAAGAAAGGCAGAAACAACATAGTCCTTATGTTCCAGGAGCGCACATTCTGGGGCGGGAGACCCTGTAAATAGTTATACTAAACTAAGCACTTTTTATAATTATCTCATTTGATCCTCACAATAAACCAGGGAGCCAGGTACAATTATTATCCCAGTGTAAGTGATTTGCCCAGAATCACACGAGGCTGGATTTGAACTCGGGCCTTCCTCACTCCAAGATCCGCTTCAGATACTTAGACTTTCCTCCTGTGATCTTTCCCCTGAAATAATGTGTTTAACAGTGAATTTTACATTTACATTAAGTAATTGCCATCTGCTTATTGGTGATCGATGCCAGGCCCCAAGTACAAATGTCGCACTTTTAGACAGACCCGGGATAGAGAGCAAATAAAGCAGGGGGATCTCAGCCTGGAGCTGAAATTTGTGCAAAGATTTCTGGGATGTCCGTGACCTAAAATGGGAATGTAATTCCGTCTATATTTTCACTCGCTTTGGGTGAATTTCAGTCTAAAAATATGATTTTGAGAAGAATCCACAGGCTGTACCTGACTGGCGAGTTTTAGCATTTTCTCTGTCTCGGGTCCTTGCTGATTATATTCTAAAATAATCTAGAAACAAGACATAACTTCGTGACAAAGCAGAATATGGGTGGAGATGATAGACTGAGAGCCAGCTCTGCTTAAACAGAACCACCTTCGTGTTCAAAGGAAGCCCATAGTCCTTCCCCCAGACCACATCCAGCTAGGTACTCCTACCCTAACTACCCCAGGCCATCCCCACAGGAGCAGATGCGCTCTGACAATGGCTTCTATTGGAACTTCAGCCCTTGCTTCAGTACCTACAGCTGCTACAGGGGAGGTCTTAGAGACCTAGACACTGTCAAATGGCTCCTTCTTGTTGGTCTTGTTAAAAGATAAGATCATCAAGAAGAGGATCCACCGTGTGCTTTGCTGCCACATCTTCAGGATCATGGAACGCCCTCTGATTTGCAGCTGAAATTGTTTATGTATGTTATCCACCCCCCAATCAGTACAATGTGAACGCACCTCTATGGGTCTCCCTAAAATTTTGCACAGTTCTTGTTCCATAAACACACTGTAGTACTTAATTCTTCATTCATTCATTCATTTATTCATGATAGACCTCACCGTGGGAGAAATATCTTCTACAAACCAATTTTTTTTTCTCTGACTTTTCAAGAATTCCTATTTCAATCTGGTCAAAGGTAAACGACAGCTTCCTCTTTGAAAAAAAAATATATTCTCATATATATATATGAATGAATATATACATGAAAGTATATATGTGTGTGTATATATATATATACACACACATACATTCAATTTTAAATTCTCCCCCTCTCTTTACCTAAGAGCAACCTCTCATGAATGGATTAAACTAGAAGACATTCCCATTCTTAGTTTGATGACTTTTAAACAAGACAAACTCTGAGGGAAGTCTGATTAAGGCTTTGATTCAAATGAGGTGAAGAATTTTAGTTGGCGACATGGTCATGATTTTATTTCTTAATATGTTAGGGAGAATTGAATTCAGAAGGTATAAATAACCTGGGAAGAAAAACCAAAATGCAAACAGTTTATATTCATTTCCCAGTGTTCTTTCTTTGGGTGTAGCTGCTTCTGTCCATCATTGATCAATTGAAACTGAGCTAGATCTCTTTGTTGAAGAAATCCACTTCCATCAGAATACATCCTCATACAGTATGGTTGTTGAGGTATATAATGATCTGCTGGTTCTGCTCATTTCACTTAGCATCAGTTCATGTAAGTCTCGCCAGTCCTCTCTGTATTCATCCTGCTGATCATTCCTTACAGAACAATAATATTCCATAACATTCATATATCACAATTTACCCAACCATTCTCCAATTGATGGGCATCCATTCATAGTTTCTGGCCACTACAAACAGGGCTGCCACAAACATTTTTGGCACATACAGGTCCCTTTCCCTTCTTTAGTATTTCTTTGGGATATAAGCCCAATAGAAATACTGCTGGATCAAAGGATATGCACAGTTTGATAACTTTTGGGGCATAATTCCAGGTTGCTCTCCAGAATGGTTGGATCCGTTCACAACTCTACCAACAATGCATCAGTGTCCCAGTTTTCCCACATCCCCTCCAACATTCATCATTATTTTTTCCTGTCATCTTAGCCAATCTGACAGGTGTGTAGTGGTATCTCAGAGTTGTCTTAATTTGCATTTCTCTGATCAATAATGATTTGGAACACTCTTTCATATGAGTGGAAATAGTTTCAATTTCATCCTCTGAAAGTTGTCTGTTCATATCCTTTGACCATTTATCAATTGGAGATACATGTGCCTTCTTAAGAGCTCTATCCACTGGGCCTTAAGAGGGGTGGGGTGGGAATCACTCTGAAAAAGTTAGGACTACACTAGTCTAGCCTAAGTCTTTATCGTTGTTATCGCTTATCCTTCTCTTTTGAATAGGTCCTAACTTTTTCAGAGTTCTGGACTCACTGGGACATCTGATAAAACTGATGGATCCCTTCTCAGAATCATACCTCTAAATGTATACAATAAAACACAAAAGATTGCAAAGGAAACCAGTTATATTGAAATATAAAGGTTCAAAGAACCCACAGATGGCAGGTTAAGAATCCCCCGCTTTAATTCTCGATGCTTCTTGAGCCCAAATTCCCGGTGCTTTAACACTACTACCTCAGGTAGCTTGGCCCAGGTGATGTGGCTCATTAGCCGTAAGGTGGCACATGTGAGCGCCTCAGAGGAGACATTTCATTTTTGGATACTCCCATCTCGGGTAATAATGCTTACTCAGCCAGGGTGACATCATGCCCAGGACTTGTGCTGTCAACAAGGGTTGGGAAGTGGGTGAGCAGTCTGGCCAGATGATTGAGGGCCATGAGTAGGTGGCCAGAGCCCGGCCTGGAGCCTGCTGGAGATCCAAGGCAAGGCCCAAAGGAGATCAGGAACAAGGGTCCCAACTCCTCTTCCAACAGCCTAGAGGATGACACCAAATCCAGCAGCCGGAAGCTTCCCCCCTTTCTGGTTCTCCTGGTTTACGGCTTGTCCCATTCCCTATGGGTGAATCTCTACGTGCCCCTGTTGGGCCTCTCCGTGGCCCTGGCAGACCTGGCTTCCTCCTACCTGTCCCTCTCTGTGGTGGGGTTTTACATCCTGTGGCGCGGCAGTCTGCAGACGGCCGGCGCCCTGGTTCTCATCCTGGCCCGGAAGCTCTACGTGGAGGTGGTGGTCCCCATGTACCAGGCTGTGTGGCAGCCCTGGCTGGAGATGAAGGCTTGGTCTCTGGCCTTCCTTTATACTCTGGTCCGATGGGCCTGGGGCTGCACCTGGGACCTGCTGAGAAACCTGAGCCACAAGGTAGGCGGAGCCGTGCTCTCGTGGGTTGAGGGGGCTTACGACAGCCTTGTCAGCTTCTACCAAGACAAAGGCCGAGCCTTGGAGATCATCTTGGGCAGCATTCTACAGCAGCTGGTCTTCACCTTGCTCATGAGCTGCTTCAAGGGCTTCTGGGCGGTTTTCTCCCAGTGGGGAATGATGCTCCGAGGCAAGTGCTTTCAGCTCCTGGAGAGCGCCTGGCACTGGTGGAGTCACCACTCCCTGAGATCCTCCCTGGAGGCCTGTGCCTCCAGCCTCTCCAGCAGTGGCGTCCCCCTGAGCCGGCGCTTCCCAGGACCGGACCCGTCCACCTTCAGCTGGCTCTCCCCAGATTCGGTCAGCCTCCGCTCCCTCGTGGTGCAAAGGGACGCGGAAGGGGGGGCCTGGGACCGCCCCTGGTGGGGCACTCCTCGGGGGCCTCTGAGCACCAGGTTCCGAGGGAGGAGGGCCAGCTCCTGGCCATCAGGGCAGGCCCTAGCTCGGCAAGTGAAGACCGCCTGCATCCTTGTTATCTTACTCTACATCTATGGTGCCACCCTCTTTATTCAAGTCTTAAAATAAAGTGACCCATATTGAAATGGCTTGATTTAAGCCTCTGCCTCCAGGAAGCCTTCCTTCCCTACTCACTTTGTTGGCTGTAACCGGCACCTACAGAGTTTCCCAGCCCCTCTCTAATGCGCTTAGTGTGATGATCTACTGTCGCGTACCATGTTTATCATCATTTGTCAGTGGTCCCCATGGTAGAGAACTAGCTCCGTGAAGGCAGGGACCTGATCTTGTTGTGATGAGAACTACCTGGGGGTAGAAGAGAAACCTGACCTAGAGAAAGGACAGCCAAGTCTGCTGCCGATCCTGGCCCTGACACACTTCACGGGAGCGATGAGGGCCAGGAAGAGTGTTGGTCTGGTCAGACTCCCAACTTTGCCTCTGTTCGCCTGCGTGAAACTGGCCAAGACCTTTCCCCTCCCTCTGATGACTTGGTTTCCTCATCTGTAAAACGAGACTTTTTGGCCAAATGACCTCTCAGGTCCTGCCGGTCTTCAACCTCTGACCTTAGGGGCTAGTAGCTGTTCCTCCTCAATTTCTTCATCTGTATACATGCTCTGGGTCTGTTCCCATTCTTAGAGCAAAAGCCTACTATGTTAGGTAAGCCACTTCATCCTGATGAGACTCAGTTCTTTTATCTGGAAAATGGGTCTAAAAGACACTATATATCTACTTTACAAGGCTATCATAAGAAGAGACTGCACAAACTGGAAATCACAATGGAAGATTGGGCCTCAGTCTGAAATTTGTATCCCCTTCTCTCTCTCTGTCTCCTAGCCCCAAGCTCTGTCCATGTAGGCTCTTTTTATTTCCTCTCCACTATCATGTCTCTCCAGAATGGGTGCATGGGCTGTTGAAACAATGAAATCAAGCATATCATGACAGCCTGAAACTACTTCTAAGATCCTTCCCTACTTGGGTCCCATGCCCCTTCATGACCTATCCCTGAGAAGAGTATCAGCAGTGGCCGTTATAGGCCATGGAGCTAATAAGCTGTATAGCTGACAAACCTCGGTAAGGGCACCGTGGCAATAGCTGCGTCAACAGCTGGCTAGGGGCTCTTAACCTGAAACTTTAACCATGATGCTTTGTCTGGATCAACCTTAGGGCCTCTTCCTCTTCCACCACGTGGCCCCTTTCTGCCTGACTGTATTTAAAGCGTCTTTGCTGATCCCTAATCACAAGGGTCCTTGATGTCCCAATCAACCCAGAGAGGAGCATGTTTCAAGGCTAGATCAGAGCTCTTTAAATCTCTTCCTTCTTTCTCCTCCCCAAGAGACAATTCCTAAGTGTAGGAGGAAAAGGGACTTTGCCCTTAGGTCTCAGTCCAATAAAAACCAGATATCTGGGAAGCAGCAGTTGCCATGGAAAATTGAGGATTTGCCAGGGTCTGCGCCCCGCATTTCAGGAAGGACTTTGACACGTGTGGGCAAATCTAGAGGAAGGGATGTCTGAGGCAGAACTCCTTTCTCTTAGACTTTCACGGACAGCAGAAATCTGAATTCTTTGGAGGCAATGGAGACTTCAGGTCTGATTTACTATTGGTTAACATTATAAAGCTAAAGCACTTTGAGGTTTGCAAGGGGATTTATATAACTCATTTGATCCTCAAAATCACCTTGGGAGTTTAGGGACTCCACTTTACAGAGGAGAAAACTGAGGCAGAGGGAAGTAAAATGATTGGATAAGAGTCACACAGTTAGGAATTATCTGAAGCAGGATTTGAATTCAAGTGCTATATGAATGTATATTCCCCTTCCTCTTCCTGCTAACAGAATAATGGTTAATATCCATAGAATATTCATTCTGTGATTCCTGGTATTTCTTGACATTCTCCAAAGTAAGCAACCCCATTAAAATTGCTCAAATCCATCAAATAAGCTAATATTTATAAAAAGAGCTTCTTCCCAGCATGAGAATTATCTCTCCCAACCAGGCAGATATTTCATGGTACACACAGATAAGTATAGAAATGCTTACTTACATAGGGTGACTCTCAAAGCATATGGCAGCTTTGGGTTGACCACAAATACATAAGACAGAAATTGAGGTATAATAAAATAGAATTTATAAAGAGTAAAGAACTTTACATATTTTATCTCCTTTGATGGAAACCAAGGTGCTGCAGAAGAGGTCAAGTACTTAATTAGGTCCATCTACTAAGTTCTGCATCCCATGAATCAAAAAAATCCTCAGGGTTAAAAAACTGGGGGACAGAGCAAAAGTGGCAAATGTAGAGAACTCTGAACAGTTTTTTTGTTTTTTTAAATAAGAGCTTTTAATTTTTGATTTCCTTCACAGGCTAATTGTACAATATTTCAGAGTCCGATTCTTTTTGTACAGCAAAATAATGGTTTGGTCATGTATACTTATTGTGTATCTAATTTATATTTTAATATATTTAACATCTACTGGTCATCCTGCCATCTGGGAAAGGGGGTCGGGGGAAGGAGGGAAAAAATTGGAACAAGAGGTTTGGCAATTGTCAATGCTGTTAAGTTACCCATACATATAACCTGTAAATAAAAGGTCATTAAAAAAAATTAAATAAGAGCTTTTAATTTTCAAAATACATGCAAAAAGTTTTCAGCATTCCCCCTTGCAAAATCTTGTTTTCCACATTTTTCTCCCTCCCTTCCCTTCATCCCTCCTCCTCTAGACAGCAAGTAATCCAATATGGCAATCTAACATGTACAATTCTTCTAAATATATGTCCACATTGATCTGAGCCGTTTTTCCAAAGGACAACTTTTTAAAAATATTTTATTTTATTTTATAATAACTTTATATTGACAGAATCCATGCCAGGGCAATTTTTTTACACCAAAGGACAACTTTTAATTTCACTCAGTAAATAAGAATATTAAATAAGCAGAATATTTAACAGGGAGTTAAAAGGAATTTCTAATTCTAAATCAGACTGAAGCTTTTGAAAGACAAAGCTCTTCACAAGAAGACTTAAGAAACAGGAGGGACGACTGATGAAATCAAATTTCAGGGTTGGAAGTGGGAGAAGCCATCTCTGCCAACTCCCTTTATAGGATCACAGGATTTTAGAACAGGAAGGAACCTTGAATAATATCTGGTCCATAAGGAAACTATGGTCCAGAGAATGGAAGTGATTTGCTCGGGATAACGTAGTGTGTGAGGGACAAGCTGATCCACATGGAAATAAACATGCTACCATTTTGAAAGCCAACCTTCCCATTCGGGCTGACAATGTTCCATACTGACATCACTCCTCAGGCCTTTATGTTGTCACTAATTGTTAAAATGCCCCTCCTCTGATTGGGTATCCAGATAATTGGAGGTTATGATCTGGTAGCCAGAGCCCAGCCCTGTGACTGGTGGAAATCACAACTTGGGGGCTCAACTCCCCTCTTTCCCAGCCAAGGGAGTGATGCCCCAGGGAGCCTGGGCCCCAGGGACTGAGAGCCACCTCACTTCTTGGTCAAGGTCTTGATCACTTGAGTGCTTACTGTATACAATCCAGTCCCTGTGGGGGAAAATCTCCATGTTGTTGCTGGCTCTCTCTGCAGCCATGATGGGTCTGGCTTCCCACTACATCTCCATCTGTGTGGTTTGCCTGTATATCCTGTGGCGTATCCAGCAGGCAGCTGAGATACTGACCATGAATACATCCAGGAAGCTGTTTGAGGAGGTGCTGTCCCCCATATTCCAGGCCCTGTGGAGCCCCGTTCTCACTGCCAAGACCTGCTCTCTAGGCATGCTCTGTACCATGTTCCACTGGGTCCAAGACAGCAGCTTGAGATTGCTGAAACATCTGAGGAAGGAGGTGAGAATACCGCTGCTGTCTTGGGCCCAGTGGGCTTATTATGGTCTGGTCAACTTCCACCAGAAGACCAAGGGCACTGACGTCATCCGGCAAATCATTCTTCAGCATCTCTTCTTCACCTGCCTCTGGGGCTGCCTTCATGTGTGCAGGGAGATGGTCATCCAAGGGATCCAAGCCATGTGTGCTCATGGCTTCTGGCTCCTGCATGATTCCAGGACATGGTGGGCTCCCCTGTCTACCTATGACTCCCTGGAAGCTTGCCCTTCCTGCCTCTCCAGCAGCAGCATCCCCCTGAACCAGCGCTTCCCAGGACCAGACCCCTCCACCTTCAGCTGGCACTCCCCAGGCTCGGTCAGCCTCAGTTCCCTTGTGGTACAAAGGAATATAGGAGAGCAGACCAGGACCTGCAGCCTTGAGTCCCCAGGGATGCTTCCCACCCTCAGGTGCCAGAGCAAGAGGACCAGAATCACCTCTCCCTGGAAGGAGACCTTGGCTAACCACCTCAAGAGAGCCTGTCTCCTGCTGCTGCTGCTTTTTGTCTATGACCTGATGGTACTCCATGGTCAGGTCAGAAAATAAAGTGGCCAAGTGTGACATGAACCAAAAATCTCTTTGTCTTTATTCAGACTTGACATGGACAGACAGACCCACTGGCAGATCGAATTCTGCTGAAATTTTTTTTTTTTTTAAATTTGTGATGCTGTACTTACATGGTATTACCCATCTTCCACCTATCCCATTATTGAAACCCTCCCTATGATCAAAGAAAACAACTTAGCAAAGATATTTGATAGAGAAACATTTTGACGATGTATACAGTAATGGCTTCGAGAGTTACTATGTCTTTAGACCTAAGAGAGCTAGACAGATAGAAATCTGTTGAAATCCCACTGATCCTTTACAATCTACTAACCTTTTTTTCTGGGAAACCTTCCCAGCTTCTCAGAAGTGACCTTTTCCCTTACACCTCTGGAGAGTTTTGTGGGTGGAGACTAAATAAGCAAAAGAATTACTCATTTAGGGAGTTGATCTCAAGCCTGAAAGCAATCCTAATAAACCTCGACCTTTAATTGGATTATCTCAAAATTCACCCAACATTTAAAACTTCCTTGTAAAAATGCCTTGTATTTTCACACGTTTGCCATTTCTGTATAAACCTTCAAGTCCACTACCTTCTTTGTAATGGAGAAAAACAGGTAAGTAAGCAAAATTAATTGATAAAATGATCTCGTCTTAAAATGTGAACAATATGAAATCTTCCTGCCCTAGCCTCTTTGTAAGAGTATGGAAGGTGTTTTTCTGAGGAAGTAATTAATGACCTGTTCTCTGAAACTAAACTGGTTTTTTCATGATCATCTACAGGATTCTCATCATTGTTCATATCATTTTGATGAGGGTATAGTCCCTTTAAGAATTGATTATTCCTTTCTTTTTGATTCCCAACCCCCTCCTAGTTGATGCATTATCAATCCAGGACCTTTTGATTCACAAATCTTGGTCCCTTTGAATTCCAATATAAGCTCTGAGCCTGTCCCAGTCCCACCCGGATCTGAGCCAACTTGGGACTCCACCTATAGGCCCCTCCAGCTGACTCATCATAATAGAGTTAAATTGGAATCCTCTTTGCAGAGGTTCCAAACATGCCAGCCTTACTCCTGGCATGCCAGGACCCTCTGTCCACTGGAATCCTGTTTCCAGTGCCGCCCTTATCTCTTTATCCTAACCTATCTCCTTAACTATATTTTAACCTTACTTCCAAACCCCATAATAAACCTCTTTTATCAATCTAGCTTTTTGAGCCAATAAATTCCTTTATTGGGGACTCTTTCACCGCTTCTAGACATCATTTAACTCCATATCCTTGCGCTGAATCCAAAGGGGTTGCAGGGGAGCTCTGACTCCCTGTTCCCCAAACCTGCCACTAGACCTCAATTAAACCCAAATTTTATTTAGATACCTCATATCTAGACTTCGTCAGTTTTTCTGGTTTTGTTCCTTCCATCCTGATGAGTTACTTTATACAAACCTTCCCTTTTTGGGTCTGAATAATTATTTTTTCATGTTTCTTATTGCACAGTGCTCCATTATGTTTATATACCATAGTTTGTTTGACCATTCCCCAAAGAATGGGTGCCTTACTTGGTTTCCATTTTTGGTGTCACCAAAAGTGATTTCGTAAATGCTTTTTACAATTTTTTTTTATCAAATTTATTTTCAATTCTTAGAACAAAACAAACATTTCCACAACATAGTACAATTAAAAAAATGATTGTACATGAAACTACAAATCTACCAAATACAACTTGCATACAACAAACATACAAAGTTATCATCTACATTTCTTTTTTGTTCCTTCCCTCACCACCCTAGAGATATGACTACATTAGACACAAATAAGAATATATCTATATACAGTACATGTATATAAGTTCTTTCTCTGGATGGAAATAGTATCTTCATGTCTTTTAATTTTTAACTTTTAATTTTAATAGTCAAAATGACTCAGTTGTTCAAAGTTGGTTTTTTTTTTCCTCCAGAGAAACAGAATAGAAAAAAAAAAAAAAAAAAGAAAGAAATACAAAACAAAATAAAACAAAAAAGAACATTGTCATGTGCCTAGCAGAACATCAGGAAGGATTCAAAATATATTACAAAAAATACCAGTTCAAGAAAAAAGTATATATATATGTAAAAGAAATTATATTCATGAGTATCCAACTTTATTTCCTTGTAAATTGTTCTTTTATTCTCTGCTGTGCACCTTTTTTATTTTATTCTTGCCTCCCCTCTCACTATCCCCAAGCAGGCTATAGTTAAGAAAGGACATGTTTATATATACATATGTAGATATATATATACACATACATATACACATACATTACCCTCACACATATCTTTTCTCTTTCTGGTGACCCTTTGCTTTAATTTGCTCCTAATTTGTTTCTAACTTAGCTTCCTCCCACCCACGGATCCTTCCCTTGTTTTCTGTCACCCTTTGCTTCCTGGTCTGTCCAGCCCTCTCCTCTTATTTCTTTATAGATTTTGGAAGGTGCTATATCCTTCTAGTGTAGTGCTGCCTATTTAACCCATTCCTTATGTGAGGTTTTCAGAACTATGAGACCTCCCTCCTTTAATGCCTCTGTGGCTATTCTTCCTCTTCACCTAATTTGATGACATCATTACTATTTTTACCTTAACTCTGTCCCAATCTTTCTTTTGAGCTGTCATATTATTGATGTCAATCTTAAACATATGTTATAAATCTCCCCATGTTTAAAAAAAAAAAAAAAAAAGCAATTTATCCATGTTGAGTTCCTTGAAACTTTGGTATTGACTCTAGTATATTAAATTTTCCATTAACTTCCGGTTTGGTTCATAGAAAGTCCTGAAAGTCTGCAAGTTCATTGACTATCCATTTTTTTCTCATTCAATATTATAGATAATTTTGCTGGATATGATATTTTTGGCCTCAGGCCTAGTTCTTTTGATTGTTGGTAGATATGATTCTAGGATCTGTGGTCTCTTATTGTGGTTG
This sequence comes from Antechinus flavipes, assembly GCF_016432865.1. Lineage (NCBI taxonomy): Eukaryota > Metazoa > Chordata > Mammalia > Dasyuromorphia > Dasyuridae > Antechinus > Antechinus flavipes. The sequence continues at coordinate 287,253,445 of NC_067402.1, forward strand.
CTGCTAAGTTCTGTACAATTCTAATTGCAGCTCCAGCATATTAAAAAATTTTTTTCTTGTTTCTTGCAATATATTCTCTTTGATCTGGGGATTTCATAATGTTCCTATATTTTTCATGAAGGATCTTGTTGAGGTGGTGATCCTTGGATTTTTTTTCTATTTCTACTTTCCTCTTGTGTTTTATCATTTCAGGACAATTTTCTTGGATTATTTCTTGTATTATTATGTTGTGGTCTTTTTTTTTTTTTGGTCACAACTTTCAGGTAGTCTTATATTTTTTCTTCTTGATCTGATCTCCACATCTGGAATTTTAAAAATAAGATGTTTCACATTCTAATTTTTTATTCTTTATAATCTGTTTTTGTTATTTCTTGGTCTTTCATAGCTTCACTGTCCCAATTTTAATTTTCAAAGAGTTATTTTCATCTTTGAGACTCTACCTCTTTTTTCTAATTGCTTAACTTTTTTTCATAATCTTTTGGTTTTTCTTTTTCTTTTCCTTAATGTCTCTTATTTGACTTTTAAATTCTTTTTTTAAAGTTTTTTGATAAATTCTCTCTGGGCATGAAGCCATTTCAGGTTATTGTTTGGGGTGCAAGCTTTTTTTTACTTCAGTGTCCTCCTCTGAAGATGAACCTTTCTTCTCTGTTCCCATAGTATGTTTCTATGGTGGGATTCCTTCTTCTTTGCTAGCTCATTTTTTTTTCTTTAACTAAGAGGTATTATTGTAAACTCTTCTAATCCTGGGATGAGGGGAGGTAGTGTTTTTGGCTTCCCTTCAGCTCTTTCCTCTGACCAGGAATCCTAAACCCTCCACCCTCCAGCAAGTGCCTGCAGCCAAGAGCATTCCTGCCCCCTCTGTACTCACTGGATATAGTGGTTCCTTCTTGCCCAGGACTGCGTCTCAGAAGCACAGGTGGTTTTGGCATTCCTCATCAACGGAGATTCCCTTAGTCTTCCCAAACTCAAGCCCGTACTGGACAAATAATCCAGGAGATTAAAGTTTCTGTGGTTCCTGCTGAGACTCCAGCCACACCCAGCTAGCCCGAGGGGTCCCCATTTAGTGTTTCTGCCAAACTGGCCCAGTAGGTGTTTGCATTTCACTTGAGGTAATCTGGGCCCTGGGTCTTTACTCCGAACTTCTCTAGTCTTTCCTCAGATCTTTTCAGGTTGTATCTGGAGGACCACTGTTCTACCTCAAGTCTTCATGATTTTCCACGAATCTATATTCACCTCGAGGCACAAATTTGTTCTATTTGTTGGGGAAGTGGGGAGAACTTGAAATTTACCAATCTACTTTACCATCTTCCCAGAATCCTCCCCCAAAGTTGTTTTTAAAACAATGTTACCCTTGTAGTATATGAATGTTATGGAATATTATTGTTCTGTAAGGAATGACCAGCAGGATGAATACAGAGAGGACTGGCGAGACTTACATGAACTGATGCTAAGTGAAACGAGCAGAACCAGGAGATCATTATATACCTCAACAATGATACTGTATGAGGATGTATTCTGATGGAAGTGGATCTCTTCGAGAAAGAGAGCTAATTCAGTTTCAATTGATCAAGGATGGACAGAAGCAGCTACTGGGAAATGAATATAAACTGCTTGCATTTTTGCTTTTCTTCCTGGGTTATTTTTACCTTCTGAATCCAATTCTCCTTGTGCAATAAGAGAACTGTTCGGTTCTGCACACATATATTGTATCTAGGATATACTGTGACATATTTAACATGTATAGGACTGCTTGCCATCTGGGGGAGGAGGTGGAGGGACGGAGGGGAAAAATCGGAACAGAAGTGAGTGCAAGGGATAATGTTGTAAAAAATTACCCTGGCATGGGTTCTGTCAATAAAAAGTTGTTATAAAATTAAAAAGAAAAAAGAATGGAAAGGTTTGCACAAAATGAAGAGTGAAATAAGCAGAACCAAGAAAATATTGTATACAGTAATGGTAATATTGTTTTCTTTTTTTTTTAAATATAACTTTTTATTGACAGAAACCAAGGGTAATTTTTTACATTATCCCTTGCACTCACTTCTGTTCCGACTTTTCCCCTCCCTCCCTCCCTCCATCCCCTCCCCCAGATGGCAAGCAGTCCTATACATGTTAAATATGTCACAATATATCCTAGATACAATATATGTATGCAGAACCGAACAGTTCTCTTGTTGCACAGGGAGAATTGCTTTCCATTCTTTTTAAAGAAGGTTTCATTTCTTATAGCATAGTAGTATTCATTACTTTTTGTAATTACTGATTGTAATGAATACAATCAGGGATATCCCTATAATTTCCTGCTCTTTGCCACCACAAAGAGAGCTGTTATAAACATTCTATTCACAATCAGAGTTATAATTACAACTTGTGAATTTCCCTCACTATTTTCTTTGCCAGCCTCCATTTTTACCCTTTGTTTCCTTATCTTCCCCTTATCTTCTACCCCATCACATCACCCATCCCTCCAAGAGTCCCCCATTCCCTTTCCCATCTCCAATCTTAATCCATATAGCCTTCCAAAAATCCTCCCTCCTTTCCCCTTTTCTCTCTACATGTCATAATACTTCTATCCCCTTCTATATCATACCATTTTTCTCCTCATATAAGTGTAAAGTTCCAACATTACCAGCCCTCTATCCCTACCTGCTTCCTCTCTATCAGTTCTTCCTTTTACACTCCATTTTTATAATATAATTATTTCCTTTTACCTTTCCCTACCCAATTCCTTTTTCTAGAATCCCCCAATTCAGCCTCAAACTACCTTAATAATGATAGTTTTAAGAATGCTAACGTTTTCATATTATATATATGTAAAGTTTGACCTTAATGAGTGCTGCCTTGTAATTAGTCTTTAATGTTTTCCTTATATTTCATTCCAATCTTTTATATTGCTTTTTGTTACAAATATGTGAAAATCTTTCATTTTGTCAAATATCTATTTTTTTCCCATTCAGGATTATGCCCAACTTTAATGGGTAAATTATTCTTGGATGCAATCCTAGTTCTTTTGCTCTTTAAAATATAATATTCTAAGCTCACCGTTCTTCTAGAATAGAAGTTACTAGATCTTATGAAATCCTCAATGTATTTCTGCAGTATTTAAACTGGCTTTTTTTTTTCTTGTTGCTTGCATTATTTTCTTCTTAATCTGGGAGTTTTGAAGCTCAGCTATGGCATTCCTGTAAGTTTTCCTTCTGGGATTTCTTTCAAGTGGTAAATGCAAGATTTTTGTTTCCTATGTCTACTTCACTCTTGTTCTAGAACTTCAGGGCAAAATTTTTTTTTTTTTTTTGGTAACAATCTTATCTTGTCAACATTAATTTTTTTAAATAACTTTTTATTGGTAGAACTCATGCCAGGATAATTTTTTACAACATTATCCCTTGCATTCACTTCTGTTCTGATTTTTCCCCTTCCTCCCTCTACCCCCTCCCCCAGATGGCAAGCAATCCTTTACATGTTGAATAGGTTACAGTATATCCTGGATACAATATATGTGTGCAGAACCGAACAGTTTTCTTGTTGCACAGGGAGAATTGAATTCAGAAGGTATAAATAATCCGGGAAGAAAAACAAAAATGCAAGCAGTTTATATCAGGGCAAATTTTCTTGCTATTTTCTTGTAATATTGTATCCAGATTCTTCTTATGATCATAACCTTCAGGTAGTTTGACAATTCTTATATTGTTTCTCCTTGTTCTGTTCTCCAGATCAGTAGTTTTTCTTTTTTCTTTTTTTTCTTTTTAAATAACTTTTTATTGACAGTCAGTAGTTTTTCTAATGAGTTGATTCAGAATGTCTTCTATTTTTTTTTTCCGAGTTGATTTCTTGTTGTCTTATAACAACATTCAATTCCTCTCGCCTAATTCTAGTTTTCAAAGAATCTTTTATTTATTTTTTTTTTGGACCTCTTTTTCCAGCTGGTTGATTTTCTTTTCATAATTTTCTTGAGTTCCTTTATTTTTTTCCCTTGATCTTTCTTATTTGATCTTTTATTTCCTTTTTAAGTTCTTCCAAGAATTCTTTTTGGGCTTATGAACATTTGATGTTACTCTTTGAGGCTGAAGTGGCTATTTTTTAACCTCACTATCTTTCTTTGAATATAAATATAAATCTTTTATATCAAAGCCCCTTATCGTATCTTCCCCCACTCAGCCATCTGCTGTTCTTTGTGAGGTGAAAGTGTGTGAGGTGAAATTTCTTGAGTCTTAGAACACTTCCTGAAAGACTTGCCTGCTGTTTGTTGATTCAATGGAATTAGTCTGAATGTGTCTACACTTCAATTAGGCTAAAGCTCAGCCACAAGAGACTGTTTTTTTTTTCCCCTGAGGTCCTCTCAATTTATCTTAGAAGAACAACTGCTTTATCACTTTATTTTTGCTGCCCTATGTTCATTTCATGACAATTTTTCTGTCTGTTTTTGGAGGAAATCTGGAGAGCTTGGAAATTTCTCCCTTACTCTGACTTTACTTCCCAAATGCCCTATAGTATTTTATTTTTATGTCTGTATTTTTCCCAGGAACAAATAATATTCCCAAAAGTGAAATTGACCATTACACAAAGGAGATGAAAATTTTCTAAGTTCATTTCTAGCTCTAAATTTCTGCTTCTGGGACTTGCACAAGGATATATGTAGTGTAGATAGATAGATAGTAAGGTGTTAAAGTCAGATTCAATAGACTTCTTTTCATCTCAGCTACAAGCAAAGACAAGGACTATTTGAACCTTAGCATTTCTTTATTTCTTGTAATTTATTTTCTAATTTAAACTCAAAGTACTGCCATATTAGAGCTATAGAATGTCTTAGTGTTTTTTTTTCCCTGTCCCTACCCCATTAGACTGTGCCCAGCGGCCAGGAAAGTTATCTTGCCTAAATTTTGTGTAATCCCCAGCATGAAGTGCTTGCACAGTATCAGGGGTCCTCAGACTTTTTAAATAGGGGCCCAGTTCACTGTCCCTCAGACTGTTGGAGGGCCAGACTATAGTAAAAACAAAAACTTTGTTTTGTGGGCCTTTAAATAAAGAAACTTTATAGCCCTGGGTGAGGGAGATAAACATCCTCAGCTGCTGCATCTGGCCTGCGTCGGAGTTTGAGGACCCCTGGATAGTTACTCAGTAATATTAATGTAATGAGGGATAAGGTGGAGTTGGGAACATGAACACCTGGTGAATCTGAAGAATGATAGACCTTGGCTTTCCCTTCAGAATATGTGTAGGAATATTTTTTAAATAACTTTTTATTGACAGAACCCATGCCAGGGTAATTTTTTGCAACATTATCCCTTGCACTCACTTCTGCCGTAGGAGGGACTTTGGACTCTCTCCCATCTGGAACTAATAGCATGAAGAGTACAGTATACTCTGATGTTGGGCATCTCTTTGCTAACTTCCAGACACATTGGAATCCATAGGAAGCCAAAACATGCACATGGCCCTGCTGCTGGCTTTCTCCTTGTTATCCCCATTCTTTTGTGTCTTGGGTAAGGAAGGACAAGAGGCAGAATGGACAGGCGGACTGTGATCCTGTGAGCTTTCAAAGGTCAGTAGAACAACCAGAGCACCACGAATTTTGTAAAATCCAGTCTGTTGCCAACTGAGTGATCTACTGTCCACTAGCTCAGCCCAGAGGACCAAGCAGAATCCAGGTTCTACATGAGGGTTGGATCCAATGAATTGCCCACATGGATCCATTTGGTCAATCAAGAATTGTCTGAGAGGAGAGAGGAACTTTGTTCAGTGCCATGCTATATTTAGAAGGGAATTTAGCAAAGTAGATTCTTTGTAGAATCTGCTCAAATGCCAGAGACTAAGAAATGAATGCAAAAGATAAGGATGTGATTCTGGGTGCTGGGGAAATGGTTTTGATTTCTGTCTTATCTATAACTTCTCAGTAAACACCCTTTAAAAAAGTTAACTGATGCAAATCAAATGATTGTAGCATTGATGATACAGGGGGAGATACTTTGTTGGGGATGATGCATAGGAAAGAAGGCTTAATCAAATAATATTAGAATAGAATCATTCCCAATGCCTGTGGAGTAGCCAGTCAACTCTGTTGACCTTACTCATCAGCAAAAGAGACTTTGGTTAAGAAACTGCACTTTAGAGCAAGAGTTTCAGACTGGAAACTGAGTGGATGCCCGTCAGTTAGAGAATGGCTAAATAAATTATAGTATAAGAATATTATGGAATATTATTGTTCTGTAAGAAACGATCAGCAGGATTTATTTCAGGGAGACCTGGAGAGACATATGAACTGATGCTGAGTGAAGTGAGCAGAACCAAGAGAACACTGTACACAGCAACAAGAAGATTATGCGATAATCAATTATGATGAATGTGGTTCTTTTCAACAATGAGGTGATTCAGGCCAGTTCCAATAGAATTGTGATGAAAAGAGCCATCTGCCTATGTCCAGAACTGAGTGTGGATCACAACACAATATCTTCCCCTTTTTTGTCATTGTTTGCTTGTTTTTTGTTTTCTTTCTCATTATTTTCCTTTTTTAATCTGATTTTGTTTTGTACGGCATGATGTGGAAATATGTATAGAAGAATTGTATATGCTTATCATATTTTGTTAACTTGCTGTCTAGGGGAAGGGGTGGGGGAAAGGAGGGAGAAAAATTTGGAACCCAAGGTTTTGCAAGGGTGAATGCTGAAAACTCTTTGTATATATTTTGAAAATAAAAAGCTATTAAAAAAGAAAGGACCCATACTTTATCAAGGATAAATGTCTTTACCTACTTCACATAACTTTATTGAGGAGGGAAAATCCTGAGCTATAGAATATTGTAGCTGGAAGAGACCTGAAATGCCACCTGATCCCACCTTCTGCCTAATAATAAGATGCTAGGGCTCTATTAGAGCTGGAAGTCACCATAGATGGCAACCAATTCATAAGGAAAATAGTCTGAGTAATGCTGGCTCCATAGGGAACCAGATAAGCTTCCATTCTGAAAGCCATTTAGGTTTGACCTGACACAATGCTTGTCCTCCCTGAGGGTGACATCACTCTCCAGGCCTTTGTGTTGTCACTAACTCTTAAGATGTCCTTTTTCTAGCTTGCTGTCCAGCCAGAGTCCAGCCCTGTGGCTGCTGGAGACCACAACTTGGGTGCTCAGCTCCTCTCTTCACCAGCAAGGGAGTGATGCCCCAGGGAGTCTGGGCCCCAGGGACTGAGAACTACCTCCCTTCTTGGACAAGGTCCTGATCACTTGAGTGCTTATTGTATGCAACCCAGTCTGTTGGGGGAAATCTCCATGTTGTTGCTGGCTTTTTCTGCAGCCATGATGGGTCTGGCTTCCCACTATATCTCCATCTGTGTGGTTTGCCTATATATCCTGTGGCGTGTCCAGCAGGCAGCTGAGATACTGACCATGAACATGTCCAGGAAGCTGTTTGAGGAGTTCCTGTCCCCCATATTCCAGGCCCTGTGGAGCCCCATTCTCACTGCCAAGACTTGCTCTCTAGGTATTCTTTGTACCATGTTCCACTGGGTCCAATACAGCAGCTTGAGGCTGCTGAAACTTCTGAGGAAGGAGGTGAGAATACCGCTGCTGTCTTGGGCCCAGTGGGCTTATTATGGTCTAGTCAACTTCCACCAGAAGACCAAGAGCACTGACGTCATCCGGCAAATCATTCTTCAGCATCTCTTCTTCATCTGCCTCTGGGGCTGCCTTCATGTGTGCAGGGATATGGTCATCCAAGGGATCCAAGCCATGTGTGCTCATGGCTTCTGGCTCCTGCATGATTCCAGGACATGGTGGGCTCCCCTGTCTACCTATGACTCCCTGGAAGCTTGTCCTTCTAGCCTTTCCAGTAGCAGCATCCCCCTGAACCAGCGCTTCCCAGGACCAGACCCCTCCACCTTCAGCTGGCACTCCCCAGGCTCAGTCAGCCTCAGTTCCCTCGTGATACAAAGGAATATAGGAGAGCAGACCAGGACCTGCAGCCTTGAGTCCCCAGGGATGCTTCCTACTCTCAGCTGCCAGAGCAAGAGGACCAGAATCACCTCCCCCTGGAAGGAGACCCTGGCTAACCACCTCAAGAGAGCCTATCTCCTGCTCCTGCTCCTCTTAGTCTATGACCTGATGGTACTCCATGGTCAGGTCAGAAAATAAAGTGACCAAGTATGAAATGACTCAAAAAATCTCTGTCTTTATTTGGATTTGATATAGACAGCCAGAGGTAAATCTTTTGAAAGCCTTACTCCTTCTTTAAAACCCAACTCGAATGATATTTTCCTCCTCTGAATTCAAGCCAGGAATGATCGTTTCCTTTAGACCCCACCTCTGTCATGCTTCTCTTGGTTTGCCCTGTTTATGTCCCATCATTCTTCTTGCTAAAGGTTCCCAGAGAGCTTGGGACATAGTCTGCTATGTCTTCTTTTTCAATAAGAGGCTCTGGAAGAATAGTGGCAAAAGCTCCTTGATTGAGAGTAAGACAACCTGGATTCTGAATTTGGTTGTAACATTGACTAATTAGTTATATAACCGAGAAGTAATAGACCTGGAATGATCCTGGTAATCTTTTATTCCAAATACCCATAAAATTTTTTTCTTCAGGTTTTTCTTTTTCTTTGGACTTTTCCTGTCATAAGTACTAGAGAATTGAAAAAAATTGGACAGATGAATTGTCAGTATTATAACAATCCTTGACATATTCTATATTTGAAAAGAGTTCCCAAATCTTTACAGAAAGAAACCAGAGGGGAAAATGGGAAGATTGTGGGTGGGAAGGGAAAGAGTTTGGAACCACCCCTAGGCCTAGAGGCCACTCTACTTCAGTTGAGATGCTACAGCATTAAGGAAAAGATCCTTGAAAAATGGTCTCTGATCTGGAGATAATCAGAAAAAACTGATTCACTAGCTTCACCTAGGGAATTTTAAACTAGCCTATCAGTTGGGGAATGGCTGAATAAGTTATGGGATATGAATGTGATGGAATATTATTGTTCTTTAAGAAATGATCAGCAGGATGATTTCAGAGAGGCCCAGAGAGACTTACAGGAACATGAGTGAACTGAGCAAAACCAGGAGATAATTGTACCCAGAAATAATATTATTCAATGATCAACTGTGATGGATCTTGGCTCTTTTCAACAATGAGGTGATGTGATTCAGGCCAGTTCCAGTAGACTTGGGATGGAAAGTGCCATCTGCATCCAGGGACAGGATGTGTGGAGACTGAGTTTAGATCATAACATAGTCTTTTTACCTTTTTTTTTCCTGAGGCAAATGGGTTTAAGTGACTTCCCCAGGGTCACATAGCTAGGAAGTGTTAGTGTCTGAGGCCAGATTTGAACTCAGGTCCCTCCTGACTTTCAGGGCTGTTGCTCTATCTACTGCACCACTCAACTGCCCTATTTTCACCTCTTTTTTTTGTTGTTGTTGCTTGTTTCTTTTTTCTCATCTTTTCCTTTTTTTGTACAGTATAAGTGTGGAAATATGTTTAGAAGAGTTGCACGTGTGTAACCTATATTAAAGAGGTGTGGAGTTGGGGAGGAAGAAAAAATTGGAACACAAAGTTTTTCAAGGGTGAATGTTGGAGAAACTAGCTTTGCATGTATTTTGAAAAATAAAAAAGCTATGAACTTAAAAAAAAAACAATTGAAGAAACAGTGAAGCATCCCTGAGAAATGTCATACCTTGATAATAGCAATGGGATGCTACACTCAACACTATAATGTTTGGGTTTTAGTTAAACTCCCACCAAATTATTCTTTGTTCTTCTCTACTTTGTTCAATTTGCATCCTAAAATGCACCCTAAGCTATCCATGAATAAATATTCCTTCCAGATCATGTGCCTTTGAAAATGAGCTAAGAATCTCAGTGGGATAGGGCCTGACCATGATACATGTGAGCTATTATTACATCCCCTTTTAACAAAAACACATGTGCAGTCTAGAGACTAAACAGTGAAGGCTGAAATGGATATTTCCTAAGTTCCCTAATTGATTCTTTCAGAGGTCTCAGTTGGACTGTTTGGGCAGGACCAGATTCATGCTGGAGCCACAGAACCAGACTATTATGTGATAGGGTACCCCCTGAAAAGAGGTCAAGATTATGCTGCCCCTAGTAGAGGATCTATTGTCTCTCATAGTATTAAAGATCTTAGGAGTGCTGTCCAGGGTGCTAGAAATAGAATCATTATCTAAAAAGAGAAGGGGGATTTTAGGAGAGAATGCTATTGATGAACTAACTTATGAGCCAAGTAGATGGCAGTGAGACAGTAGATTTAGACCATTCCCTGCCTCTGATATTGGGGACGGGAATCAGTAACAATAGGTTCTCCTTTCTCAAAGGGGTGTGTGTGTGTGTGTGTGTTGTGTATGTGGGTTTTCTGCAGTGGATAGTGTACTGGCCCTGAAGTTGGGAGAACCTGAATTCAAATTCAGCCTCAGACATTTAACACTTATTTGTGTGACCCTGAACACAATTGCCTCACAAAAAATTAAAGAGTAACAAGAGTCCTGGGAAACTGTCCTTCATCCCCCTGGACTTGATCATAGATGATTATGGAATTTTAGAGCTGGAAGACAATTTAGAGATCATATGAATCTACATGCCTCAGTTAGACAGAGGAGTAAATCAAGGTCCCAAGAAGGGCAGTTCCACCCGTCATCCATGGTGCTTTACTGGCAGAGGGTCAGGTATGGATCCCAGGGCATTTTTCATAGTCTTCCTGTTGCCAGCCAACAATTCCTCATACCATGGCATGACATCACTTTCTGGGTCTTTGTGCTGCTGGTGATTGTGAGGAGATGTAGAGATAAGTTGAGGGGTGTGACCTGAGCCAGAGCCTTGTGCCTGGTGGGGATCATAACTTGGGGGTTCAGCTCCCCTTGTACCAGCCAAGGGGATTAGATGCTCTATGCAGCCTGAGCTCTGGGAGCTGACAACTTCCTGGTTTTTCAGGCCTGCTGCGTATTTGCCCCAGAAGTGCTGGGTGAAAAACCTACATGCCATTATTGCTGGCTTTCTCTGCACGCTTGTAGGAAGGCTGGCTTCTCCCTTGTTCTCCATCTCTGTTGTTCACAGTTATATCTTATGGAGCAGCACCTGAATGCTACCGGCAGCCCAGGAATGGGCGGGAGGCTCTCCATGGAGTTTCTCATCCCCATGCACCACACTCCGTGGCAACCCTTCCGAGAAGCAAGTTCCTGCTCTCTGGGCTTCCTTTGTGTTCTGCTCCACTGGGTCTGGAATGCCTTTGACTCCATGCTGCAGCTGCTGAGACACCTGAGTCACCGTGCAGGGGACACAGCCTTGCTCTCTCATCCCCGGTGGGTTTACTCCAGGCTGAGGATGGTCCATGTCCCCATCCAGGAGAAAGGCCCCGTTAAGCTTGTCCTTGGTGCCATCCTACAGCACGTACTCTCTAAGTTCCTCCTGAGCTGCCTGATCGGGTCCAGATCAGGTCCACTGGTTTGCCAGTGGTTGCGGTCAGCCAGGGTCCGGGGCCTTTGGTTCCTGGAACACACTGGCCTAAGTGTGGGGCCCCCTTTCATCCTGGCCATCCTCCAAAGCAGCAGCAACATCCCCCTAAGCCAGCGCTTCCCAGGGCCAGATCAATCCACCTTGACTTGGCGTCATTGCCCCTTGCTCTGCTCCTTGGTGGTGCATCTCGATGTAGGAAAGGGAACCAGATGCTGCTGTCTTGAGGCTACAGAAAGGCCCCTGAGCTCAGTCAGGTTCCAAGGAAGGAAGCCTGGCTTGTCCCCATTGCTGTGGTGGTGTCTAACTCAAAAAGTCAAGGCTGCTTGCTTGCTTTGTGTGCTACTCTTCCATCTTTGGCTCAAAGCTCTTTGATTATATCGACAAATAAAGCGGTTGAACGTGAAAATTAAAATCATAGGAACCCTATGTCTTCCTATCAAGCAGATAAAGGTAATCTGTTGAATTTCTTCTACCTGTCCTTTAAAGTTCAGCTCAAATGGTACTTCATGGAAGCATGAAGCCTTCCTAGATAAGCCCTATCCAGATTTGGGTCTTCTCTTTCCCCTTAGATCTTAGCATAATGCTTTTTTTTTGCCCACTTCACTGTTCTTGATTATATGAGCCAACCCTTAACCAGGCCTTGACCTATCACCAGGAAACTTTTATCCCCCCCTGTTTTCCTTAATCCCTAGATCCAAAGTAATTAGTATTATAAGTATATAGTTATATATAAATATAGTTAACATTTATATAATGTTTTAGGTTTACTGAATACTTGACAAATATTATCATTTCCTCACAACCAGCCCTTGACCTATGACCAGGAAACTTTTATCCCTCTCCTCCTTCCCCCCCCCCCCCCCCGTTTTCCTTAATCCCTAGATCCAAAGTGACTAGTATTATTATAGTTAACATTTATATAATGTTTTAGGTTTACTGAACACTTGACAACCTTCTCACAATCTCCTTGGGAAAGCAGGTGCTGTTTAGCTCCCCATTTACACAAGTTTTTAATATCCAAGACAGGATTTGAATTCAGATCCAGTGTTATCCCCTGGACCACCTAGCTGCCTAACTATAGAATGCATTGCCGGAAATCCCTAGCCTTCCGTCCCTAGGCTCTCTCATCCTTGCCAAGAATCTAATTCTCTGGGGCAAAGGAAAGAGCTACTAAGAATAAAGAAGGATTCCCTTATGATTCTTGCCAATTAGACTGATATATTATATTTTTGTTGCTTGTTCAGTCATGTCTGACTCTTCACCATCTCATTTGGAGTTTTGTTGGCAAAGATACTGAAGGTGATTTACCATTTCCTTCTCCAGCTCATTTTACAGATGAGGAAACCGAGGCATAACTTGCCCAAAGTCACGTAGTAAGGGGCTGAGACAGATTTGAACTCAGGAAGTTGAGTCCACTCTACTATAATTGCTTCCCATCTTCCTAAACTGCTATGGAGATCCCAAGTGAACAAATTCGCATTCTACTCTTGCTGTACCCCTCTAACCATTCATCAGAATCCTTGGGAACTGGAAAAACAAAATCATTATAGACCATACATGATGTGGTTAAGAGATATGTGATATTGTTATTTTTTTTTCATTTAAATTTTATTTTATTTAATAATAACTTTGTATTGACAGAATCCATGCCAGGATAATTTTTTACAACATTATCCCTTGCACTCGCTTATGTTTCGTTTTTTCCCCTCCCTCCCTCCACCCCCCCCACCAAGATGGCAAGCAGTCCTATATATGTTATGCCAAATATGTTGCAGTATATCCTAGATACAATACATATTTGCAGAACCAAACAGTTCTCCTGTTGCACAGGGAGAATTGGATTCAGAAGGTAAAAATAACTCGGGAAGAAAATCAAAAATGCAAATAGTTCACATTCGTTTCCCAGTGTTCCTTCTTTGGGTGTAGCTGTTTCTGTCCATCATTTATCCATTGAAACTCAGTTAGGTCTCTTTGTCATAGAAATCCACTTCCATCAGAATACATCCTCATACAATATCGTTGTCGAATGATCTCCTGGTTCTGCTCATCTCACTTAGCATCAGTCCATGTAGGTCTCTCCAAGCCTCTCTGTATTCATCCTGCTGGTCATTCCTTACAGAGCAATAATATTCCATAACATTCATATACCACAATTTACTCAGCCATTCTCCCACTGATGGGCATCCATTCATTTTCCAGTTTCTAGCCACTACAAACAGAGCTGCCACAAACATTTTGGCACATACAGGTCCCTTTCCCTTCTTTAGTATTTCTTTGGGATATAAGCCCAATAGAAAAACTGCTGGATCAAAGGGTATGCAGAGTTTGATAACTTTTTGGGCATAATTCCAGATTGCTCTCCAGAATGGTTGGATTCATTTACAACTCCACCAACAATGCATCAGTGTCCCCGTTTTCCCGCATCCCCTCCAACATTCATGTGATATTGTTATAAAATAATAATAGCACTTATATAAGTGCTTACTATGTGCCCGGTGCTTTATAATTACCTCAATTGACCCTCACAATAACCCTGGAGACAGATGCTATTGTTATTCCCATATTTTGCAGATGAGAAAACTGAGGAAGAAGTTAAATAATTTGCACATCTAGTAAGTGAATTGAACTTGGGTCTTCTGACTTCAGATCCAGCACTCTGGGTGCAGTATTACCTAGTTGCCTATAAAAAGGAAAAGTGGACGAGCCATCCTTGATGGTGAATATGCTGTCCCCCTTCTTTCCCCTGCCAGAGCTGGCATCCTGCCCAGAATGATGCCGTCTCATGAATCCTCATGACCCATATGGGAAGTCCTATTGCTAATGCCCACCCAACTGCTGCCTGCCCCAGCTTCTGTGTGCTATATAGCCCAGATGGTGAAGGGAAGGGGAACAGTAAATCCCCTTTAATGCTTCCACTCAAGCTGTGGTGTGCAGACCCCTCCCCCACTGCCCACCACTGGCTAATCTGACAGCTCAAAACCTCTTAGGCAGAAATTGGAGGTGAATTTCCTATCTCCTCCCCAGCCCTAATACTGCAGGGTGACTTATTCTGCTTGTGCTCCATCCCCACCTACCCCACCCTAGCCATTGTGCCTCCTCATCACTCCTGAGGCTGATGGGATAAACCGTCTCCCCATCTCCCCATGGTGATAAAAAATGGAGTCTGGAGTTTGAGAGAGCAATAGCTCAATCAGGTGGTTGTGAGATTCAAATGAGATTAAACACATAAAAGAGCTCTGCGTACTTTAAAGCACTTAAAAGCCAGCCATTTAATAATGCTGCTTTATCATTCCTCCTCTCAACACCACACAGACAAGTGCCAAAACTCTCCTGAGGCTCAGCTCTGGATTCTGGTCTAGCTCAACCCAGTTCTGGATCTGGCTTACAGTTCTACTTGTCCTTATTAGTGGTTTAAGTTGGAGATTGGAACAACCTCCCCTCCTCTCAGAAGAGAGTGGAGACCTCCCAGAGAATAAACATCACTTACTTTCATGCTTAGATGAGAGAGTTTTATTGAATCAATTTGTTGTTTTTTTTCTTTGTTACAAGAGAATGGGTTCAATTCTTGGGAACGAACCAGAAATGACTTAGAAAAACCAAAGAATATGTGTCTGTGTATACACACATATATACACAGGTCCATTTATACACAATGATATTTATAATATACACACATGTATAGAAATTGGAGAAATGTTAGCTTTAGAGACAGATAAATTTAAGCCAATCGTTCTTCAAAGTGAGCATTAGTTCAATCATAACTATTTATTTAAATTTAGCTTGAATAACTTCTAATGGTAAGCTCAATGTCAATCTAAAATCATTCAGTTGACAACCATGTGTCAGGCCACAAACACAGAAGGGATAGAGATGAATAATTGGCTAATAAGCTTAAAGATTCCAGGTAAGTAAAGTAAAAACAAAGCAAGATGGAGTATTGGGATATAGTGGATGGAGGCTAGAAACTTGAATTTCTGGAGAATCATTCCTGGGATGATAGGATTAGACAGGACCTCACTAGATGAGTTCTTGCTAGGCTATATTGCAGCAATTAGTTATTAAAAAAAAAAATCTCCCAGAGTCCTCAGAAAAGGTAATGGGAGTCTGAGGGGATTCTCCAAGCCAGAGAGAAAAAAGGGGGGAAAAATGACATAAAATTACTCTTCTCAAAAGTAGCAACAGCAGGAGAAAACAGGTGGAGAAGAAAGGTGTGAGGAGGATCAGAATAAGGCTGCCTTTCTTCCTTGGCATAGATCTATTTTTCAACCTGGTGTGCTGGTAAATATTTAGCAACCAGCTTCCCCCCACCCCCAAAATGCTAGAGAGACTTTTATGTTTAATCAGCCTCATTACATTTTCCTCCATCACTAAAGTCTAGACATCAACGAGACAATAGATCAATTCTTTATTTGTATCATTTGCTGATTTTTGAGGTGGAAATACTCCCACTGAAAATTTCACACTCCAGATCTCTGGAGTTAGAATGAGCCAATTCTAGCACGTGCCTGTTATATAACTAACTGGGTTATCATCCCTAACTTTCCCATAAGTTTGTTGTTCAATTATGTCTGATTCTTTGATTGTTGGCAAAAGATCTTGAAGTAGTTTGTCATTTCCTTCTCCAGATCATTTTACAGATGAGGAAACTGAGACAAATAGGGTAAAGTGACTTGACTAGACTCATACAGCTAGTAAATGTCTGGGCTAGAACTCAATTCTTGACATCAGGCCTGAATCCCTTTCCTATAAGTTGGAAATGTGTCTTTGTTCTAGTATTTATCTCTTCAGCTGTCTGATCTTGAAAATATTTAATTCATTTCTATTAATACAATTAGATAGCATTTGCACTGATCCCTTTCCTATAAGTTGGAAACGTGTCTTCTTTGTTCTAGTATTTATCTCCATCTGTCTGATCTTGCAACTATTTAATTTATTTCTATTAATACAATTAGATAGCATTTGCACTCTTTCTGTTGTTGTTTGCATTTTTGTTTTTCTCCCCAGGTTATTTTTAACCTTCTTTCTAAATCCAATTTTTCTTGTGCAACAAGATAACTGTATAAATATGTGTACATATATTGTATTTAACATATAAAAAACACAATGAAATTAGAAAGTCACACAAAAGGTCTTTCTAGATTACTTTTAGGGATCTTCTTAGCCTTACCAGCCTAACAGTGTGGGATGGGGGAAGAGAAAAGAATTCTTTGTGTAATAGTTTGTGTACCACACAATTGTCTGGTCATCAAATTACAGCTTCTTTGAGTATTTGTCCAACCTCTTGTTTCTTTTAATCTTAGACAAAAAAAAAAAAAAAAAAAAAACAATTTCCACAATTGCCAAGACGTGCAATGTTTATTCATCTTAATCAAGGGGTATGATAGTGAGCAATTAGGTGGTGCAGTGGATAGAACACGACTTCAGAGTCAGGAAAAGCTGAATTCAAACGTGACTTCTAATACTAGCTAAGTGATCCTGGGAAAATCAGATAATTCCTATTTGCCTCAGTCCCTCATCTGTAAAATAGGGATGCATTGAAGAAGGAAATGGCACATCATTCCAGTATTTTTTTTGTTTTTTTGCCAAGAAAACCCCATTGGGTCACATAGAGTCAAACATGACAAAACAACATAATAGTGAAGCCTTCGGTCAATCCTGACTTCAGGGCTGGTACTCTATCCACTGTGCCATCTAGCTGTCCTCAGCAGGGTAGGGAGGGCAGGGAGGGAAAACTAGGCGTTCTTTAGCAGAGTCTTTCAGTCATCTCCTCCAAAAATCCTAAGGGCACTACTAGAATCCTTTTTCTGGCTTCTGTGTATCACCTGGAACTGATTAATTGTTTCAAGGAGACACAGAGATCATGGTTGTGGTGTGTCTTTCATGAGTAGATTCCCCCAGGGGAGGAAGTATGATAATATGAAGTTAAGGATGAATTATATGACAGGAGATAAAAGCTAACAAAAGACAACAAAATGAATTTTTAAAACTACAAAAAAAGAGGAAGATCAGAAAACGTGATTGTGCCATTGTTCAGGGAGGGTGGGATGTTGATAGATATATAATGGCATTAATTCCAATCTACTCAAGCATCTTCTGCCCATTCTGAATCCTAAACCTTGGGGCTAAAAAAACAAAAAGAAAAAAAAATTCTCCCAGATCTCAGAGGGGATTATGTTTTATATGAGGAGAAACGAAAATGGTTTCATCTAGAACAGATCACATCAGATTAACCAGCAAACTTCCTTTTTGGATGAGATTACTAGCTTGAGATAAGTCCCTCATAGATAGTTTAGCTAATCTAAGAAAGGGAAATTATTCCTCCCAAATGTCTCACCTGTCCATCTCTATGCTCAAAGGAAAGACTTCAGGCTCCCCCAAGAGAGCTCATGGGCAAAAGAGGAACTGTGTGCAGGATTATGAATCCTTGATGTCTACATGGGGCCAAGCAGAGGGGATGATTCAGCAATAAAGTTTCTGTCCCAATTGGCCCAAGCCATCCAGAAGCCCCTTTTTCTTTTCTATTTTTTTTTTAAGTAATCCAAGTGCTTTTATTGTTTTTACTATGGAAAATCCACAATTTCCTCTTTTTAAAGTTTTTTTGTAATTATAGCTTTTTTATTTTCAAAATATATTTTGACTTATTTTGAGTTCTGCAGCTGCATCTGGCACTTCCAGCTTCCAGTTTTGAGAGAGAAAATGGAAAAGACCAAGCCCATTTCAGGTTGTGGAAAAAAAAGATTCTGGGGAGAGATGAAAAAAGCTCACAAAGTCCACCTTGTCGCCAAATGCAGCTTGCTACACTAAATACTTTGGGGAACTTAACTTTGGGTGAGACAGAATCTTTGAAAGGAAGGCATTGGCAAGTATATGGAGAAAGGAGGAAGCTCAGAAACCAGAAGCCAGTGTGGTGTCTTGGCTCAACCACTTCTGGGAGCACTGAACTGCCCTTGAGACGCTGGAATAACACAATCCTCAATCTCCCCCCCAAACAGCAAGAGGACAGACCCAAACCACCTCTCCAGAAGGGTGCAGCGCTTAGCCCTAACATCATCTGAAGTTCAGGAAGCAGGCTGGAAGAAGGAACAAACAAATATAAAGAATACACCATGATGAGCAAATATAAACAAGAAAACACCATAATGGTGACAGAACACTCAAGACACAAACACAAAAGAAAAGAATGGCTTTAGAATATCTACAAGTATTGATTTAGGAAAAAATTACAGTAAAAGCACAAAGTCAACTAGAATTTTTGGAAGAGATGAACCGAGAGTTTAAAAAGATTTTTACAAATGGAACAAGAGCACTGGAAGAAAAAATGAAAAAGAAATGAGAGCAACGAAAGAAACTTGTAAAGGGAAGTAACGGTTTGGCCCTTCTGCCCTGTTTCCCCTTGGCATCTGAGGGGCCTAAAAAGTGTCCTTTTAGAGAGACATACCTGGCAATGGGCAAGACTGGTAATCGGAAAGACCCTGAAGAAGGTCTCTCTGGATGGATGGGAATGAAGAATGAGACCTTAGGGAAAGACTGGTGGGAGCCAGCAGAGAAGCCATGCCCTTGAAAGATGGCAGGCATCTAGGGGAGGGGGTGAAGGGAGGGAAAAGTTGGAACAGAAGTGAGTACAGGGGACAATGTTATAAAAATTACCCATGCATATGTTCTGTCAATAAAAAAGCTATAATTTTTAAAAAAAAAATGGCAGGCAGTTCCAATGATCTTGTGATGGAGAGAGCCATCTACACCCAGAGAGAGAACTGTGGGAACTGAATGTGAATCACAACATAATATTTTCACTCTTTTTGTTGTTTGCTTGCATTTTGTTTTCTTTATCATTTCTTTCCCTTTTTGATCTGATTTTTCTTGTGTAGCACAATAATTGTATAAATATTTAAACATATTGGACTTAATATATATTTTTAATATGTTTAGCATATTTTAACATTGATTTTTCTTGTGTAGCATGATAATTGTATAAAAATGTAGACATATATTGGATTATATATATATTTAACATGTTTAACATATATTGAATTACTTGCCATCAGAGAGTAGAGGAGGAAATTTGGAACAATTGTCAAGGTTTTGCAAGGATCATTATTGAAAAATTATCCATGCCTATGTTTTGTAAATAAAAAGCTTTAATTTAAAAAAAAAGAAAAAGAAAAAAAGAAAGATGGCAGGGAAAGAACAAGATTCTAATCAGATACTGGGGACTCAGCAGCTGTGCTAACAACCACGAGGTGGTGCCAGAGTGTTCAGAGCAGGGCCCTGGAATCATGAAATTATTGTTCAGGCCTGATGTTCTATACACTTATATACCCAGCCACTTTGCCGCGAATCAAGAAGACTGGAGTTCAAATTTAGCCTCAGACGGTTATAGCTGTGTGACTCTGGACAAGTCACAGCCTCTCAGTGCCCTGGTTCCATTAAGGCTATGCTGACTTCCTATAGGAATACCATAAATAACAGGTCCAGCTGCTAGCCTTATATTATTATAGTTATGAGTAAGAAGTCATATTAATAATTATTGATGATAATAATGATAATTAGTGTTCTATCCCCACATTTCCTCCAATTCTCTGGGTGGGGGCTATGAGCTGAAAGAGTGAAAAAGTGAGAAAGTCCCCCAGACCATCCTGGGTTCTCTATCATAATATGTTTACTTTTTTTTTTTTGCTGAGGCAATTGGGGTTAAGTGACTTTTGCCCAGAGTCACACAGCTAGGAAGTGTTAAGTGTCTGAGGTCAGATTTGAACTCAGATCCTCCTAACTTCAGGGCTGGTGCTCTTATCACCAACTAGCTGCCCCTAACCAACCAGTTCTTTTTATTTTATTTTATTTTTTATTATAGCTTTTTATTTACAAAACCTATGCATGGGTAATTTTTCAACATTGACCCTTGCAAAACCTTCTGTTCCAAATTTTCCCTCCTTTCCCTCACCTTCTCCCCTAGATGGCAGGTAGTCCAATACATGTTAAATATGTTAAAGTATATCTTAAATACAATATGTGTGTACATATTTATATCTGCTGCATAAGAAAAAGTGGATTTAGAAATAAGGTAAAAATAACCTGAGAAGGAAAACAAAAATACAAGTGAACAATAACAGAAGGAGTGGAAATGCTATATTGTGGACCACACTCATTTCCCAGAGTTCTTTCACTGGGTGTAGCTGGTTCTCTTCATTACTGAACAATTGGAACTGATTTGGATCCTCTCCTTGTTGGAGAGCCACGTCCATCAGAATTGATCATTATATAGAATTGTTGTTGAAGCGTAAAATGATCTCCTGGTCCTACTCATTTCACTCAGTATCAGTTCATGTAAGTCTCTCCAGGGCTCTCTGACATCATCCTGCCGGTCATTTCTTATAAAACAATAATATTCCATAGTATTCATATACCACAACTTACTCAGCCATTCTCCAATGGATGGGCATCCACTCAGTTTCCAGTTTCTGGCCACTACAAAAAGGGCTACCACAAACATTCGTGTACATGTGGGTCCCTTTCCCTTCTTTAAGATCTCTTTGGGATATAAGCCCTGTTAAGATTCTTATTAGGTACTAAGACAGAAGCTCTCAGGGCCACACACACAAGCCCACTAGAAACTCGGAGCCTCAGCCAGGATTCAGTCGAGGAGATTCACAAGCCAGAGATGGCAGTCGGGCAGAACGAAGGAAGACAGAAAAGTGGTGGCAGGCTGTCCTGTGGAGAACGCTGAAACCAATATCCGGAAGGCCTCCAGAAAACTAGCCGAGCCCCAAGTGAAGGAGATAAGATTTTTGAAGAGACAATAAAGGATTTGGACTTTTAACTCCTGGCTCATTTGAGGTGATTATTACTCTGAATTGAAAGAGGCCTCCCAAGAAACTCCGAGAGTTTTTCTTGCTCTCAGAGAACATTACATTTTAGAGAAGAATATTACAAGCCCAGTAATAACATTGCTGGATCAAAGGGTATGCACAGTTTGATAACTTTTTGAGCATAGTTCCAAACTGCTCTCCAGAATGCTTGGATCCGTTCACAATTCCACCAACAATGTATCAGTGTCCCTGTTTTCCCACATCCCCTCCAACATTCATCATTATATTTTCCTATCATCTTAGCCAATCTGTGAGGTATATAGTGGTATCTTAGGGTTGTCTTGATTTGTATTTTTCTGATCAAGTAATGATTTTTGGAACACTCTTTCATATGACTAGAAATTTTCAATTTCTTTATCCAGAAATTGTCTGTTCATATCCTTTGACCATTTATCAATTGGAGAATAGCTTGAACTATTATAAATTTGAGTCAATTCTCTATTTTGGAAATGAGGCCTTTATCAGAATCTTTGACTGTAAAAATGTTTTCCCAGTTTATTGTTTCCCTTTTAATCTTGTCTGCATTAGTTAGTTTGTACAAAAACTTTTTAACTTGATATAATCAAAATTTTCTATTTCGTGATCAATAATGATCTCTAGTTTGGGTTATAAATTCCTTCCTTCTCCACAGATCTGAAAGGTAAACTATCCTATGTTCTTTTAATTTATTTATAATCTTGTTCTTTACGCCTAGATCATGGACTCATTTTGATCTTGGTGTACGGTGTTAAGTGTGGGTCAAATGCCTAGTTTCTGCCATACTAATTTCCAATTTTCCCAGAAGGTTTTATCAAATAGTGAATTCTTATTCCCAAAGCTGGGGTCTTTGGATTTGTCAAACACTAGATTGCTATCATTATTGACCATTTTGTCCTGTGAACCTAAACTATTCCACTGATCAACCGCTCTGTTTCTTAGACAGTACCAAATGGTTTTGGTGACCATTGCTTTATAATATAGTTTTAGATCAGGTACAGCTCGGCCGCCTTCATTTGATTTTTTTTTTTTTCATTAACTCCCTTGACATTCTTGACCTTTTGTTCTTCCAGATGAATTTAGTTGTTATTTTTTCTAGGTCAGTAAAATAGGTTTTTGGGAGTCTGATTGGTATAGCATTAAATAAATAGATTAGCTTAGGGAGTATTGTCACTTTTATTATATTCACTCGACCTATCCAAGAGCACTTAATATTTTTCTAATTGTTTAGATCTGACTTTATTTGTGGGGAAAGTGGTTTGTAGTTTTGCTCATATAGTTCCAACCAGCCAGTTTTTTAAGCCTTCACTCTATTATCCACAAAATGAGAAAACTGAGATAGACAGTTTCCAAGATTTCTTCAGATTCTACATTTTTCTCAACTAGAAAGATACTTTGCTTAGCAGTAACAAAAATAATCTCTTACATCAGAGCTTTCCCCATTTTCCCCAGAGGCGAGCTCCAAACCTCCCAAATACAGCCTGAACTGGATTATAAAGTAATAGAGAAATGGCCAACAAAAGAAATAAAAACAAAATGCAATGTAGATAATGTGAATTTGTTGTTTTCTCAGCAAATTTTGGGTTTCTATGCAAGTACTACATGTGTATAACACTTTCTTGCTTAAACTGTTCTTGGCTGAGAAATTGGACCAGGTTTGTCCTGGATTCCTCAAGAACTGCTCCAAACCAGTTATTAATGACTGGTCTCATGGAACAGCTGTATTTACACTGCAAATGAAAATCTGGTCGGTCTGGGGAGGAGAATGACTCACCCTCATCCGGAGAGGCGGCCCTCCTGTCCTGCCCCAAGCTGATGAGACAGTACATGCAGCAGAGTTCTCCCCAGGCAGACTGGAGAACAGAAGTTACAAAAATACCAGAAGAAATGGTGACTGAATGCCATATTCATCAACATTCTACCCAATTAGCCAAATTATGTGTAAAGAACCTGTGATACCTGGGTAAAAATAAAAAAATTTAAAAAAACTCACGGGGTTCTGATGAGTAGTTGCAAATTACAGCTAAAAGTTCATAACTATAAAAGGCCTACAACACAAATGTTAGGGTCTTAGAAATAAAATGTTGGAGCTGGGGAGGCCTCAGAACTGGGGATGTCAGGGCTGGAAGGGAGCTTAGAACATGGAATGTTAGAGTTGGGAGGGACCTTAGAACAGGGAATGTCAGAGCTGGGAGGGAGCTTAGAACAGAGGATGCCAGGGCTGGGAGGGAGCTTAGAACATGGAATGTTAGAGTTGGGAGGGAGCTTAGAACAGGGAATGTCAGAGCTGGGAGGGAGCTTAGAACAGGGGGTGTCAGAGCTGGGAGGGAGCTTAGAACATGGAATGTTAAGAGTTGGGAGGGAGCTTAGAACAGGGGATGTCAGGGCTGGGAGGGAGTTTAGAATATGGAATGTTAAGAGTTGGGAGGGAGCTTAGAACAGGGGATGTCAGGGCTGGGAGGGAGCTTAGAACAGGGAATGGTGGACTCTAGAATGCCATACATATCTGGCAGAGGCCAGGGAAATGGTGATTATGACTCAGAATGTCATCTATAAGAGGCTTTAAAAATATTTCCATGTATAGAAAAATTGTACATGTTTAACATATAGTGAATTACTTGCTGTTTAGAGGAGAGAGTAAGGGGAAAAAAATAGAACAACACGACGTGTTAAAATATGTTTAACATGATTGTACATGTATAACCTATATTAGATCTCTTGCTGTCTTGGGGAGATAGAAGGGAAGGAGGGAGAAAAATTTGGAACTCAAAATCTTACAAAAACAAATGTTGAAAAAATAGGATACTATTAAATTTTTAAAAATTTCTGCATCATTTAAGTTCACAGAAAAGCAATCAGTTCTTCCTTGTGAGGTCAAAAAGTACTCACAAGATCCCAGAATTACACAGTGTTGGAATTGACCCCATGTACCAATTTATCTGACTTATGCTTGAATAAAGGTTCTGAACATCAAGGTCTGGAGATTTGTTTCTCAATATCCAGATAATTTTATTTCAGTATAATTGACTTCCTTTGTAATCTTATACATATCATTTTGTTGTTCATTCTTTTCAGTCATATCCAACTCTTTACGATCCCTTTTGGAGATACAAGAGTAGTTTGTCATTTCCTTCTCCAACTCATTTCACAGATGAGGAAACTAAGGCAGACACTGTGAAGTGACTTGACCAGAGTCACTGGTAGGAAGTGTCTGAGGCCCGATTTAGACTCAGGAAAGTGAAACTTCTTGACTCCAAGGGACCCACTGTGCCAGCATACTGCCTGTATTTTATTTTAAGCATTTAAAATGATCATTTTGATGTTACAGAGACAGAGAAAGAGAGGAGAGACAGACAAAGAGACAGAGACAGAGAAAGACAACGAGACAAAAAGACAGAAAAGAGAGAGGCAGACAGAGAGAGAGACAGAGACAAAAAGACAGTGAGAAAAGAGAGAGGCAGACAGAGACAGAGAGATAGAGAGAGGAGAAAGAGGAGAGAGAGAGAGAGAAAGGAGAAAGAGGAGACAGTTTGAGAAAGGGCTCATCGACTTCTATGGATCACCCAAGTAATCCAGGACACACAAAAACATCAAAAAGCATTGCTCTAAAGACCTGTGGCAATAGAGCTCAACATCTATCCAAGTAGCCCATTACACCTTGACAGAGTTCTGGCCAGCTTTCCCCTGATACTGAGCTGAAATCTGTTTCTCTGAAATTTATGCCTACAGGTCCTAGTTTCTGACTCTCCAGGATAAACATCTCCAGTTCCTTTCATTATTCCTTTTCTTCTTTTTTATGACATGGCACTATACTTGTCACCTGTTCCCATTAATTAAACAAAGATGGTTTGACTCTCTTATTTGCTTTGGACTGAGAACCACTCGAGTCCTTTCAGTCGACGCCTGAAGTTACAGACAACAGCAAATGTAGATCCGGCCCATTTAAAGGCAGCTTCTCCCTTCAGTCTGTGGAGTTAGCTTCTCTTTTTTCACATCCTGGCCATTTGACAGTTTATTAGCATCTCTGTCGAGGGGAAGAGTGTTTAAAGAAACGTGATTTAAGAATATGTGTGCAGTTAGGTTCCTGGAACAAGTCCTCCAGCTGCTCCACCCAAGTATTGCTAATCATCAGCTATTTTCTGTTAATTGTATATTCAACACTGTGCTGGGCTGTGTGGGCCAAATAGAGGAAGGGGCCTTCTGTTTAGTTGAGTAGGTGACTAATGTACAAGTCAATTAAATTCTCCAAAATCTAGAAACATCATAGACTTATTTGAAGACATCAAAATTCAACCCCTTCATTTTACATATGAGGGGGTATGAGGAAACTAAGGCCCAGGGAAGTTAAGTGACTTATCTTTTTTTTTTTTTTTTTAAGGGATATTTACTGAGAAGATAGAATAAAAATGACAGTTATTGCCCTCCCCAGAAGAGGGAGGGCATTCCCCATAATACCTCAGTCCCTTGGGAGAGTGGGTTCAAACTTAAAGCAGATGATACAAAACATATACTTCATTCAGTTAACCAATCAATAAATATTTATTAAGTACCTAGTATTTGCCGGGCAATGGGAGTACAATAAAATATAAAAGATAGACCCTGCTAGCAAGGAACTCATAGTTAAATGAGAGAGACACCATGCAAACTGCATACAAACAAGCTACAGGCAATAAATTGGAGATAATCAGCAGAGGGAAGACTTTAGAATTAAGTTAAATCAGGTAATTTGTCCAGAGTCATATTCTGGCTTAGTGGCAAGGTCAGTTCTAAAGGCCAAGCTTCTTTTCCCATCACTTTTTCCTCCCTCAGGCAATTGGGATTAAGTGATTTGCCCAGGGTCCCACAGCCAGGAAGTGTGAAGTGTCTGAGGCCAAATTTGAACTTGGGTTCCCCTGACTTCAAGGCTGGTGCTCTACCCACTGCACCACCTAGCTGCCCCATTCCCATCACTCATAATTCCTAATTCAATTAAATTCAACAGGGCGGGAGGATTTGTACAGAACTGGAGTTCCCACCTAGATTTTCTGACCAGTCCTGAAGAAGGAGGGCTAGATTTGACTCATCATGGACCGTCTGTGTGTCATTAGGCAGCTCACTTAACCTCTTAGAAACTAAGTTGTAAAATGGCTGGACAAAATGATCTCAGTTTTCTCATTTGTAAAATGACTGGACAAAATGACCTCTGAGGTCTCTTCAAACTCCTATGATTCAATAACGAATCGACAGTCATTAATTAAGAAACTGGGATGTGGCAAGACTGAACCCAGTCTTAGATATCCATTCTACTGTTTTGTCTACTCCCTGGAGAAGAAAGATACTTAGGTGACTCTAAATACAGAGGAAGTGATAAAATGCACTTAGAAATCCCCAAAAAGAGAATTTCCCAGAGAAATTCCTCAGGTTTGGATGCAAAGAAAATACTTGGGAGAAGAGCTGATCTTGCAAGTAGTTGAGTCAGGAAGTTCCTAAAGTGCTCCCTCCACACCTTGAGGGAAGCATCCTGGGCTGCTGCCCAAGTCAGCTCTGAGCAGCTCTTCGTATCTGCTCCAGTGGCAGCCTGGGAGAATGGCCACTTTATTCAGATCTGTGACTTATCACTGGCTTTCTTTTTGTGGATATTAAAGGCTAAAAGATGATGAGGGTTTTTTTTTTTGTTTGTTTTTTTGCTTCTTTTCAATTTGCTTTTTCCCCTTAGTTGACATTTCCGCCATGTTTCTAGGAAAGAGAAATGGGAAGTGGGAGAAGTTCCTTCTTCAGCCTGGTGGAATCTCTGGCGACAGAGCCACCCAAGCTGTCCACCAACTGCCTCTGCCATCCAAGCAGCATTTCTAATGTGCTCCCAGATATCAACCAAATGCCTTACTCAGGGCTGACGCTGAGATGACAAAGAACTGGATTCCAGTCATGCTTTCTGAATCATCTTAGCTTCAGATACTGGGCAAGTCTCTTCACTTCTGGGTGCCCCAGGCAAGTCCCTGACAGTAAGCTGTAGAGCAGGTGCTGACATGTTTTATGGAAAGGAAATCCCTCATCTGGAGCCTCCCTCCCTAGGGCTGTTAAATGGTGCTATTCACTCATGTCAGTCCTACCGATTCCTCCTGACCTTATTTGGGATTTTCTTGGCAGAGATACGGAGCATTTTAATCATTTCCTTCTCCAGAAGGAAACTGAGGCAGAAGTAATTTGCTCAGGATCATTTGAGGCTGGATTTGAATTCAGCAACATGAGTCTTTCTGATGTTATCTACTATCTACTTCATATCTTGCCTAGCCGCCTATGTGAAATCATGTAAAAAAAATGCAATAGTCTCTTAGGTTTTAGAGAAACTAACGATTTCTGTTGCTTAACATTAGACTGTTATATTTCAGAGACGTTGGTGGCTCAATGGTTAGAGCACTGGCTCTGGACTTAGAAAGATCCTAAGATGCCTTAGCAAGCCACAATCTCTCTGACTCAATTTCCTCTAATGTAAAATGTAGATAATAACACCACCCAAGAGTTGTTAGGAAATTCAAATGAAATAATACTTGCAAAGTCCTTAGAAATGCTTATTCCCTGCCCTCCTCCTGCATATCATGTTTTTATCCCCATCAAATAGAATGTAATCTCTCTCTTTCTTTTTTTTTTAAGCTTTTTATTTTCAAAACATAGGCAAGGATAATTTTCAACGTTCACCCTTGCAAAAATCTTGTGTTCCAAGGTTTTTCCCTCCCTTTCCCTCACCCCAGTTGGTAAGTAATTCAATATATGTTCAACATATACAATAGATTGTAATCTTTTGGGGGGTGCAGACTTTTTTTAGTTTTGCCTTTGTAGCCCTAACATCTAGCACATATAGACCCCCCTCCCCCCCAATTCAAAGGGGATGGATTGCTTCAGTTCTACAAGATAAGAGGGAATGGCAGGCTTGGATCCTGCCTCTTGGACAGCCAACAAATGCTTATTGGATTGAATTGAGGTAAGGATATTAGCAGCAGTATGATTGGATTCTGGGTAAGAAAATGAATGTCAGAATCAAGAAACCTTGGTCGTCCACCTAATTCAAACCCTTTCACTCTACAGATACAACCTCCCCCCCCAAAAAAACAAAACAAAACAAAACAAAAACAATTGCAAGGCTGCAATAGCCCAGTGATTTAGAACAATAGGTCTGGAGCTAGAAGGGACTTTGGCTGCTCATTTTCCAGATGAAGAAATTGAAGCCCAAGTAAATAAGCGTCTTGCTCAAGATCCCACTGCTGGGCTAAAAACTAAATAATCTCCAGTGCCCTTCCCATTCTAAGGTGTCCGTGAGGAGACTGCAATAGGAGAATCTGTATTAAAAGATGTATTCGGAGAAATATGTGACTGAAAAAGAAGATGCTCCCACTGAGTTATCCAGAGAGGGGAATAACCCACGGTCCAGGGAGTGTGTGCCGTAAGAATAAACAAAATGTAGGAGCAGCTGTTCTCAAAATGGGGCCCACAGGCCCTTCCAAGGGGTCAGAACTATTTCCATTTTGAAACTAGTCAATACCGATGGATAATATCCATTTTTGAAAAGCTCTTTGAGGCTTCCAAACCTTTTTTTTTCAGAGTTTAAGAAGCCCTGAGATGAAAAACTTGGAGAAGCGCTGGACCTCAGAGAGTTATCTGGACCCCCTCTCTCCCTCATTCAAAGGCGATGGATTGCTTCGGGTCTACAAGATGAGAGGGAATGGCAGGCTTGGGTCCTGCTCTTGGACAGCCTACCCACAGGGGTGAGCCAAAGCTTTCAAGCGTTTAGGAAGGAGGGCAAAGATCGCAGCTCAGTCGCCTTTGGGCCACCCACCCCCACCGGCCGCTGCCCCCTCCCCTCCCCCTCCCCTACTTTCGGGGTTAGCAGCTGGAAGGGGCCCTAGGGATCCCTCATTTTGCAGAGAATTTGGGAACTGGGGCCGCCCAAGTGGGCTCGCTCAAGGTCGCGTGGGGACTAAGGGCAGAGGGAAGATTCAGGAGACTCCCGGTTCCAAGGCATTTCGGCTCGGGGGCTACGGTGTTTTGGGGCTACAAGTTTCAGGACAGACTCGGCTATTTGGGGACCAAAGCAAACCGAAGCTCCGCTCCTCCAGAGGATCGTGTCCTTCCTTTCTCCATCTCCGCTGGAGTTTGGGGCGCCTGGGGGGGGGCGGGAAACAAGGTGCTGACGTCACCTGCTGCCCAGTCTCCTGCCCGCTGCGGGCACGCGCCCTCCTTTGGGCGCTCGGACCGAGCCCGAGGCGGGGGCAGCGGCGAGAGCCCCCTGCTGTCCCCGGTTCTCCCCCTACCCCCGGCCGCAGCGCGGCACTGAGGCGCCCGGTCCCGGGAGCCTGCAGTCCGTGTCGGACATCCTTACTCCTCCCCCTTCTCCTCCTCCTCCTCCTCCCCCCACCCTTCTCGTCCTCCTCCTCTTTTTCCTTCCTCCCACCCCGGCCGGCGGAGCCCCAGAGGCATAGGCGCAGGCACGCACGCGCGGGCACACTGACCCGGCAGCCCCACGAGCGCGCGCGGTGCGCGCCCCTTCCCCGGCTCGCACGCGGGCGGTGTGTGAGTGTGTGTGAGGAGTGTGAGTGTGTGTGTGAGAGGGAGTGAGTGTGAGTGTGCGCGCGCGCTGCGCAGCTCAGCGCAGCGCTCGGGGCCGGGCTGGGCCGGGCCGGGCCGGGGGCAGCGAGGATGGAAGGCGGTGCGTACGGAGCTGGCAAGGCTGGGGGCGCCTTCGACCTCCAGACCTTCATCCGGCAGCCCCACACCGTGCTGCGTCTGGTGTCCTGGGTAAGGCTCGGGAGCACTCGGGGCCGGGGCTGGGCGGGGCGGGGAAGGGGACTTGGGGTCCGCTCGCGGGGTGGGGGCCTCCCGGGTGCCGGGGTGAGGCGGCCTTCGCGTCCCTGTGCTCTGCACGCCCCGGAGAGGACCCCCTCCCCATTTATCGGGCCTGGGAGTCCGGCGTCTGGAGCGAGCGGCCGAGGCGGAGGCCCGCCGGGGGCGGTCTCCCCACCTTGACCTCCAAGCTCGGGCGCCCCAGACGAGAGTCCCCGGAGCCCGGGCTCGGGTGGCGCCTTCGCTTTCCCCCGCCGCGGCGATGGTAGCCGGAGTAAACAACTTCATGCTGGCGCTGGGAAGGGTCTGGCTCCTTAGAGCAGGGAGAACGCAGTGGGGGGAGGAGGGAGCCAGGCGGGGGAGATCCGGCGAAGGCGAGGGCCGCATTTGGCCCGGGGAGAGGGACTCCCAGGGTAGCCGGGGCGCCGCGGGAGCTGGCGGGGGCGAGACCCCCAGGCCGCCTCTGTGTGGGCATGTGTTTGCACCAGAAGGTCACAGGGATTAAGGGAACGCGAGCGCCCTGCAGGTGCACCGAGACTGGGGTCTCAGCCCAGAGCGGGACCGACGGCCCCGGCTGGGCCCAAGGGAGAGCCCAGCCCGGGAGGAGGTGCAGCAGAAAGCCTCCCCGCGACCTCCCCCACCCCTTCCCCGGCCTCCCAGCAGGGGCTCCTCCCTGAGGACAGGGAATGAAGGGGGGTGGGATGGGCTCAGCTGGCTCGGTCAGCCTGTTGCGCGGACGGCTGGGAATCCCAAGGTTTCTTGCACCTAAACGGGCCGTTCCTGGTGAGGGGGGGCGGGGCGGGGGGAGAAACCGCCTGCGGGCCTGGGTGGGGAGCTGGGCCGTGGGGCTGGGGCTGGGTTAAGCGGCGCAGGCTTGGCCGCAGTGCTGAGCAGAGCGTCCTGCGCTGCCGTAACTGCCGGGGAGCGGCCCGGGCCGGAGCAGGCTCGGGGAGGCTCTGACCCCCTCCCCCACTCCCAGGACCCCGACCAGTAGCCGGCCTGAGGTTCTGCAGGAGATCTCCCGGCTCCCGGACAAGCACGGGCGGGACTGACATGTGCCCTCAGCAAAGCTTCGTCCTGCCCCCACTCACTCTGGGACGGGTCCTGGAGAGGGGGTGGAGGGGCAGGGAGAAAAGGGACAGGTCCCCCACTGCCCTTCGCGTGCCTTTTGTCGGGTTGCAGTTCACTGTGCGCCCGTCCTTGGCTTGTTGTGATCAGACCGAAAGGATGCTCAAGAAGCTTTCCTCTTCCTCTTGGAAGACTAAAACTTCCTCTTTGTGGCAATAAAGGGACCCCTTTTCTCAGGTCTGAGGAGGCACCTTTGGGCCAGTTGAGAAGTCGGGCTAACCCTATGAGGTTCTACCTCCCTGCAGGTGGGGGAGTAAAGAGCAGGGAGGAAGGAAGCGTTCCTGGCCCCTCTCTCAGCAGAGCTTGTTGCTGAAGTCCCCGGGGAAAGAAGGGAGCCAAAATCTAGAGCCCAGGAGGAGGTAGGGTGAGCTCCCTCCAGGAGACTCAGCAACATAGAATGGCAGAGCCAGGTGAGTCAGAAAATCAGTGGTCCTGCCCCTTCCCCTTTTAAAGATGAGAAAATACAATCCTGCTGGGCCCAAAGGTCCCCTCAGAGGTTTACTGGAGAGAGGAGATTGAAGCTGTTGGTTAGATGAGACTTGTAACTGATCTGTGCAATCTCTGTTCCACTGGGGGACGCGTTCAGGTCTCCAGCCCTTCTTACTTGGTTCAATTGTGTCCCCATTTGGGGGTTTCTTGCCATTTCCTTTTCCAACTTATCTTACAAAGGAGGAAACTGAGGCAAGCGGGATTTTAAGTGACTTGCTTTAAGTGTGTATGAGAAGGGATTTGAACTCTCATCCTTCTAACTCCTGACTCCATCCACCGCGCCCCCAGTTCAGTGCCTTTCAGCAAAAAAGTATTAAGCTTCTACTGGGTCAGAAGTCCTTTGCAAGATGCCCGAGGGTGATAAGCGAGAAGACAGTCCCAGTCCTTATTAAAAATCTAAAAGAGGATATTAGTCATGGCCACAAAGAACCCAAGATAGAAAGCAGAATGTGGCAAGCCGGGTTTCATCTGGAAGGATGGGGCTGAAGGGAAAGTCATGGGAAAACAAAAGGCACCAATTGAAAAGGAAAAAGAAAAGTCAGATAAATATTTGGGCTGTGGCAGAAAGGAGTGGAATACTGGACTCTCAGGCTCTGAATTCCATTTTTAATATTCCCCGAGTGACCTTGGGCAAGTAGATTTTGGCATCTGGGGTTTCTGTAGACTTTCTAGGACTATAGGACCCCTGGAAGGAAGGGGACCAAGTCCTGGGTTTGCTGCCCCAGGAGGTTGCCATGTAATCCATCCACCAGTGATTCCCAGGAATATATTATATGGTCAAGCACCAAGACAATACTGAAAATCTGTTCACTTATTGAGCATCTACTCTGCAAGTCCTAATTCTAGGCACTGTGGGAAATACAAAGGGAGAACTTAGAATAGTAATAGGAGTGAGATTAATGCTACCCCCCCCCCCATTTCTATGGCTTTTTCTGTCTTTAGTCAGTCAGTTAACTGGCATTTAATTTTTTTTCTTTTTTTTTTTAAACTGGCATTTATTAAGCGTTCACTCTATATTGTGCTAAACGAAAGCCTCTCTAAATAACCAAGGGCTTGAACCCAGGCTCCTCATTCTCTCCCTATCCAAAAATTGGCAGATCACACGATGTGAAAAGGATATCGAGAGGAGTGAAAAGTGAGTCCAGATCGGGCTCTCTGCTGGCCTGGGGCTCCTTGGGAAAGGCTTCAGACAGAGTCTGGCACATCTTCTTCCCCACCCCCTCTCCGTCCAAAGGACAGGTGGAGGTGGGGAGGAAACAAGCCAAGTGCGGGAACATCATGAACCAAAGTTACCCGCCCTATTCTGGGGATGGGCTCCATCCTGTGAGGGTAGGGGACAAAGAACGGGAGACAGGGCTGGTGATTACGGGTGGGCAGGAGCCCGGCTCCCCGGTGGCCACTGTGGCCAGCCCTTCATCTCACAGAGGAAGAGCCTGATTTTCCCAGGGGTGTCTGGGTAGCAAGTAAGTGGCAGGCTCTCTTTTTGAACCCAAATCTAGCACTAGAGCCTTTTTTCCCGAGGCAAGGACGGCAGGACTGTACTTGTCTCAAAGCTGCCAACTTCTGATGCAGCAGGGACTCTATAAATAATGAAAGCATCAGTCAGACAATGCTGCTCTTGGTTCCCTGTTTCCATCTTGGCTGCCAGCTGCTACTTCCAGGGATAGCGACCTATTCAGGTAGGGAGAACAGGCAAGAACCAGGAAACCTGGGGGGTTCCTTTTGTTGCAGGGAGCCTTTTAGGTTGTTTGGCGGCACATCCTGGCAAGCAAAAGTGACAGATATTCAGAAGCACCGGCCTTCTGATAGGGAGTCATCCCCCAGGCGTCCTAGTGGGAGTCAACTTTCTCTTGCAGGAATTCCCCAACCTCTTACCTGACAGCCTCAATTCATAGTGAAAGTGATATTCAGAGTCATTCATTTAACACTTTAAGCAAATATTTGCCAAGACACTGAAACTAGGGTCTGGCTCAGCTCAAGAACTTTGACCGGCTCCCTATTGCCTCTGGGATAAAACCCAAACTCCTCATTGTTGTCTCTAGGAGTATCTTTCCAGACTGGTTTCACTTGACTCCCTCTCATTTGCTCTACATTCTTGCCAAACTGGTCTTTTTGCTTTATCTCTTTCCTCCGGGCCTTTGCAATGCTAGTCCCCTGGAATGCCTGGAATACCCTCCTTCTTCACTGGAGCCTTCTGGGTTCAGCTCAAGGGTTGGTTGCCTTCCACAGGCGCTCTCCCCCAATTTATTGCTCGCCCTGCCTGAAGTTACTTTGTTATTTAATCAATTAATCAACAAGTACTTATTAAAGCCTGTTATGTGCCAGGCAACGTGCTAAGTGAGAGAGAGGCAGATATAGAGACAGAGAAAGGTAAACAGAGTCAAAGAGAAACAGAAACAGGGACGGAGAAGTGAGAGGGGGAGAGATTGGGGAAAGAGAAACACAGAGGCAAATATAGAGGGAATAAAAGGAAGAGAAGAGAAAAACAGGAAAGGCACAGAGAAGAGAAAGTAGGGAGAGAAGGAGGGAGGAGGAGAGAGGAAGGCAGATAGGCAGGAAAAGAAGGGAAGATGAGAGACAGGAGGGGCACACAGAAAGAGAAAAGAGGGAGGGAGAGAGAGACAAAGAGACAGATAGAAATAGAGACACCCAGGGACAGAGGCAGAGAGAAAGGGAGAGACAAAAAGAAACGGGAGGGGGGAGAGTGGAGAAAGGAAAGACAGAAACATAGACGGAAAGAAAGAAAGAGAAGAGAAAGACAGGAGAGACACAGAAGAGAAAGTAGAGAGGGAGGAAGAGAGGAAGGAAGACAGACTGAGGAAGAGAAGGGGAGATGAGAGATAGGAGGGGCACACAGAGAAGAGAAAAGAGGGAGGGAGGGAGAGAGACAAAGAGACAGAAACAGAGACACACAGGGACAGAGGCAGAGAGAAAGGGAGAGAGACAAAGAAACAGAAGGGAGGGGGGAGAGTGGCAAGAGAGGAAAGAGAATTAGTCAGATATAGAGGAAAAGAAAGAAAGAGAAGAGAAAGACAGGAGAGCCAGAGATAGAGAACAGAGGGAGGAGGAGAGAGGAAGGAAGATGAGAGATTGGAGAAGGACACAGAGACAGAGACAGAGAGAGCAGACAGAGAAGTTTGTCCCTCTGCAAAATGAAAGGCTTGAGGAGCCTTCCCTAAGGTTCCTAAGTCTCTGAAGGGCTGTCAAATGGAAAAGGGATTAACCTCATTCGGTTTGACCCCATTGGACAGAAGTAGGTAGGAGCAGTGGGGGAGGAGTGGGGTTGCAGAGAGGCAGATTTCAGTCTGATGTCCAGAAACCTGCAGCCTTCCCCTGAAGAGCACCAGTGAGCTAGCCTTGGGAGGTGGAGGCTTCTCTTGGCCAGGGGGCCTGTGGGTACAGCCTGCACCTGTCAGGAGTGGCTGGAGAGCCTCCCAGCTGTGGGACGCAGGACTCCCCCCGCCCCCCAGCTTCTGCAGCTCTTCAATTGGCCACCAGACCTCCTGGCCTTGGTGGAAGGGGTGAAATGTCCCAGGTCCCAGATGCTAGGGCTGACTTCCCCTGGCAGGGGGTCTCATCTGGCTGCTTGTAGGAGAGACTAGATAGAGAAGAAGAGAAAGTAGGGAGAGAGGGAAGGAGGAAGAGAGGAAGGAAGACAGACAGAAGAGAGGGGGAGATGAGAGCCAGGAGAGGCACACACAGAAAAGAGGGAGGGAGAAAGAGACAGAATTTTAAAATGTTCCTAATGCTTGTCCTAGCAGTGCCAGCCCCAGATGGGCAAAGGTCTGATGCCCAAAGCCCCAGATGTGGTTCATTACTCCCTTGTGAGAGCATGGACGAGTCAGTTTCCTTCTCTGTAAAATGAGGACTGACTGGAACGAGCTCCCTTCTTGCTCTGTGGTCTGGGGTCTATGGCTCTCCTATGGTCTCAAAATGATCAAATCACAGAATTTCCAAACTGAAAAGGATCTCGGGGCATCAGTTCACCAGCAGGCATTTTATTGGTCCAAAGCAAAACAGCCTCTGCCCTCGTGGAGGTTACATTCTATAACACGTCCTCCTTTAAGTTTTAGCAGATCCAAACGTGCAAAATACATATCAAGTAAATACAAGTGAGCTCTGCCTGAGGAGAAATCCTCTCTCCCATATCTGGGACACGGAGCCTCAGTGCTTCCCCTAGCAGATCCTCCCCTTCCCAGCCCCAGCCAGTTCCGAGTCTGCCCATTCCCAGCCTCCACTGCTACTCTTTGCTGCCTGCGGGACAATAGGACCCTCCCAACAATGGCTTTGGGACAAAACTGTTGGGAGACCCGCATCTCTCCTTTCCTGTCCTATCAGGAGGAGGCAGAAAATCTGCTCTCATGGCGTTCATCACAGCGTAGCATTTGGAGCTGAGATGGACCGGCAGACCAGGCCATCCTAGTCCAATCCCCTCATGTTACAGAATTTTATAGGCCCAGGGCAGTTAGGTGGGAAGTGGATAGAGCACCAGCCCTGAGGTCAAGAGGTTCTGAATTCAAATCTAACCTCAAACACTTAACACTTCCTGGCTGTGTGACCCTGGGCAAGTCACTTAACCCCAATTGTCTCAGAAAAAAAAAAAAAAAAAAAAGAATTTTACAGGCCCATGGAGGAGGTGGGATTCCCCCCAACTCACCACAGGAAGCAGGAGGAATTGCCCCCCTTTCCTGGTTATGTCAGTGTGATTATTGGGACACCGTGTGTATGGCAAAGACCATGTGCCTTGGAATCATAGGATCACAAGCAGAACCTCATCGGCCCTCTGCCTTCCTTCTCATTTCACAGGATGATTTCAAATAATTCCTAGCCGGCCAACTCACTTAATTCCTCTCAGCCTCAGCTTCCTCATCTGAAAAATGGGGGCAATAATAGCGCCTACTTCCCGCCCATTTCCTAAGGTTATAACTATTTGAGAAGAGGATATTTAGAAGTGTCCTGCAGTCCTAGAGTGTCATAGAAATGCTATCTATTATAACAAAGGCATTGACACAGGGCTGGGATTTGAACAGAGGTCTATGATATCAAATTCAGTGTCTGATTCTTGCCTCTGGCACTTAGCCAGTGAGGGATTTGGGGCAAAGCTTCCCTCCCATCTGAGCCTTAATTTTTTCATCTGTAAAATGGGGAGCTTTTCTGGGATGATTAAATAAGAAAATGTGTATTTGTAAGTCTCAGATGCTGGGAGGATGGATTCTCCTCTCAGTCAGTCAGTCAGTCAGTCTGTCAGTCTCACTGACCCCAAAGATGAAAAACCTGGAGGGTAGGTGACCGGGGGAAGGAGTTTGTCTCCAAGAAGAAGTGTGCTTCTGGAGGAACCCAGGCTTAGAAAAGAGAAGAAGGGGGTTTAGGGACATTTAAGACTTAAGGAAACAGAGTACCTTGCCAAGGGTTTTTTTATTCCTCCCCTAGGAAGCAGGAAATTGCAAAGAGTCCATCTCTAAGGGTTCATCATGTGGTCCTCAAGAGGCCCCTGCGGGCCGCTGAGTGTTGGCTGAAGAAGTTTTGTTTCACATGACCCCCAGGAGACCAGTATCCTGGCTGGGCGTGGAGGAGGGGAAGCCTAGCTCTATGCCCAGTGAGGAAGGATCATGGGGTTTTAGATCTGTCGGAGCCTTTAAAGTAATCTAGTCAAATGTTCGTTTTTACCCAGAATGCATCCAGAATCAGATTTAATGTTGAAAAGAGACGTTAGAAATCAAGAGTTCTCAGAGCCCTGAACTGTAGCTAGATTTCAGGGAGTCTACTCCCCTCTGAGTGAAATGAAGCATTTCCTTCAATTATTTAGAAATATGATTTTAAAGCAGGTGTCCATCAAGTTCACCAGACACAAACAAGACAAAGAACTGGCTCTCCTCTCCATTTAACAAATAAATAAACTGAGGCCCAGAGGGATAAGCTCCCATTTGGGGCCAACTCAGTTTTTCTAATTCCTGAGCCAGGGTTCATTCTATTACTCTTCCCCTATCTCCACTATTCCTTCTC
This sequence comes from Antechinus flavipes, assembly GCF_016432865.1. NCBI lineage: Eukaryota > Metazoa > Chordata > Mammalia > Dasyuromorphia > Dasyuridae > Antechinus > Antechinus flavipes. The sequence continues at coordinate 287,291,165 of NC_067402.1, forward strand.
TGCTTGACCAGAAAACACAGAGCTAGATCCAGTGGGGGGATTTACAATCAAGCTCAGTAGAATATCGACTCAATTTTTCTGTAAACATTTTAAATTTTACAAATTTCTTCATGTACCAGGAGAACATTTGTATATGGAAACAACAACATTGTGCCATGATCAATTGTGATAGATTTAGGTCTTCTCAATAATACAATGATCCAACACAATTCCAATTGACTTGTGATGGAAAGAGCCTTCTGAGAGAACTATAGAGATTGAATGTGGATCAAAGCAAAGTATTTTCACCTTTTTTGTTGTTATTGTTTATTTTTTTCTTTCTCCTGCTTTTTTCCCCTTTTGATTTGATTTTTCTTGCACTTGGAGATATGTTTAGAAGAATTGCACATGTTTAACCTGTAGCATGTTGCTTACTGTCTTGGGGAGAGTGGAAGGGAGAGAGAAAAAAATATGAGACAAGGTTTTGCAAAGGTGAATGCTAAAAACTATCCTTGTATGAATTTGGAAAAATAAAATATTATTTAATAAAACAAACCAACCAAATTCCTTCACGTGCAGCCCTACAAAGTGGGCAAAGTGAGTGCTGCTCTTTCTATTTTCAGACAAATAAGCTGAGGCACAGAGAGCTGAATGACTTGTTCAAGATCATCCTACAGGGAACAAGTGACAGTGGCAGGATTTGAATTCAGACCTTTCTTCCCTATGGTCCTATCCAGTGTTTGTTCAGCTTGATGAGGGTTTGTGAAGAGAAAAGGCGATCGATTGAAAAGTCTTTGATTCCGGATGTGACCTCAGCCCTAAAGCTGGAAGGTTCCTCGTTCAGTTCCAATGCTCCCGGCTCCAGGGCTGGGCTCTACCCACTGCACCACCTAGTGCCCAAATAGGCTGGTATGTGGTGCTATAGAGAGTGTTCTTGCTTTAAGGGGGGGACTGAAACGATGGAGCAGAGTGGGGGCTTGGAAAAGGAAAGACCAGAGTGATGGGAAAGGGGAGGAGGAGAAGCCGGGTGGTCCTGTGATGGGCATCTCAGCTGCTCAAGGGCTCTAGGAAGCCCTCCCGACCCACGCTGGCAGCGGGGCAATCCCAGGGCCTCTGGTGTGGGCCTCCCCTCCCAGGCTGCTCCTCTTGGTTGACCTTCCCGAGCCTCCTGTTTCCTCTGCCCCTCTGCCGGCCCCCGCCTTCCATCTGCAAGCCATGTGTCTCCCCGATTGGCTCCCAGAGCCAGGGGCTGCTCCGCCTGTCATCTCTCATCCACCTCACTCCTTTCATTTCCTGCCCGGCCCTCTCCCCTCTCCCATCTGGCTCCGGTGGAGTCGGTGTGTGTTCTCCAAGCCCCTTCCACTCCTGGCACTGGCCATGGGAGGAGACCGAAGCGTCCAGACCCGGCTCCTACCGTCAGAGGGTCTATGATCCAGCTGGGGAGACAGACGTACATGGAGAGGTGTAAATGGCAATGTGAGATGAACCGTGTGACCCTGAACGTGTCATTGTCCCCTGGAACAGGTGGCTTTGATGGTCTGTGGCCCGCTGAATGTAGTGGCTCAGAAATGGGTATACACACATATATCTATATCAGTGACGATATACATATATGTAGGTTTGTTTTCCTTGCTAGAGATCCAAGATCCCCGAAGGGCAGGGCCTGTCCACTTTGGTCTGCACATAGTAGGCACTTATCAGACTCATTCTACAAGCATTTTAGTCTGTACTGGTCCAGGTGCTGGGAATATACAGAAAAACAAAGCTGGCTTTGCTTTCAAGGAACTTACAGGCTAATGGCAGAGACAGGATGCAGACAACTTTGTATCAACAGGGCTGATGGGATAAATTACCTCTAGTAGGAGAGGAAAGGCTCTGCAGGATGTAAAGGGGATCAGAAAAAGGCTCCTTGTAGAGGGTGCGATTAAAACTGAGACTTGAAAAGGGAGAAATCAGGAGGTGAATCAGAGAAAGGAGGACATTGTAGGTGTGGGGGACTTACCAGGACAAATGCCTGGAGTCTGGAAATGGAGGGTTTTGTTGAAGGAAGAACCAAGAGGTCAGTGTCATTGGGTCACATAGGCCAGATTAGGGAAAAAGCCTGGAAAGGTAGGAGACCAGATTAAGAAATCTGGCTTCCAAAGTCAAAGGATTTTATATTTGATTCTGCAGATGATAGGAAGCCACTGGATTTATTGAATGTAGAGGACATGGAAAATCTTTTTGACAGCCGATTGGAGGATGGAGTCCGGGCAGGCAGACCCACCCACAGGCCATTGCAACAATCCAGGCGTGAAGTGATGAGGATGACAGTTTCGGAGGAGAAAGGGGGACATATTTGAGTCATGGTCCAAAAGCCTTGGCCACATATTGGATCTGTGGAGTGAGAGTGAGTGAAGAACCAAGAATAGTAGTCAGATTGTGAGCCTGGATGATGGGGAGGATGGTGGGACCCAATGACAATCATGGGAAAATTAGGGAGAAGGCTGGGAAAGGGAAGATAATGCTTGCCGATTGGCTGACCGGTAATACAATGATACAAGGTGGGCAGGTGAGCAGAGCAATCTGGGTGTAGCTGGGACCCCCAGGGGGGCCTGGCAGTGGTTCCTCCCCTCCCCTGCCCCAGAGCTTGGGTTCCATGATGTCTTAAGGGCCTCTTGGATCTGACAGTCTCCAATTATGAAACGAGACAGGCAGCTTGGGGATGGGAGTCAGAAGAGAGGAGAAGGTTTTGGAACTTCAGAATATCTGGGTTATCGATCCTGCCAGGCCGAGACAGACCACCAAATGAGGAAGAGCCCCTTGAGATTGAAATAAATAAAAGGGGACCCATGTCTTCTGGGTGAAAATAAGATAGATAGGTGAATATTTATAATCAAAGACACAAATACCACCTCCTCCCAGAAGCCTTCTCTGATGCTCCCACCTGGAAATAATCTCTCCAGTATAATAATTGCTCACTTGTTGCTTAATGGAGCTAAGTAGTCCTTAGGAAGTATTTTTTAAATTAAAGCTTTTTATTTACAAAGCCTATGCATGGGTAATTTTTCAACATTGACCCAAATTTTCCCCTCCTTCCCCCCCACCTATCCCCTAGATGGCAGGTAGACCAATACATGTTAAATATGTTAAAATATATGTTAAATCCAATATATGCATACATATTTATACAGTTATCTTGCTGCACAAGAAAAATTGGATCTAGAAAGAAAAAAAATCCTGGGAAGGAAAAGAAAGTGCAAGCAAACAGCAATAGAAAGAGCTGACCAGAATCTTGAGATGGGCAAGATGTTGAGAGTGGAGGAAGGCGGGCTTCCAGGACTTCAGAGCTGCCAAGTGCCAGCCACTGGAGACCCAAGCACTAATCCAGCTGTTGCGTGACAGGGCCTCCCTTTTCTCGTCTGAAAAATGGGGCCGATGAATTCATTGGGCAGCACCTGCTCTTCAGGATTATGGGTTCAAGTGAGATAATGTCTGTTAAAAAAAAAAAAAGGCTTTGCAAATCTGAACTTAAAGTAAGCTCACAGAGTAAGGAGGCTGGCCTTTGCCCAGTAAGTAGAGGAGAGTTGTTGGATGGGTGGAGGAAGATGATCAGACCCAAGGGCAGCCTGTCTGGAGGCTGCTGACAAAATCTCGCTGTGGGCCTGGCAGGTCCCTATGAGAAAGGTGTGATGGGAGTTAGTAGGGGGTGGGGCTGGAAAGACTCCTGATGAGAAAAGTGTCTTATTCACAACTTCTGGGAGTATTTAAGCTGCTTGGGGAGTTACTGGATCATAAATACAGCCACGAGGGCATGACTGGGGATGCTTCTAATTAGACAGAGAGGAACTTGGTGATGCAAGAATGGGGGACTCAGCACCAAGGGAGGGCCTGCCCTGGAGGGCTGTCTTTCCAGCTGAGAGGAACTGATTGGGACCTAGAGACTTCCCTAATTAGGAGAAGGCGTGGGTTCAAATTTCAGTCATATTGCCTATTCCTACGGCCTGGGAGAGTCACAGCCTCCTCTTAGGGAAAATGTAGGAGATCTCAGATCCTCTCTGTGATGTCCTATGAGTGGCGGAGGCTGCCTGACTAGACCTTATGGGAAATTGTGGCTATTCCAGTGTTCAAGAGTGATGGAAAACATGATGGGGGGGGGGGGGTGATGGAAGGCTGATTGGTCATCTTGGGACCAGCTGAGGAGCTGCCACCATTCTCATGGGGGATGACGGCTGGCGTGTGTGACCTTGGAGAGGGCAGAACTGGAAAGTGCCTTCCCCAGCAGCCATCCCCAGGGGCTTCAATAGGGACTCCGAGGAGAGAAGTCGGGGGGGGCCGCCCGAGATCAGGCCAGAGGAGGTCTGGGGATGAGTAGCCTGGACAGGAGATGTATTTGCAGGGATGGCAGTGGAATGGAGGGACCAAAAGGGGAAAGTTACGGGAACAGTTTTTAGCCCAATCCAAGGAAAAACAAGCTGTAAATGGCGCTGTCCAAAGGAGAAGAGCTTGGACTGTTCAGGGATGGAGTCAACATATCACTGTTCTTTGGGGGTCCCTGATCAGACCAGAGGGGAAAGATGGGAGCACTCTGATGGGCCTAATACCCGACGGGCATTCAGTGGTCATGACCACCCAGCCCTAGAGCAAGAGGCATCCCTACAAGTAGTAATGAGGAGAAAACACTGGATGTATTGGGAGAGTGAGGGAAAAATTCTGAGCCTTCTGATTTAGACCATAGATTTTAGGTTTAATTCAGCCCCATTATTTTACAAAGATGAAATCTATGGCCCAGAGAGAGGAAGGTGCTTGTCCAAGGTCACAATGGGAAGAAGCATCAGGGCCCTTGTGAGGACCAGGTGAGGAAGCGCATATGAAGGCTGGGGGGAGGCCTCTGTGTCAGCGCAGTAACAGCGCAAAGCCGAGCGCCCACATCGTGACTAATGCTTTCCTCGTCGGCCATGTTCTGTGACACATACTAATTACCACGGCTGATTCGCCTAATAGCCCTGTCACATAATGAGAGCGTCCCATTTTACAAATGGGCAAACTGAGGCTCGGAGAGTAACCGGGGTCACACAGCCAGCAGAGTAGAGGAGGCCCCCTGGAACCCGGCCTTCTGGGTACCCCACGGAGTCAGCTGGGCAAGGATTCAGGCCGGGCGGGCGTCACTGCTTGTTTTAAGCCTGGAGTTACCCCACGAGAGGATGGCAAGGGTGGCAGATGCTCAGGTCTAGGCTCTCCTGGCAGATTCCTGTGCAGCTCCTCAGTCTCCCTGGTCCTCTCATGGCTGCAGATGGCATTTTCCATCCCAAGTCTATCGGAGTTGTTTTGGATCAGTGTATTGCTGAGAAGGGCCAGGGCTACCATGGTTGATCATTGCGCCGTGTTGCTGTTACTATGTACAATGTTCTCCTGGTTCTGCCATTTTTTCTGAAGGGACCTTTGAGGGGATGGTCAGAATGGGGGGTGGAAGAGCAGGCCATGCAGGGATCACTGGGAGGTCCTGGGGACAAGCCTGGAGAACTCTTAGGGGAGATGTGATCACTGCCAGGGGGAGGGGGCTCCGGCCTGGTGTGCTTGGCCAGAGTGGGCAGGACCAGTGGGGGTTGGGAGAGGGGCGGAGAGGGGGAGTGTAAAGCCCGCTCCTCTAACAATATGGGCAGTGGGAGCAGGCAGGCAGAGTCAACAATCTGAGACTGGGCGAACACTAGCCAGGACGGAAAACCAAGTCTGTCTCTGATGCGTCTCCCACTGTCCCAGGACACGAGCCTTCTCTGGCTGCCTGGATCTCCAGAGCCTTGTCTGCATCCCTCATCCAACATGTCAGGTGCATATAGTGATACTCAGCTGCCCCTGCCTCCTGGGGAACAGCCATTCCCATGTCACACCAGTGATTTTTCAAGATAACTGAAGCTGATCCCTTCAAGTATCCAAATATGTTTGCCTTCCCCCCTTCATTTTCATGATTCTAGGTGGAAATTTTCTAAAAACAGGCAGTGTGTTTCCCTGAAATCTGAGCTAAAGTCTAACAAGCTGTGATGCTGTAAGGGCTGCGGCCCTTCCTGGCCCTGACCTTCTCCAGCCTCCCGGCTTCTCCTAGAAGTGTCTCCTTCCCTCCTCTCACAGCCACCATCTTGGACCAGGCTCACCTCTCCTCCCCTCTAGATTCCTAGTTGTCTCCTCAAAGCAACCTCTCCTCATTCCACTCCAGCCTCCATGCAGCCCCCGGGGCACAGCTCTGACCATGCTGCCCCCTTTCTCAATAAATTCTGGGGGCGCCTTGTTTTTCTTCAGTATGAAAACCGCCTCTGGCATCCAGGGTTTCCCAATCTGGTTCCTCCTCACACACTCATGCTCTCCATACTCTCTAAGGCCCGGCTCCCATGGCCACCTGGCTATTTTTCACACATGGCCATCCCCCCCTAGCCATCTCCCATGCTTAGAATAATCTGTCTCCTCACTTCTACAGCCTGGAATCCCTTGTTCCTTCAGGATTTAGCTCGAGCTCCCCTTTCTGCGGAAGGCTGCCCTGATCTGTCTGTCCTTGCCTTGCTTCTCACCTCCCAATCTGATAGGAGAAAAAGAGACAGAAAGAGAAAGAGACACACAGAGGAGACAGAGATAGAGAGAATGAGACAGATAGATAGGGAGAGAAAAACAGAGAGGGAAAGAGAGAGAGGGAGGGGAGAGAGGGAGGGAGAAACAGGAAGAGAGGAGAAATGAGAAAAGATAAAAAGATATCTTTTGCATCTCAGTCCTCTCACATTATCCCCACCATTTCTCCTTCAACTTTTTTTTTTTAATTAAAGCTTTTTATTTACAAGATATACGCATGGATAATTTTTCAGCATTGCCCCTTGCAAAACCTTCTATTCCAAATTTTCCCCTCCTTCCTCCCACTCCTTCCCCTAGCTGGCAAGTATCCCTTCAATCTTTGATGAAGAGAGCCCCTCCTCTTCCTCCCCCTCACCAAGACCACTGTCTCTCTGTGCACTTTTCCCTTATTTTCTTCAGCAGATTTATGCCCTCTCTCTAGTCTTCAGTCTCTCCATCTACTAGCTCCTTCCTGTCTGCCTATAAACACACCCACGTCTTCCCCATCTTCAAATGCCCTTTCTTTGCTCCCACCATCCCCATGAAATACCATTCTTCATCAGCTGATGCCTTTACTTCCTCCTCTCTCCCGATGTTCCTTGCCCACAGTGTAGCTTCTGACCTCATCACTCAACTGATATCCCTCCAGTTAGCAGCGATTTCCTGTCCCCCCCAGGCTAACAGCCCCTTCTCAGTTCTCATCCTCTTTGTCTCCTTTGCTGGTCTGGACAGTTAATCATCTCTCTTTCTGAATCTCCCTTTACACTGGTGCCCCCAATTCCTGGAAATCACTCCTTATCTTTATTTCAGGGAGCCCCTTTCTTTCCTTAAGATACAACTCAGGTAGCATCTAGTGCACAGATGAAGCCTTTCCTGAGCCACCCCACGGCTAGTGCCCTCCCTACACGCTACCTTGGATTCATCTGTTTATCCTGTGTACACACACCCCAACGGCTCCTTCTTGCCTATGATCAAACATAAATTTATCTGCTTGATATTTAAAGGTTTCATCAGCTGGGTCCTTCCCAGGTTTCCCTTCTTCATCCATCCATCTCCCCAATGCTCCGGCTCAGTCTCCCTGCCTCAGATCCGGCTCCCATCCCTACCTTTTGGAACTCCTAGATCCCTTCCGGCTCCTGGGCCTCCTTCTGCACTTGCAGGGTGCTAGAGCAGCCCCCCAGAACAAAGGGCTCGATGCCTTCCGTGTATATTCTGATCATTTTTAGTTAACCATGTCCATGTTTGCTCTTCCACTAGAAGATAAACTTGGGAAAGTGCAGGTTGTTTCTGGCTCTGATTAGATCACTCCAGTGTCTAACCCGGCGCCTGACACATATGATCCATGTTTAAGGAATGCCTGTCAATGGACTGATTGATTAAAACTCCTTATAAAACATCAAAAAAGAATTGCCTCACAGGACAGGATAAGGAAAGCATGATGTAAGCCACAAAAATCACCTTATTGTAAGCTATTATTATTATTGTTATCATTATTAGTATTATTACTATGACAAGAGGGTCATGCAATGTTCACGGTTGCTCCCTCATGGAGCCCCGAGTTTAGGAGCATAATATGCCCCCTATATAAAAATAAGGTCACAGGTTGGGTCCAAAGAGCTCACTATTTGCTGGAGGCAATGTCGTTCCATTTTTTGCCTTTTTTACCTCTTTATTGTGCCATCCTCAATATAGCCCCAGCCTACAGTATTTGTCCAGTTTTCTCAAATCAAAGTAAGAAAGTGGGGGCAGCTCGTGGGTGCCAAGGTACCAGCCCCCTGTTCTCAATTTGCCCTCCGTCTGTCCCGGCCAGCTGTTTGCCATTGTTGTCTTTGGCTCCATCGTGAATGAGGGTTACATAAACGATTCGAAGGAGAGTGAGAAATTCTGCATCTACAACCGGAACCGCAACGCCTGCAACTACGGAGTCACTGTGGGCGTCCTGGCCTTCCTCACCTGCGTTCTCTACCTGGCCCTGGATGTCTACTTCCCTCAGATCAGCAGCGTCAAAGACCGGAAGAAGGCTGTGATCTCGGACATCGGTGTCTCGGGTGAGTCTCAGAGGGGTTGGGCAGGTGGGCCCTTCTCGGCCCCTCCACGTCCCCCCACCATCTTTAGCTTCTCGGGGCCTTACGTTCCTTCTCAGTCAGGTGGAGGTGTGCGTCATAATCCTTGGGGTTGTGGAAGGGAGGCTTGATTCCATGAACATTTATTACCCATGTTCTGTATGAAGAGAATGGGCTGGATGGGGGAAACTTTCAGTCTTGTTGGGAGGAAGAAGACTACACTCAGATAACTAGTCCCCAGTATTTCATGACCAGTTCCTAAGAGAGGGGGCAAATAAATGATAAAGGAGATTTGGGGACATTGTTACTGAGAATGAAGGAAGGCTTCTTGGAGGAAGCATTTGAGTTGGTCTTTAAACAGTGATCTGTGGTATAGACTTGTGCTCTCCTGGGACCCAAGTATGAGATGTAGCTCCAAAATTATCCTAAATTCTTATATCGTTCAGTTTTGGATATAGAACTGGAAGGGACTTTGGGAATCATCACACTCTCATTTTACAGACGGGGAAACTGAGGTCAAATAATTAGCCTAAGGCCATCCAGGTCTGGAATTCAAGTCAGAGTCAATGAATCGCAATTTAAAAAGACCTTCTGTTCCAGGCTCTACCCAAACTAGAACTGCCACTGTGACTACACCTGGCAAGGGCTCAGTTACTTTCAGTCACTACCTTAATCAAGTATTTCTTGAGTGCCTGCTATTTGCCAGACACTGGGCCAGGGGCTAGGAAGACAAAGATAAAAAGCGATCAATACCTGCCCTCAAGGAACTTACCTTTGTACAGACTTGTCTTGAAGACCCATAGTGATGGCCATCCCATTCTCTCCAAAAGCTGCCATCCTCCTTTCGAAAGGCTCTGTTGGTAGATTGGCTTCTTTGCAATTATAACATATGGCTCCTAGTTCTGTTGTCCAGAGCCAAGCAAAGTCTAATCCCTTTTCCATGTGATACCCTTGCCACCGACGTTGCCTTCTCACTTTTTTCTTCTTTAAGCCAAATGTCTTTAATCCCTTGACCCAGTCTTCCTTCAGCGTGAACTCAAGTTTCTAATCATTCTAGTCATTCATGGTCTTCAGTCTTTTGCTGGTCTCTCTACACATGGGAGCTCTTTATTAGGAATACGAGGCTAGAACAGTCACTCTCTCAGAATTCCCATCATTTTGACTACAGCAAACATGTCTTCCTTATTGATGATCATCAGCTTCTAATTGTCAGTTCTTCTACCTTGTGAAGGATAAAATTCTCATTAAAACATTTGCCTTTGGCGGAGAGAGTTCCAGCAGCTATCCAGATAAGTGAAGCTAGTCCCAAATATTCTGTCACAACCTATGCCAGACTTCTGAGCCATTTCCTAAGATCTTCATCTATTTCCTCTTTCTATCCAGAAGGTCTGTAACATATTCTGATCACAAAATTATGTTTCTTTCTCTATTGACCTTTCATCCAACTGCTTTCCATTATGCTTTTTCTCTCTTGGGACTGTCCTTCAATATCCTTATAGTGAATACACACACACGTGTGTGTATTTGTTGTTGTTGTTTGGTCATGTTCAATCATGTCCTCTTCTTCCTGACCCCATTTGGGGTTTTCTTGGCAAAAATACTGGAGCAATTTGTCATTCCCATCTCCAGCACATTTTATAGATAAGGAAACTGAGACAAACAGGGTTAAGTGACCTGCCCAGGATCACCCAGCTAATAAGTATCTGAGACGAAATTTGAACTCAGACCCATCTTTCTGACTTGCTCAGAATCACATATCCAGGAAGTGTCTGAGGCCAGATTTAAAGCCAGGTCTGACTTCATTTTGACATTCTATATGCTGTCCTGAACACACACACATACCCCGATTCATATTAAATAAATATATTCTTGATATGTGTACAATTTTGTTCAGCTTTCTTCTCAGCCAAAAGGGGCAGTCTGGTGGCCCCCCACTCTTAGTGACTCACCATATTGATATTGGTCTTAGTGCAGATACCTGCTTGGCTTTAGCCCTACGTAGAACTCCTAATCTCATATGGTTTGCCAGCTTCAGCTATGGCCCAGTAGGGATTACAGATGGGTACCACTGAGCCCAAGAAAATTGATTCTTCCCAGCCCTTTTATTCTAACTCTCTTCAAGAGGCTGTCATTCCATATTTAAAGCCATGTCCTGAAATCTAATTCCTGTTCTTAAATACTATCTTTTTTTTAAGGATATATTTTTTACATCATCATCATTTCTCAATATATTGTTCTCCTTTCCTGGAAGCTATTACTAATAAAAAATAAAAATAAAAACAACATCAGCAAAATCAGCCAACACACGAATTGAGCCTTCCAGTGTGTGCCGCATCCCGTCTCCTCAGCCTCTCACCTCTGCAATTTAGGAAGTGATGGGTAAAGATTCTCATATTTTTCTTTCAGGGCCAGGCTTGGTCATTATCATGTCACTGTTTTGTTTTGATCTTTGTTACTGTTATTCTTTCCATTGACATTATTGTGGTCTTTTAGATAGGGTTTTCCTGGCTCTACTTATTTTACTTTGTATCAGTTCATTTAAGTCTTTCAATGCTTCTCTGCACTCATCATATTCATCATATTTCTTACAGCACAGAAAAATCACCTGATATTCACCTACCACAACTTGATGGGCTTCTACTTTGTTTCCAATTCTTGGCCATTACCAAAAATGCTATTTTGCTGTACTTAGGGCTTTTCTTCCTAATTTTTTACCTCCTTGGCAATGGCCTATCTGCACCAAAGGATATAAGCGTTTAACTCTAAAATCCAATGTACTTTCCACCAAGCTGCCTCTTCTAGTAGGAGGTTGTTTGACCATGGGAAAATCCTTTCATCTCCCTGAAACTCAGTTTCCCCATCTATAAAATAAAGATAATGGTGCATTCACTAACTATCTCACAGGGTGTTGAGAGGAGAGTGTTTTGTAAACTTCAAAGTGCCCTGGAAATATAAAAACAGGCAGTGTGGCTTGGTGGCTTAAGAGCTAAATTTGGAGTCAGGAAGAGTTGGATTCAAGATCCTGCTTCTGAGACATAGTGAACTTTAGAGGAAGGCTTCAAAATGGGGTGATCTATACAACAACAGAATGGCTGATGGGTTAGGTAGCAAGTTACCTGCTTCCTCAGAGGAGAGGTGAGACTTCCTCTTGGGTCTCCAAGGACATCTGGGAGAGACAGGGCCATAGGAACAGCATTTCTAGTTCTGAGGCATCCTAAGGAGAGGGGATGGTGAGCTCTGCAAGGACAGAGCTGCTTCTACAGTCTGTGTACAGCAGTGGGAGGTGGGAGTGGTGAGAGACTTTGGCTGGTCATTAGACCTCAGAGCGGGTGAGAGAAATGCAAGAAATATGACTCTCTTTCTCTTTCTCTTCCTTTCTCTCTCTCTGTCTCCCTCCCTCCTTCCCTTCCTCTCACCCTGTGTGTGTCTGTTTCTGTCTCTCATCTCTGGCTCCTGACCCTGATTTGTATCTATATCCATGCCTTTGTCTCTTACCCTTTCCCTCACTGATCCTTTTCTTTTTTCCTGGGTCTTTCTTTCTCTCTTATACAATCGTTTCTCTCTTTTGCCTTTTTCTTCTTTTCGCTTTGTGTGACATGTGTGTACACTTCTCTCTCCCCTTCTCATCCCTCCCCACTGTCTCTCCTGGGCTCCTGCAGCCTTCTGGGCATTCCTCTGGTTTGTTGGTTTCTGTTTCTTGGCCAACCAGTGGCAGGTCTCTAAACCCGAACACAATCCTATGAACGAGGGGTCAGATGCAGCTCGAGCGGCCATCACCTTCTCCTTCTTCTCCATCTTTACCTGGGTAAGTTGAGACCCTTTGCTTCTGATCCAGCTACCAGAAATCATGTATTCCTTCCTCTACGCTGGTTTTAGCAAGAGCCAACTATTTGCAGGCAGAGCATACTGGGCTCTAAGGTACTTGAACTAGGAAGTCTGGTGAGTCTAGAAGGAAGAAAGAGGCCCAGGATTTGGACCAACCAGTTCTTAGTTTATCCAACTACCCACACTGCTGACCCTCTAGAGATAGAGCTCACTTCTTCACTTCTACATAAGAGAGCATCCTATTCCAAGGTTAATGAAGGAACACCATAAAATCCAATGAGCACACAACAGTGCTCCATAGATACCATGCTATGTATGAGTTAGTATTTGGTGCTGTGAATTAGTGGCTGAAATAATATAACAGCTGAGGGCCCATCTGCTCTTAGTCCCCTTGCCATTAATAGGCTAGTCTTTGGTTGCCAGACAGTCCATCACTGCCCCTGCCTGCAAAGCCTTTCCAGCTTGGAGTGTTGGTCTCTGCTGGCAAAGCCTTTCGGAGCCAAAGGTCTTTCTGCAGTCCTCTGCAGGAGAAATAATTAGAATAATTTGTATTTTCATTGGGCTAATTTACCAAGTGCTCTCTTCTCTATGAAGGAGGCGATGAAAAGAATTCTCTTTCCATTTTACATATGAGAAAATTGAGACTTAAACAGAAGCATTTGCCCAAGATCACCTACTGAGCTAGCTGACGGCAGAGCCGAGATTCTTAGTCTTAAGTAGTCTTAGCCCCAGTCTTCAGAGGCCAAGTCTAGTGAAGATTTCCTGCCATGTCATCACCCATCCACCGGCATTTGGTCAGAGCATGTCTCTGCACTAACTGCGGAGATGAAGGAGCCAAGCATTGAAGTTCAGGTCTAACAGAAAGCCTAAAATTGTGGCCAGGGGGTCCCAGTGATCACCAGCCCCTTACTGCCCTTACTGGCAGGTACCACAAGTTAATGTCTTACTCTGGCTGGCTGGATGGGATAATAGGAATGGGCAAACTGGTCAGTGTTGCCATAAGACAGACAGAGACAGAGACAGACAGACAGACAGAGGCAGAGACAGAGAGAGTGAGAGAGGTGAGACACACAGAGAAACAAGAAGAGGGAGAGAGAGAGAGACAGAGAGACAGACAGAGAGAGACAAAGAGAGAGAGACAGAGAAAATACAGATATGAGAATAACGTCAGAAAGTCTTTGAAAGAGGAACCCAAATGATCTGTTTCAAAGAGGAGAGTGTCCTATAAAAAAGGGTGATCACTCACAGTTCAAGGTCATTAAGCCTTTAACTCTGGCCACTAGTTTGAGAAACAAGATGTTGTTGAGCTCTAGATTTTCCTGATCCAAACCCAATTATATTCACTCTGTACCCCAGTGTTTCATGTTCCAAACGTACAAGGCACTGTCCTTGGTGCTGGGGCTGCGAAGACAAAAAGCACTACAGTCCCTGCCGACAGCCTAATGGAGAAGTTGAAACATATACAGAAGTCAGAATAGTGTCCCAAGCTGTACCCGAGCCAGTCGAATGCCCTGCCTGCTCCTGACCCTGACTACTCCTATCAATTCTCAATCACCCGAGGTTCTTGTTTCCCCAGAAGCTGTTGGCTAACAGTGACCAAAAGCATAGTAACTATGCTACCACAACCTCATGGGGATCTGAGGTGAGGGAGACGGCTCTTTAGCTACCTGCTTTTAAAACAAGAAACCGAGGGGGCAGCCAGTTGATACAGTGAACAGAGCACCAGCCCTGAAGTCAGGAGGGCCTGAGTTCAAATCCCGCCTCAGACTCTTAACACTTCTTGGTTGTGTGACCCTGGGCAGTCACTTAATCCCAGTTGCCTCAGTAAAAAACAAACAAAGAAACAAACAAGAAGCCCCTAGTCAGATCTGTGTTCTAAGGCTTTGTATTTGAGCCTCTGCCTCCGGAAGGTCTGGTGGGGGCATCCATCCCTGTGCTGGTGGAAAGATCACGGGATCCAGAGGCAGAAGACCTGGTTTGGATGCCTGCTTCCTATAAATCCTGGGCAAGTCCTTCCCCTCCCCTGGGCCAAGGACATTCTATCCTCCAGCTAAGCAGACAAGCCTGGCAGGACAGTGGAAAAAGTCCCACATTTGGCAGAAAATTTGCCTTTGAACTCCAGCGCTACCATTTATCGCCTGAGGGACTCTGGACGATTTGTCTTCTGTTGGGCCTCCTTTTCACCCTCTGCAAAAATGGGGTCTCTAAGGTCCCTTTCAGCTCTAAAGCTTTGACCTCTCCCCACCCACTCAACCTTGCTCTCTCCTTACAGAGCATACTTGCGTTCCTGGCCTCCCGGAGACTCAAGGATATCACCTTTCAGGAGGAGTACAGCACGCTCTTCCCCACACCTCCTCCACCTCAGCCATAATTCCCCTTCTCACGGCTGTCTGACCTCCCCAGGCCCCAGGACAGACACTGTGGATCTTATCACACAGACCTCTGGGTCCCCAACCTGGGCTTGGAGGGGAGGGAGTTGGCATGTGTAGGGGAAGGGCAGGGGCAGACAGATACTGACCTGCTCCTTTCAGCTCTCAGCCCGATTTACAGGGTATTCACACCTGCATCTTGGGAGAGTCAAGGGTCTAGCATCTACCCCTGCTAATTAAGGGATTCCCTTTCCTCTGCTCACCAAGGGATGTTCAAGCTCTGGAGAATGGATTCCCAATGAATATTCCCAGAAGGACCAAAGGACCAATCTGTCCATTTTTATAGATCAGCAGAAGAGCTAAGCAGTGATAGCTGGTCAGCATATCACCTTCCCAACAGAAAGGTCTACTTGGGAGACTCGATCCAAATCAGAGAGCCACTTGGTGAGGTTGGAAGGAGTCAGAGCAATGGATTTAGGTGCCAAAAATAGGTGTTCTTCAGCCTGAGACACCGTGAACCTTTCCTTCATGTCTGGCAGCCATCCCCATGTGGGTGGCCAAAGGCCTTTCTGTTCAACATTGGATAAACATTAATGCCTTCTCCTCCTCCAGCTCTTTTTCTTTGCCTAGACTGTGCAGACTCTACCACCCTTCTGGGTACAATCTCCATGATCTCTTCTGTAATTGGTTCATTGATGGGTGTTCCCCCGAGATTCCCACTGGGATTTAAGGGAAGCCCCTAGCTCCTATCATGGACACTCTTTCCAGGTTCCTCTTTGATTTAGTAATCTGGGGTGAAGGGGAATGTTTTTCCCTCAGAACAACAGTAGCAGGTACACACTCACTTTCATCACTAATCGATAGCTTTGATTTGCCATCTCTTCCCACATAAACTGGGTGAATGTAGGAGGGGAAGCAGGTTGTGATCTCTTTGGGGATTATGGAAGCTTATATCTGGGAAGGGACTAAGGCACAGAAACAGAGAGAATGGGAACCTATATTCCATGAGAAGGGCTTCAGCCCCCACTGCCCTCTGGATGAAGGAAAGAATATCTAAAGGAAGATGAGTCATGGTCACTTAGCATCCTTGAGAATCTTGGGCAACAGAGAGCTCCCCTCTCCTGAGGCAGCCCATTCTGCTTAGGGCCAGCTCCAAGGTTCAATCAGATCACCTTTGGCCTGTTCCATCTCTGCTCCTCTTCCACAGGAATGATTTATGTTCTTCTCACATCCCCTCTTCTCTAGGCTAAAGAATCATGGTCCTTTCATTTGACCTGATGATTTCTTGTTGGCTAGTGAAGGGATCCTCTTCTGCACTTGTTACGTTGGCTCCTTCTGGGAGTTTGACCATGACTCAGGAGCATGTTTCCTCCTATCCCATTCATACACTTTTTTCCTCTCCCACCCTCCAGCCATGGCCACTGCTCCTTGTTCTGCTCTTTTTCCGTGTTTTCATAAGCTTTTAGAATTCCTGCAGCATCTCTCCTTCCTGTCTCAGACTTCTTGCCAACAGGTGGGCTCCTAGCTGGGAAGGAGGACTTTACTCATGATATTGTGCCTTAAAACCCCAGCCACACCTCTCCTTCCTTCTCAGACTTCCTGCCAACAGATGGGCTCTGCCTGAGCCTCCTAGCTGGGAAGGAGGAGTTTATTGTGCCTTAAAACTCCAGCCTCACCTCTCTTTCCTGTCTCAGACTTCCTGCCAACAGGTGGGTTCTGCCTGAGCCTCCTAGCTGGGAAGGAGGAGTTTATTGTGCCTTAAAACTCCAGCCTCACTTCTCCTTCCTGTCTCAGACTTCCTGCCAACAGGTGGGTTCTGCCTGAGCCTCCTAGCTGGGAAGGAGGAGTTTATTGTGCCTTAAAACTCCAGTAGCATCTCTCCTTCCTGTCTCAGACTTCTTGCCAACAGGTGGGCTCCTAGCTGGGAAGGAGGACTTTACTCATGATATTGTGCCTTAAAACCCCAGCCACACCTCTCCTTCCTTCTCAGACTTCCTGCCAACAGGTGTGCTCTGGCTGAGCCTCCTAGCTGGGAAGGAGGAGTTTATTGTGCCTTAAAACTCCAGCCTCACCTCTCCTTCCTGTCTCAGACTTCCTGCCAACAGGTGGGCTCTGGCTGAGCAGCCATCTATCTTCCTTAACCATGTCTGGCTCGCTTTGTGTGCGCGTTCTGGGCCTGGTATCCAGAGTCAGCTGGACTGCTGTGGGGCTTTACTGGCAGTCCCCAAGCCCTCTTATTTCCCCAGAAATTGCCCCATTTCCTAGCACAGCACCCTTAGCGCCTGGAACCTTTGCCACGACAAAGCTGTTGGACATTTTCTTAAAGTCGGCCTAGTTTCTTTCCAGCTCCCTGGCTTGTAGGGGCAAGGCTCAACGTGCTGATGTTTCTCAGCAGCTGCAGCAAAGCTGCGATTCTTCTCATGGCTCAGCTTGTCCCGGGGACAATTCCCAAGCTTACGTAACCTTGTGTGGTCTCAGGAAAAGCGTCTCCTGAGCTTGTCTTCAGACCGAGGCCCCCAGGCCCGGGGCCATGTGCTCTCGGGCAGCACGAACGGGCCGAGGGAAGGGCCTTCACCGTGGTACTGCCTCCTCTTGGTTCCCTCGGGAAGGAATGGCAGCAGGTCCCAGGGTACGGGCAGGTTCGACAGTCCCGCAGAGACGGGGCACAGGGACCCGCTGCCTCTGGCGTCTGGGCGCGCTGTCCCGGCCCGGGAGCCGGCTGGTGGCAGTGGGTCCCTCCCAGAAGGCGGGCTCCTTCCCCGTCACCTCCGCTCCCCCTCGGTGCTAACCGGTTCTGGGCACTAACCCCGCAGAGCAGCATGGTGCACGTACTAACCATTAACACTGACTAACCTGGCTTTTGTCTGTGTGTCTCCTCCCCTCCCGGTGTCCCCCTCCCCCTTGCCCTTGGCCATCCACCCCTTCCCAAGGTGGGCCAGGCGGTGCTGGCCTTCCAGAGGTACCGGATCGGCGCTGACTCGGCCCTCTTCTCCCAGGACTACACGGACCCGAGCCAGGATTCAACCATGCCTTATGCCCCCTACGCCAATGAGCCGGAGGCTGGGCCCGACATTGGCGGCTCCTACCAGCAGCCTGCCAATGCCTTTGATGCCGAGACCCAGGGCTACCAGACACAGGGGTACTGAGCCAGTGACGGCCCCTCCTGCCCCCCCCTCGCCTCCGCGTCCAGAGGCAAAGACACCCCCATTGCCTTCTCCCTCCCCAGCCCCCCAGCTGTTGCACACTCACGCACACACCCAGTCCACACTTGCTCTCCTCTCCCAGCCCCGTCCTCTAGCTCAGTGGAGTCTGTGTCCGTCCTCTCCCTCTCCAATTTTATTAGAAATGTCTCTGAATTCCACCGGGTCCTAGGGGACATCCAGGGAGGGGCTGACCGTCCAGGAGAGGAGGCCGGTGTCCATCCTAGGGGCCCGTGGCTGTGGCTGAGGGGGGCAGGGAGTGTGTGTGAGTGTGTGTGTGTCTGTGTGTGTGACACGTGTATCACCAGAAGGTGGACGTATTTGAGAAAGTGTAAGTACATTTGTCTGTCAAGGGCTTGGCGTGGAGGGGTCCCACTGGCAAAAGGGCCCAGTGTGGGGGGAGGGCACTGGATTCGAGTGCGTTTCCCCATCGGTTCACGAAGCACTGATCCCGATGCCCTCTCTCCGCTCCCTCCCACCCATCGCAGCCTTCCCCCTCAGACCCTGGGCTCCTTTTCCAGGCTCCTGGTGCTGCAGGGCCCTTTCAGTGTTATTGCCATTTCTGGGGTCTCCGGTTGGCTCGGACGGGCAGGATTAACAGGTGCCAGGGCCCATCCCTGTTGACCTGCATGTCCTCTTGGTCCCAGTGCTTTCCAGATCAAAGAGAAGGCGCTCGTCACCTTCCCCGGCTCCCCAATCCAGGGGTACAGGGACCTCACTCTCCCCGTCCAACAATGCCCACACAGGAACTCGCCTTCCTCCCACTGGAGATCAGCTGAGTCGTTCCCAGGCCGCTGAATGTCCCTCAAAGAGCTCCCTTTCCTTTCTGTCCTGCGCCCAATTTCCCCGCAGTTGCTGGCTCCTTCAGCCTCTGTGGAACTGCAGTGACCCAGTTGTGAATCCCAGCATCCTATGGGGACAGCCAGCACCAGAGCAGCCTCCTGCACTCCGTGCTCCCAACAATCCCCAACCTCCTCTACCCCCCCCGCCCCCCAAATCCAGCTCAACGATCCATCTTTGTGTCTCTGTCCTGCCTCATTTAGGCCGTCCCACACACATGTTTTGTACTAGTCGGGCTTTTATGTGGCCACACTATAGATGGTCTGGGTGTGTCGAGCATCTGGCTCCTGAATCAGCACTTCTAAAACATCTTTCTTTCCGGGTCCAGCCTTGTGTGAGGTAACGAGTCTGAGATTCAAGCTGAGGGAGATGGGGTCCTTGTCCTCGAGGAGCTCACGGTCCCACCTAGAACTGTTTGATACTGGGTTGGGCTGGTGATTTCTTAGGGGGAAGGAGAAAATGTAGACAGGTCCCTTCTTAGTCATTCAACACTCCTGAGGTCCTGAGGTGAAATATTTGCCCTGGATCACAAATAAGACTGAAAACAATCTTTGACTTTGAGGCTGGCTGGCTGGCTCTCTATCCATTAGGCTACACTGCCTCTTACTGCAAAGCATGGGACCTTTGGCTAGAGTGAAAGGAATGAGAGGTGGAAGGGAGAAAAGCCTGGAAAGGCAAGTTGGGCCTCCCAGAGAGCCTTGAATGCCAGCTGCACACCTGGTCCCATCTCCCAGAGTACCTGCTCACACCCGCTGCCACCCCCTCCCCTTTTGTTAGGACCTTGATGTAGAATATCCAGCCTCATCCGCCCCCCTTATCTGGAGGGTGAAGGAATAGCCTTAGGTCCAGAGAAAAGCATGAGAAGGGTCAGGAGGCAGGTTAATGGGCAGGGCTGGAACCTGGCTCCTCCAACCCCAAGTCCAGTGTTTACATAATGCTCCTGTTGCTTCACACGACCATGTGCCCGATGTCACATAGCAAATGACAGAGGAGAGAGGGAGGGGAGCCCAGACTGGCTGCCTCCTTCCAGACCACTCTGGCCCCATTATCCACAGATAGGCCCTTGTCTCAGGGAAGCCGCAGGGTCCACTGGAGAACAGACTTCTAGTAACTATAGGAACACTATATATGGGTAGGGAAGTCCAGCTGTAACTCCACCTCCCCCCCGCCCCCAATCCTCAAGGCTGGCGAGATCATGGAATAGGCTGTGGAGGAGGATGCCAGTGGGGAAAGGGGCTGCAAACTGTCCTATTTGGATCAGATGAAGGAACTGGGGAGGAGAGAAAACTTGGGACAGGATGAAGCTTTTCTTTAGTATCTGAAAGGCCATTATGGGGAAGAGGCATTAAAGGGCAGTAGTGAAAAGAGCTGGGGATCTGGAGGCAGAAGTTGGGTTCATATCCCACCACTGGCTTGTGTGTGACCTGGGAGATACCCCTTTCCCCATGTCAGCCTTCACCTATACAATGACAAGTTGGACCGGACAGCCTCCAAATCGATCTCATCAGTGGGGATCTTGAAGGTCCCTCTTCTGTTGGCATTTTGTGAGTCTATGACCTAATTAGCAATGATGAATGGAAATTGGAGGAAAGCCCATTTGGGCTCCATGGAAGGGACGGAATTATTTAAAAAGCATAGTCTATTTAAAGAGGCAGTGAGCCGTCTGTCACTAAAAGCCTTCCAACCGTGGCTGGGTATAAAGGCTTTGACAGAGGCAGGGAGGGGACTAGATGCCTTTTGAATTCCTTTCCAATTCAAGTATTTGTTCTGGTTCACCGCTAGTAAAGTCAGTCCGCTCTCAGATCTAGTTTACTCATCCACAAATGGAGGGTTTTGATCTCTGCCTTCATGGAATGTTGTAAAGTCCAAATGAGGGAATGGGGGTGAAAAAAACCTCAAAATGATATTCATCTGTGAGAGATTCAAGGAGTTCTACCCTAGCAACCCTCTTCTATACACGTCCCACCCCATGATCACCTCCACTGAGGTCACCAGAACTCATATTGGGACAAAATTCCTGGGCTTTGATCTGCCTGATACTGGAGACCCTGGACAAAGCCCTTAGGCCTTGGAGGCCTCGGTTGCCTCATCTGGAAAGTGGGAGTGCATCTTACCTACCTGGAGGCAAGGTGCTGGACCATATGACCTCAGCTCAGGCTGGTGAGCTGGTGGGTGTGGTAGAAGAAGGGGGTGCTCATGGGGGATCATTTTCTCTCTGCTGGATTCCAACTCCAGCCAAGGTCTCATTCAGTCATATCCAACCCCATATATTCTGCCCCTGCCTTGATCCTAATCATGGATTTCCTCACCCCCACTTAGCTCCCAGGAGGTCCATGACGGGCTTCAGACCTGTAGATTTTCTGGGGTGCCTCCAGCAGATCCCAGATCTGTTTGATAGGACTGTGGTGCTTTTATAGGAAGCAAGCATCTAATTTTCTTCAAGATGAACCCAGGATTTTTACCTCCTAGTCTGATGCCCCATTCATTTCCCAAGTTCCTCACTATTTCTAGGTCCTCACTGCCCCCCAGACTTCCTTCAGCTCACCAAGGGCTCCTAATTGTTTTTTCTCCTTAGATCTTGCCTTTCTGCCTGGTCCTGGTCCTGGCTAAATCTGGGTCCAAGAATCCTTCATGGAAAACAGGGTGGCCTAAAGGGCCACTTTGGGTCAATGCTCCCCACATCAAGAATTATCCCTGTCCCTCTGCCTCTCAACGCTGCTCCCACTGACTGCATCCTTGGGGTGTCTATAGACCTAACTGGGTGTTCCATCCTTCCCTCTCCCCTCTTTCCGCAGCATTACTGCCTGTGTATAGTATAAATATATATTTTATATATATGATGTATAATATAAGGCTATACAAATATCTATGTGTGTGTGTGTGTGGGTGAATGTGAGAAAGTGGTAAAGGATGGTCAGCTCCAGGAGGACCACATAGTAGGATGTTCTTCTGGCTCTCCCCAGTGTATCCAGACTCCTCCCCTACCCACCAGCCCTTGGCCACCCCATCCGGTTGCCTGAGAGGGATTCTCAGAACCTGTGTTGGCTCCGTCCTCTATATTTGTGCTGAACCAAGTGAAGGTGGTGACTACTGGTGATGTATCAATAAAGTGGTGTTCCAAACCCAATGGCTGGGCCACAGAGTCACTGTGTTCTCGGTTTTCCTGGATACGAGGGGAAGGGAACAAAGATGGAGTACTTGATTTGTCATCGGAGAGATCTGGGCCCCAAGGACCACTTTTTACCTGTGAACAAATCTGGTCTTCTATAATGTCATTTCTCCCATCTCGGTCTGATCCTGATAACTGAGCAGAAGTTTCTTCAGGATCTTAGCTCATTCACACATGCACACTATGCCCATGTTCTCTTCTCTGGAAGAAAATGGGTTCTGAAGAGCCTCCAAGCTTGCAGTAGATTGGGGAGATGAGATACAAACACTCAATTATGGTATAAAATATTACATGACACTACATTAAAAAGGGTCAAGATAAAATGTTCTGTAAGGCCTGAAGATGTGAGCAAAAGCTTCCTGGAGAAGCCAGTGTCTGAGTTCTGCAGATGGCCTTGCTCCAAGACCCTTAAAGTCCAGAAAAGACTTTTTAAATCTCCGTAGGGGAAGGAATTGAGCTGGAGGACTTGGGGCAGCTTCTGGCTCACAACCCTGGCTCAGGGTAGAGTAGAGTAGAGTAGAAGCAAGCTTTGTTCAGGAACACAAGTGACAGACTTCAAAAATCAAAAGGAAAAATCTCCCTGAAATCAGCATGTAACAGATTTTTTTGTACCCAGAGGAAAATAACTGTTGCTTTTGAAATTATGCGACAGGATTTAAGTGCAGAACAGAGTAATTTGTTTCTGTTGGGAGAGGAACAGGGCAATCTATTGGCCTTGGGAGACAACCAGGAGCTCGATATTATCTTCAGCTGGCCTCGGACCACGGACCAGGCTGTGGGAGAAAGCTCCCATTTCAAGAACCTCGCTACTTTTTTGTCAAGGAGTCACTCATGTCGAGAGAAAGGTGCTATAAAAAGATCCTTCTCTCTGTGGGTCTCCAGTGCCTGTGTTCAGAACCCCTCACCAAGTGCTGAAGGTACAAACTGAGTAAGACAGTTCTTGCCTCTTAGATGGGAGAAAGATGGAAGAAAGGAAACAAGCATTCATTAAGTACCAGGCACAAAGCACTTAACAGATAAGATATCTCATTTGATCTGAATAGTAAACCTGAAAGTTATCATTCTCCCCATTTTAGCAGTTGAGGAGACCAGGGCAATGCCCAGGGTCTCACCTAATAAGTATCACAGGTCACATCTGAAGTCGGGTCTTCCTGACTCCGGGCCTAGCTCTCATTCTACTGCACCTTCCTCACAAGCCTAATTCCTACACATCCCTTAGAAAAAGTGTTTCCAGATCCCCCAAATACATCTTGATGAGTCTTTTCCATCTAGGCTCACACAACACTTTGTTTTGGAACAGTTCACAACACAGTAAATGAATGTTGACATACAAAGAAAACTATAGTAAGAAATGTAACAGTGGAGAAATCCAACCAAAATGGGAAATTTGAAAATATATATTTGGGGTTCACAAAAATGGGAGGAGGGATTCAGTTTACATGCAGCACAGTAGGCTCTTAAGTGTTTCTTAAATGAAAGTAGACTATACAGAGATTAATATAAGAATTGTAACAGTGGAGAAATCCACCCAAAATTTGCAAAAAATACATTAGGGTTCACAAAAATGGGGGGAGGGATTCAGTTTATATGCCCAGTCTCGGCTTCTGCCAGCGCACTCACATGCCCATATATCTTCCCCCCCCATCCCATCAAGGTGGGCTGTGAGGTCTGAGCAGGAGAGGGAGGATTGTAGTAAACTTTTTCCAACTCTTAAGAAGGGAGATATTGACTCTGACAGCCAGGTGGAGGAACAGATCTGCCGACAGATGGGAAACCGTATGGGGCATCAGACCTGCCCCTGGGAAGGTGAGAGGTCTCTTTGAAATCTAGTGGGAAAGGGGAAAAAACAGAAGAGAGGGCCTGACTAGGGTGGGGGGATCCAGCCTGATCCCTGGAAGCTCTGGGAATCTGAGAGGGAGGATAGGGATCGGGGAGGAAGGACAGAACCTCTATAGCTGGCAGATGAAGATGTCAAAGGGAAGAACATGGATTTTGCATATATTCCTCTAGGACTGCTGAAGTCAGAGTTCTTGGGCCCAAACAGAGGCCTTTCAGATAGATTGTTCTTTTTCAACTCTGACATGCTATGAATTCTATACATACCCTCCTGGCAGGGAGTCATTGTGGGGGATCAGGGAAGAGTACGAACCCTGGGCACAAAGCTAGGAAAGGGGAAGATGAGAATGGAGAAAGAGCAAGTTTAGACAGACTGGAGAAAAAGTTAAAAAAAAAAATTAAACAAAGCTGGAAAGACCAGAGGCTTTGAACAATAAGCTAAGGGTTTCAAACTTTTATTTTAGTAATCAATGGGCATTGAAGATAGAGGGGTAGACATTAGAAAAATTATTTTGGTAGCTATATGGATGATGGATCAAACAGAAAGGATACAAGTGGCAGGAAGACCAGTTAGTAACCTATTAAAATAGTTTGGAAGAGAGCTAAAGAAGGCTTGCATTGGAATAGCTGTAGGGGGAATGGAGAGACAGGAATGCACAAAAGCAATATGGCAGAAATAGAAAAGTAGGACTTGAATGCCTCATTAGGAACACCATTTAATCTGGATGAAATTCATGACAAAAAGTCTAAAAGGGCTCTGCCACAAAAGATAGTTTTTCCTTTAAAAGGCATTCTTTTAAAACATTCTTAAGACTTAATCTAAGGGATTGTGGCTCAATCCACTGACCTAGGGGTTAAAAACTCAGCCTCAGAATCAAAGGATTCCCCATTGGTACATAAGTGAACATATTCCAAACAGAAAGTGCCCAATGGGACCAATACTGTATCTTTGCCGAATGCGTTCGATATTAAATCGACTTTCTTATAAAATATTGCAGTATCCCATTATAATTCTGACTTACTGGAGTCAGGTCTGACCCCAAATGTGTCCAGGGTGAGGAATTGAAAATTACTTGGATCATTGCTGGGAACTGGGAAGATGGTAGTGACAGCAAGGGAGACAAGAAAGAGTTCCAGACTGAGATCCTGAGCTATTGAATTCAGTCTGGGATAGATTTGAGGTGCGAGGGAGGCATCCAAGTTGAAATATTCTGTGGAAATGCAGGCTTAGGGCTCTGAAGAGAGGCTGGACTAGCCATAGGTAGAAATGAAAATCTTAGGATTTATAGTGCTGTCAAATTTGAAGTGGCTTTAGGAATCATTGCTTTTAATCTTGATTCCACTCTGAAGAAGACTGAACTCTAGAGGGCTAAGATGACTTTCCCTATTAAGCTACGAGTTTGGAATCCAGTTCCTATCTAGTCATCTGCATAAAGGTGATACCTGAAACCAAGGGTCAATGAGGAAAAATGATAACTGAGGACAGAAACTGGAAGATGAGGATCCAGCAGAAGCAGAGATTTAATTAAACCCAATATAACATTTATTAAGTATGCCAGACTCTGTGCCGGATGCAGGGAATTTGAGAAAAAATGTAAGTCAACTCCATGACCTAATGAAGTTTCCAGTCTATGGGGGATACGACATAAATATAAAATCCAAATGCAAAATAACTCCAAGAGAAGAGTGACCAGGGGCTTGCTGTTATACAATGCTGTCTCTCAAGGGACAATTATAATAATAATGCAAATTAGAAAGTACTGAGTAAACCAGAGTAGAGTCCTATGGGACAGCCCTGAGTAGGAGGGGAAGGCAGCAGGACTCTGGGGAGTCCTGGCACGTGTCTTAATGGGAAGAATGTGAGCAGACTGGACCATCACAGATGCCCAAAGGCCTGTTTCTGAGTCATGCTGATTAGATTGGATAATCGCTCCCAACCATCCTAGTTGTCAATAGAGCCCAGAAGTTCTTATGGACAGGGGTCACTCCTGTGCATCAGAGGAGAGGGGAGATACCTGCCCAATATGATAGGAGGGCCCCCCTTCTATCTCAAAACTTCTCCTCCCCTCCTGGCCTGGGGCCTCTGCTAGAGGTTAGACCCAAAGTCCTTATTTCTAGAAGATAATAACACAGTTTGCTTTTATCATACATGAGAAAATGTACATGTAAACTGATAGTTGAAGGCCTTTTCCTTTCTTCTATCAGATTAATTCAAAGGATACAGATCTCAGAAGCCGTCTAGTCTAGCCCCAACCTTTTATAGATGAGGAAACTGAAATCGAGAGAGGGGAAGGGACTTGCCCATAATTATACAAACAGCAGATATGAGATGTGAACCTAGGTTCTCTGACTCCGGTTTAGTGATAAGGTCTGCCATGTTAGATGTGGTTAGTAGAGGAATTGATAAAAACTAATCAATCCCTGAGGCAGGTGGAGAGAAGACACTGATAGAGATCAGTTTAGCCCCATGGTCCCACCACTAGGGAGGTCTTCTAGTCTGAAATCCACGTTACGTTAACCCCCTGAGACCCACCTTTTATAGTCTCACCTCGCCATGCCCTGACAGAAATCCCAGTCACATCCCTGAGGTTAAATTTTCCCTATATCTCCTTATGGGCTGTTCCATGGCTGCTGCCTTCCTTTGGGTCAGTCTGCCAGAGCACTGTCTCCTGGTGTCTTTCCCCTTCCCCTTCCCCCATGACTCATGGTAATTCCTAACTCCACTGTTTCCCAACTCCACCTCTCCTTACAGCTAACTAACTCTACTAGGAGGCCAAGTCCCTTTCAGGATTTAGCCTGCCCCAGCCTCATGGGATGCTCCCTTTCTACTTTCATATGCTCTCCCAACTACTTCATACTAACCATTCCTGTTGTCTATTGTTTTCCTTCATTTTGTCTGTAGCTTCTTCCCCTAAATAAATCTACCTTTCACCAAAGAGAACGGCCATCGTGAATTCTTAACATGACTGAACTGCAACTTTTTTTGCCTGCCATCATTTGGTGTCTACATCACATACTTCATTTTGGTGCTTGAACTACATCACTCGTGTTTACACATTCTTAACATATTAATCTTCAAGATGCAGGAATGAGAAATTAGACTTCCCAAGAATTCTAGGGAACTCCCCAAACCACAAGTTATTCTGTATTTTTCACAACACTTTATTTGCTTGTTTTTAAACGAGTGACTGTAATAATAACCAGTGAATCATTTTCTGTGAGTTATACTAAAACTTTGGAGGTTTTCTGTAGAAAAGATAATACATGACATTATCATGGACCAATATGTTTATGACAAAACTGTAGATATCTGATAGTAGAAAACATTTAAAATGGGAACATTATGCAAAATAAATGCCAAAGAGATCATTTAAAAGTTAAATGGCATCACAAATACTTAATATTCAAAAGTTATCGTTCTTAAAATGAAATTTTAAAACACACAAAGCCTTCAGTATCTTATTTGGTAATCTTGATTTGTTTTGTGACAAATATTGCACAGGGAAAAAAGATGGAAAATTCATTTGGTGTTAACAAATCAAATTTTGAAATGTGCATACAAAAACAATTTTGAGTTGGATTTTAGGGTATATGCTGCTTTATTCATACAAGCTCATTTCTTTTAATGATGAAAATATTTTATCTACTTGGCTCAAGTTTAATTTTGCTATTGAAATTGATATTGCTTGTGACAATTCAGACTTTGGATAGGTTTCTGATGTGACACTGGAATACACCATACCTCTTCTCTTTTGCATTTTCCTTTAAAAAAAAATCTCTTCATGAATGATTGTGCCAATCAAAATGAGGGAGATAAATCTTTTTTTCCTACATTTAGTCAGTTTATTTCTAATTTCTTTTAAAAGTGTACTGTGGAAAGCATTTTTTTTTTCCCAAACGACTGAAACCTAAAAAATACCTTCCCTTTTAGAGATTTGCATGTTTACTTAATGCCTCAGATCTTTAAGCATTTTAATATATCTATCATTTCATTATATTCCTCTTTTACAGAGTCACCGAGTTTCAGCCGTTTATCAGCCTTAGGATTGTTAAAAACCGTTCTCTAATTCTTTCTAATGAGTCTCAGCTCAAAGTGGCTTGTGGTTCCATTTTTTCTTTCTTATTTCCTGTTGCAAAACAGAATTTCTCACTTGAGAATATTTAAACAGTTGGACAATTTTTCTCATTCGAAAATTTGCTAGAGAGCCAGCACCTCTTACAGATCCTGTGGCTGGGGCTGCTATATCAGAACTGCTGCTGGAATTCAGAATATGCACGCATTTTTTGGTGTGTATTTATACATATTTACATTTCTATACCCCAGATTCTGCTACATGTTTTTTTGAATCCTCCCTTTTAACTCTTTGAGATAAAGCACTTTCAATGTGTCCACGTGAAATACAATTGAAAAGTGGATGACTTGGGAATTTTTCCTTAACTGCTTCAGTACATTCCCAGAATCCCCTGTGCTTTATTGTACAAAGTTAGCTAATACCCAGGAAGGCACCGAGTTGGGAGCCAGAGAAGCTCAAAAGCAAACAGAACCTCCGGGCTCAGAGAGCCCCCTGTACAGTACCTCGGCCCACTGCTGGCTAACTGGCCAGTCCTTTCCCTTCTCTGGGGCTAGCCCGCCACGTCCCCCCGCCTCCCTCTTGGGCTGATTGGTCTGTTTTCTGAGACCCCGGGTCCCCCTCCTGTCCTGGCTGGGCGCGCTGCGGCAGGTGGGGAGCCCAGGCCCACGGCAGCTTGTTGGAGTGGGTTCGCCCCCTTCTGCCCTGGGCCTCGGTGCAGACCCGCTGCAGTCCGGACCCAGGGGGACCTCCCTCCATCATCCTGCAGACTTCGGGGCCCCATGCCACCCCCCCAACCTGCTGTGAGAGTCAAGGAGGTAAACACTGCACTTAGCACTGTGCCCAGCATGCAGCAGGTGCTCAATAAATGCACCTCCCCTTCTCAGACGCTGACTAGCTGTGTGGCGCTGCACCAACCACGGAAATGCCATCTGCCTCCATTTCCCCATCTGTAAAATGGGGACAAAAACAATACCTGCCATTTGTAAAGCACCAAGGGCCTGGAACACAATAAAAGCTTAATCATTGCACTATCGGGGAAGGGGCCTGTGACATCTTTAGAAATCATTCCAGGACTAGAATCGAAAGGTGTAAACAGTGCTATCAGCTGAGGACCACAGAGAGCATCAAAAGCGTTGGAGTCGGAAGCCCCAAGTTCAAATCCCGCTCCTACAGCGGCTGTAACACCGGACACAAGACTGAAGCGCTCTAAGACTCGACTTTCTGATCTATAAAATGGGAGAAACAACTCTGCTTCCATAGGTCTAAGAGAGCTTAGGGAACCAAGCAAGTCAACCAGCGCCTGCGCAGAGCCCGAGTGGCCGCGAGGCGGCGGCACGCGCATGTTCCGTAGCGGGAGACCCGCAAGGCTTCTTCCTGTCCCAACTCCTCCCTCCGATTTAGGTCCTGGCTTCTAGACGTACGCACGCGCGCGCGCGCAATTCCAACGTGAGAAGCCTCTCTAGCCTTCACTCTCCTCGGCGACTCGGCCTCGCTGGTGGAAAGGGAGGGGGTTGGTTCCCTCCAAGATGGCGGCGCAGAGGAGGAGCCTGCTGCAGAGTGTGAGGAAGCCACCCGCGGACCGGCGCCGTCCGGCCTCGGGGCTAGGGAGCGGGATGGGTTGGGCCTGGGGGAGGGAGAAACCGGTTCGTTTCAGCCAAGGGGGGTGGAAGGCCTTTACCCCGGCCCGTCTAAGCTATCTCTCTCTGTGTTCCATCCCATTCCCGCGGTCCCTCCCCCTCGCGTGGCGCGTGCGCGCTGGGGCCTGGGGCTTACCTCGCGCCATCCCTGAGCCGGTCTCGCGCGCCCTCTCGTGGGGGACCGGGAGCAGAAACTTTGGCACGTAGGCGCACTGTTCAGCAATGGGAGGGGCGGGCTCGCGCTCCTATGGCATTTTGGTCTCGCGGGGCGCCGGGATGCGCGCGTCCCTCCGTGACGGGAGGGGAAGGATTAGTGGTGCGTAAATCCCCCCCTCCTGTCACACCCGGCAGCGCATGCGCTTTATGCTGTAGCGTCTTAAAGCTCCTAGCGTCACGTGCTTTTTTTCTGTGAAGAGCCGAGGGGGAGGAGGCTGAAGGAAGGTAAGCTCCTCGAGGGCAGGGCCCGTTTCCGCTGGAAAAAACTTAGAGGTTTTAATTTAACCCCCTTCGTGCTCCAGATGAGGGCGCTGAGCTCTGGAAAGGGATGATCTGCCAAATGTCGCCCAAGTGATAAACATGAGACCGACTTTTGCCGTGCTGCCGTTCGGCCCCTCCTTCCCACTCATGAGAGGCAAGTCACTAAGAAGAGCGGAGCGCAGGACATTTTATAGGTAGCCCGTATACAGTCTCTCAGACTCCCTAATTTGCAGCGTCTGCATTGCGAGAATGGGGGGTGGGGCGGGACACAACGTGAAAGACTTCCTGCTTTAAGTTTCCATGAAGCGCCTTTTAGGTCCACTTTTACCCGTGTAGTGAATTTTTTTAAAAATAGTTTTAATAAAATAATAATAATAAAAGAGTTCAGAGAGAAAATGCTTCTGGAAACTCCATCCCACCAAGTCAAACCTAAACAAATCAAAATTTCTGAGTCTCTGAAGCTTGACATTTGTCACCCGAGGATCCTGCTCCATGTCAAGGGTCTTGCTAAAAATTAAAAATAATAATAATAATACAACCAGCATAAATGGGGGGGGGGATTTGCTATTTTTTTTAAGGTGTAGTTATATGTCTAGAAGGGACTTTAGGTGCCATCCAATCCATTGGTTCGCCACTTTTTTTTCTCTCAGGACTTAATCTTTACATTCTTAAAAATTATTGAAAACTCCCCCCCTCAAAAAAAAAAGTTTTTGCTTATATAGGTTGTATCTATTGATATTTATCACATTAGAAATTTAAACATTTTTAAGAGACTTATTTTCATTTAATAATCAATTCACTACATATTGATGTACATTTTTATGAAGAATAACTTCCAAAACAAAAGTTTTAATGGAAAAAATGGCATTGTTTTACCTTTTTGCATGTTTCTTTAACTTTTGGCTTCATAGAAGACAATTAGATTCTTCTCTCTTCTTCTGTATTCAGTTGATTGCAATAAGTTGTTTTGGTTGGAGTAGATAAAGAAAAGCAGCTTCATGTGGAGATGTGGTTGGACAAGGGAACAGTTTCTGAAGAACAGTTTTAGGTTTTTGTGGATATTCTTTGAGATTATACCCAAACTCAACAAATGGTAGTTGCAACGTGGCTCCTAAAACCAGATAAGTGAACTTTTCATCCTCTTGTTACCCTAATACCCATTGATCTATCTTGTGTTTTGAAAGGAACTTTTACTCAGGTTGTAACCTCTCACTTTGGTCGTTTGGATAACATTGGTTTACTGATAATATAATATCCCAAAGTCAGATTTGTTCAATTCACCACGTCTCTCATCCAAAGTGTTTAAGTACCTGGAAGCTGTCAAATTCATGATGACAGATTCAAGTTTTCTAAAATTCTATTTTTTTCCCTTAAAACTCAAGTTTTATCATTGGCAGCATATACTATCATTCATTCTCCTTGAAATGACAGGTTTGCTCTATTCATTTTTGAGAAAACATTTGCTAGTTGTCCAAGTCTGAATAACCATAGTTTGTGGGTCTTTCTTTGAAGTAAAAATGGCAATAGAGAAACAAGGGGTTCACCCAGTTTCACAAGTGCCTTTTCTTTCGATGGCCACTGCCCTGGGGTGTGGTGCAAACAAGGGTTATTTGTGGGTGCTCTTGCTTTCCTCACATGCGGCATTAAAAATGTGTACTCAAAGGTCAAGATTTGATCAGATTAATAATTTTTTTTTTTTTTTTTGCTTCAAGGAGGATATTCCTAAGTGAAACTGACTTTGTTCTCTATTGTGAATGTAAGGCGGGAAAGAACATGGCAAATAGGCTGGTGCCACTGCCCCTGTCTGTGCTGCGGTACTGGCACTTTTACCCACCGTGGTCTTTGTACAGTTGATGCAGATGTCAACTCAGTTGTACTGGTATAAATCATGAGGGTTCCTAGAACTTGTTCAACGCTAGAATATTTCAGCACCGTTTATGTTCGTGGCCGAGCATTCGTAGGAAAGTTCTTTTGTGATCAGGTGGTCCTCATGCTAGATAAAGATAAGCAAAGCAGCAAGTCTAGCCATGTCCTTAGGTTTGTCTGTCTAAAAGGCAAAAGGACAATTCTGCAAAAGAGGTAGGAGCTCATTCATGTCCTCTGCTCACTCTTTAATCCTTGCATCTTGTTGCCTCTGGAAGACTCCACTTCACACCTGTGAGAGAAGGAGAATGAAAAAGGCAAATGATGTCTTAGTACTATTATGAAATACTTTAGTTTCATGGACCTCCCGAAGGTGTCTTGTGAATCCCCAGGGACCTCAGACCCCCTGTGAGAACTGTTGATCTAAGCCAAACCTTTGTGCCATATTCAGGGAAATGGGCCAAGGAGGTTCCTTGATTGGCACAGACCTACAGAGTTTGGAGAGGTGGGATTTGGACTCAGGCCCTCTGACTCCAAGGAGCATGCTTTCACTCTATGGAGTCGGCCACTGGGAATGTTTGAGAAGTTGAAAGTGGAGAAAAGCTTGTTCAGTTGATAGGATGTTCTTAGGGTCAGACAGCAGAGCCAAGTTTGATTTAGATAGCCTTCCCCAACTGGGCCCTCGGGCTCCATCTGAAAATGAAGGCAGTGAGCTAGAAGATCTCTGAGGTCCCTTCCGGCCCTAACTCTGTGGTGCTTTATGGCAGGACCCTGTGTGTATTCCTCTTTTGAAGAAACCTCCACTGTTTGGGTATTAGCAGGTGCAGGGTGACACACATGCTGTTGTTGGAGCTAGGGGCCACTAAATGAAAGCATCTGGGCCTTTTTTGAGCCAGTCTCTGCTCTTACCTGGTGATGGTACTTTAGTATTTCAGGAAGGCCTGAGTTTTTCCTCTACCAGTGTAGAGTTCAGCCTCTAGCCAACCTTCAGGAGTTCCCATGGCCTAAAAGAATTCATCACCTGTGACACAGAGTCATGGGTTAAAGTTTGAAAAAAGCCTTACAACCCCTCTATTTATGGACGAGGAAGTTATATCCCCCATTGTATCTTGTCCAAGGTCACAAAGGTGGCGAGAGGCAGAACCAGGATCTGGGCCTCTCAGGCCTTAAGACTTCAAATTCACTGCTCTTTCCACTATGTCTTTTCTTTTTGAAAAAGTATGTTGACTTTAATATTTTATTTTTTCC
The DNA here is from genome assembly GCF_016432865.1 of Antechinus flavipes. NCBI lineage: Eukaryota > Metazoa > Chordata > Mammalia > Dasyuromorphia > Dasyuridae > Antechinus > Antechinus flavipes. Next base: position 287,324,317 of record NC_067402.1, read on the forward strand.
TAAGTACATCTAGAAGTGATTTTTAACATTCACTTTTTAAAATTTCAAGTGCAAAATTCCTTCCTTTCCTCCTTCCCTCCGTATTGAGATACAGATTATATACATGCAGTCATATAAAACATGTTAGTCATGTTGAGAAAGAAAACATAGATTTAAAAAACCAAGAAAAATACAAAGATTTGCATTCAGACTCCATTTCAGAAACAGTGTTCCCTGCCACTGGAACGGGAGTGTGAGGACCCCTGGGAGGGCGTTTAAGAGTGGTCTTCCCTACAGGTGTGACTGGGGTGAGGTGCCCTGGCCTTCCTATCAAGTCCTAGCTGTAGGTGCTCTCAGGGCTAGAGCACTCCTCTCTTGTAGGCTCCCTGGGGTAACCTCAGTGTATTCCAAGCCGGGTTTTTTTTAAGGAATCTGCAGAATTTGGGTTAGGAAGGGGGATGGGAGTGGGACAGCAGGAAGAATTGCGATTCTGTAAAGCTCCTGGCCTGGAGCTCCGTCCCCATGCTGATGTTCATTCCTCTTTCCACCTTTCTTCCTCCGCCCCCCCGGCTGTCTCTGAATTTGGGGTCTTCTTACACACACCGAGGTGCCACGGACTTGATGTTCCCCACCTCTGCCGGTCAGGCCTTTGGGTAGCGTGGCCTTGGGCTGATCAGTTCTGTAAGTGACGCCTCCTGTGGTGCCCCCTGTGGCTCTGTAGGGGGGCGGCCACCAGCGGTGACATCAGGGCTCCCCAAAACAGCGCGGCTAATGGAGATGTAGTTAAGGAGGGGCCTCTGAAGTCGACATTTGAGGAGGCGATCTTCACTCCCGGGCGTGCGGGCTAAAAGCCAGCTGCTTCACAGTGATCCCCATAGCTCAGAGTTGAGTTTGAAATCTTCATTTCCCAGAGAGATGAGACAAGGAAGCCAGAGAGGTAAAATGGGCTGTCCACGGTCAGGGGCAGGGCTCCATCAGCCGGGGTCTCTGGGATCCGGGTGCATCTCTGCTGGCCCAGGCTCTGGCGGGGAGGACTCCGGTGGGGAAGATTCTGGTGGGGAGGACTCCGGCGGGGAGGACTGAGGGAACCTCTGGGGAACAGTCCCATTTCTTGGCCCATCCTCTGCCTTAAAACATGACTCCTTTTTAAGTGAGCTTATGTATATTTACTCCCTCTCCCGCTCATGTGTGACAAGACTATGATTAGGAGACTCATCATCTCTTTACACATTCGGAAGCACACACACATACACACACGTCAGTTTGTGCTCGGGATGTGAGGATATTTTGTATGTGGGCTGGGGTGAAGTGGTGGGTTTGTGTGAATACATGTGTGGAAAATAGAAGAGCTTTCCCAAAAGTATTAAGAAATTTGAGAAAGGGGGGAAGCCAGAAGCCACTTTGGAGCCTGTAGTAGCTATAATAAAATGAGAACTCTCAGTTCCGTCAGCGTCAGGGAAACTGCCCTGTGCCCTGGCCCAAGGCTAGGTCTTGACTCGGACATGTAACTTCTGGGGCTACTTGTCCTTCTCCCAGCCCAGTCATCGTTGGGGGTGGAGGAAGGGCAAAATGCCGGCCATCCCCATCAACCGCCACACCCACGAGAGGCAAGCCAGCCTCCCTGAAGCCGCAGGGCACCCTGGGAGAGAGAGGACGCAGCCAGGGCCGGGCTGTGTCTCCCCACATCATCTCTCCTCAGACCCTAATGGAGACAGCTCAGGAGCCCGAGCCCGAGAAGCTCGGGGAAGGGTGAGAGCACCCACCCAATGCCCTCCGCCACCTTCCTGGGGCGAGAGCGCCTGGGCTGCGGGGACAGCTCCAGCAGACCCAGAAAGGACACGTCTCCCAGGTCCTCGGCCCTCGTCTGCAGTCCAGCACCAGAAAATGATGTGACTTCATCGTTGGCAGTGACGTTAAAGCGACCATCTGCTTTGCCCTGGCACCCTAAGGACCGTGGGACGTGCCCGGCTCACTGACAACTGAAACCTTCCCCATTTGTCTCCGCCATTAGAATGGGAGCTCTTTGATGGAGACAATTTGGCTTTTCTGTTTGTATCCCCAGTATTCAGCCCAGTGTCAATGTCTAATAAATGCTTCGTTTATGCTTATGCTCGTAGGCCCCTCGCGTGCAGCTCTTCCCCCAGGCTTCCCTCCTCTCCCTCTTTCTGGCTTTTCAGATGCCCCCCATTCTGTTTAGCCCAGACCCCGTGTTACCTGTTCTTTTGTGCAGACTCTGCTTCTTTCAGATGGATTTTCCATCCCATGACGCCATGTATGGGCCCCACTCTGCTCTAGGGAGCATCTCGTGTCCCCTGTTTGTGTGCACGTCATGTCCCCCTGACCAGAAGGAGGAGTTTCTGAAGGCAGGAAGCCCGTCTTGTGTTTTGTCTCCCTCGGTACTTAGGGTAGCGTGGGTTCTGTTAGTCTGTTGGGCCACAGGGACTGGGTCAGCAGCCGACGAGCCCTCTGGGAGCTTGGGGAAGCAGCGTGTCCGTGTCCCTGTGGAAGCTGAGGAGGGGCTCTGGCAGCGGGCAGAGGTAGGAGAGAACCATGGGAATGGGCACTCCGGGTGTGGAGGTCTCGGGGAGAACGTCCGATGGAGCAGCCGCGAGAGTGCCCGCTGGGCACTGGGAAGGGGGGGCTGTTAGTGCCGGAGAGAGAGGCTCCATCCTGCAGGCTGGAGGCAGCTGCTGCCCCGGGCAAACCAGAGCTTTTAGGAACGTGCTTTAGTACGGAAGCGGCAGAGTGGGGAAAAGCGGGGTCACCCTTCAGGAGCGATGGGGGCCGTGGGAACTGAGAGAGGGCCGGCCATTAGAGACTCCATGAGTGGAGCCACTAAGATGTCCCCAGTGTAAAGGGGATGGAAACTTATACCTGTGCGTGCTTTATCGCCCCGCCCACAAAGGCCTCTGCAGGCTGGACCGGCCTCTGCAGGCTGGACCGGCCTCATTGATTAGGGAAGGGCCGTGTGTTGGGGATGGGCCCGCGGCGTCCCTGGCAGCTGCGGAAGCCAGCAGGGTCTCCGGGCTGCACACGGGGGCCAGGGTCCTGGCAGCAGGGATGTAGTGGTCGGGTGTCTCTGCTCTGCGTCCGCCCCCTCCGGAGTCCGCAAGTGGTCAGGACCGTGAAGTGCTCTTTCAGGATCACAGGGTCTCACCCGGGCTTGGTGACCAAAGTCTGAGTTAGTTACCACGGCACAGAATTAGCTGGACACAACCACCGGCAGCAGTAAACACGGGGCCTTTCTTCGGGAGTGTCCGCCACCCCTGCGGATAAGGTGCAGCAGCGCCGACTCCAGCTACCAATACTGGTTAAGAAAGTCTGTTGAAAATCGGTCGTCAGACCGCTGATTCTCAGGGCCCAGTGTGCCCATTCTCTTGATGACTTACTACAATTGCAGTAGCTGCTGGGGGGCCGGCTGCCCCAAGACATCCTCCATTCAGCCACTAGAGAGATTTTCCTAAAGTGCAGATGTGATAATGTGTGTCTCTCCCTCCCCCATGCTCTGGACACTTCAGTGGCTCCCCCTCGCCTCCTGGATCAAAGACAAAGTGCTGTTTGGCATTCAGAGCCCTTTGACTTCTCCCTTCTCCCCTCCAACCTTCCCAGTCTTGCACCTCCCTCCCCACACGTCCTCAGATCCGGCGACCCCATGATGGGACCCTTCGGCTCCTGGCTCCCACACGTCCTCAGATCTGGCGACCCCATGATGGGACCCTTCGGCTCCTGGCTCCCACACGTCCTCAGATCCGGCGACCCATGATGGGACCCTTTGGCTCCCGGCTCCGGACCTTTCCTCTTAGGTTTCTCCGTGCCAGGAACACCTTCCCTTCTCTGCTCTGACTGTGGACCCCCCCAGCTTCCTTTAAGTCCCAGCTAAAATCCTCTATCCTAAAGGAGCCGTCCCCAACTCCTCTCACTTCCGGGGCCTTCCCTCCTTAATCATCTCCTTGTCCTGTCTGGGGCTTTTTTGCACACGCTTGTTTGCTTGTTGTCTCCCCTGTAAGCTTCCTGCCCTCGGGGAGCGGCTTTGGCCCTTTTTTATATCCCCAGCACTTAGCACAGGGCCTGGCACCTGAGAGGCCATCAGGGTTTCTTGATTAATCACTTGTTTGACAGGATTTTCCATCATTTTCAAACTTCTGGATCTTTTCTTTCCCCCTCCTCTCCCCCATTTCTCTTAGGTTGAAAGTTTAGCTTTGCTTGCTTCAGGTTTGTCTCTTTTGAAGCTCCTGCTTTTCTAACGTACCCTAGCCACAGACCCCAAGCCGGCGTTTGTACAGAGACCTTCCTGCACAGTCTGAGGTGCACTAAAGAGCAGGTTCATCCCTCAGAGAGCTTGTCGGGCCGTCGGGGTTCGTCTGTCCATCAGAGTCATTATTTTGAAGAGGGGCGGGAGATGTTCACTCCTCTGGGTTTGTTTTGGGAAGAGGACGACCAGGCTGGGTCATGGGAGAAGGGGGTGTAGCTCTATTGTCTCGTCTCCCCCAGGAGCAGCAGCCCAGTTGGACCGACGACCTGCCTCTCTGCCAGCTGTCTGGGGTCGGCTCTGCGCCAAACCGAACCTACTCCGCCGACGGCAAGGGCACTGAGAGCCACCCGTTGGAGGATAACTGGCTCAAGTTCAGGTGAGAGGCGCGGGGCTGCTGTCCTGACTGCGCGGGGGGCTCCCAGCCCATCTCGTGGCTTCCTGTCAGTGAGCCCCCCAGTGACGGTGGCTGACCCAGCATGGGGAGTCCCTGCGTAGCCTCGTGTAGCACAAGGGCCCCCTGGAACCTGCCCAGGGGTCTCCCGGGAAGGAACAGGGTGGGGAGCACGGACCGTGCAGCTCAGAGCACCTTCGAGTAGGACCCCCTCATTTTACAGAGAAGGAAACTGAGGCTCGGGGAGGGTGAAGGAGTTAGCCAGGATTACATCGCTAGTGGGAGCTGAGCCCACGGTGGCCCCCGCTCTGCTGCTTCTCAGCGCAGCTCCCTCCTCCCTGCCCCGGGCGGTGGCTACAGCCCCAGAGCCGGAGCGCTCCTCCGCGGCTGGTGTCCCCCGGGCTGGGCGGGCACGCTGCAGTAAACCGCCGGCCCAAACCTCTCCCTCCTGGCTGGCCCTCTCTGTTAGGAGCGAGAACAACTGCTTCCTCTACGGAGTCTTCAACGGCTACGATGGCAACCGGGTGGCCAGCTTTGTGGGCCAGAGGCTGTCGGCGGAGCTGCTGCTGGGCCAGCTGAACGCTGACCACAGTGAGGCCGACGTGAGGCGCGTGCTGCTCCAGGTAACGGCCCGCTGGGCTGCCGGGGGCAGGTAACGCGGGCCGGGGGCGGTCGGCGGGGCCGGCGTCACGTTCCGAGGGAGCACTCCCCAGTGTCGGGAGGGTCTGTGGTGCCCGCCTGCGCCCCGGGCTCCCCGTCTCCTCTGCCCCCTGCTCCTTACCGAGGCTGACCCTCCCTCAGCAGGCGGCCCTGCTGTCCCTTTCCTCCTCACTCTCCCAGTCACCGGCTCCGCCCTGCTTCTGAGCCCCCGCCGCTGAGGACATCGGGAAGGCGTTCCCCATGGGAGGGGTTAGCTGCAGGGGATGCGTGGGAGCGGAGCCCCAAGAAGGGCAGGTTTGGGGGAGCCTGGGAAGGCCCCTCAGCCAGCGGCACCTGCTGTGCTCCAGGCTCCGGGCCCAGGAGAAGGCCGTCCCCACCTTGAAGCAGCTTCCGGTCTCAGAGGGAGACGGCTGACAATAAGGACGCACCCAGGGAAAGGGCCGCTGGCGGGCAGAGGCGGGTTCTGGCGGCAGCGCGGTGCTGACGGGGAACTCGCCACCTGCTCTCCCGCCCTTTCTAGTCTCGGGCAGGTTTCTTCCCTAGATGGGCCCCAAAGCGCTCCTGCGGGGAGTGCTCTCCACAAGCCCCGGAGGCCGTCGCCTGCTCCAGCCCCGCCCCACTTCTCTCAGGGCGTCCAAGGCCCGAGGGATGCTGGTGTCCTCTTCTGGTCACCGGCCTCTGACCCGGAGCGCTCGGCACCTCCCGGCCCGCGAGATAGAGGAGACGCGGAGGTGGCAAGGGCAGGCGGGGTTGGAGGAGGGGCGAGCCCGGCTGCTCTCCCGGCCCCGCTTGTCCCCTTCATTCGGGGCAGGGGGCCTGTGATTAAGTGACCCGGACATTAGGCTCCTCCTCCTTCTGCTACCCCTGAATGTTTGATCGTGCTCGTAGCTGAGCAGAGAATTTGGGAAGTCGGGTCGGGGAGCGCTTCAGACCCAGGACCGGGGCGGCTCTGACGCCTTCCTCTCTTTGCCCCCAGGCCTTTGATGTTGTGGAAAGGAGCTTTCTGGAGTCCATCGATGATGGCTTGGCAGAGAAGGCGAGCCTCCAGTCGCAGCTGCCGGAGGTACCCGCATGCACCCCTGCCCCCACTGTGGGGACGAGCCTGGGGTTCCATCTCCCTGGATCTCCCGCCCCTGTGGGTCCCGGACTCCTCGGCTGTTTCCCATCAGCAGCCTCTCCTCGGGCACAGGCCGCTTGGCTTTTAGAATCTAAGGGCCCTTAGGGGTCATCAGGGAGAGACGGAGGCCCAGGGAGGCCGAGGGCCTGGCGTGGGCTCGCCCGGGTGTCTGGGAGCAGAGCGGGGTCAGACCCCTCCCCTTTCCCATCCCCCACACGGTCTCTCTTGGTGACCCTTGAAAGGCCCTGGGTGGGCGGCCAGGGTGGGTGTGCCGTGGGTGACCAGACTCCGGCCGGCCTCGGCAGCCCCCATGACGGGTCCTGAAGGGCAGCGGGGCTGACGAGCCGCCTCGGGGGCCCTCTCTGTGCTGCAGGGCGTCCCTCACCACCAGCTGCCTCCTCAGTACCAGAAGATCTTGGAAAGGCTGAAGGTGCTGGAGAGAGAGATCTCCGGCGGCGCCATGGCCGTGGTGGCCCTCATTCTCAGCAACAAGCTCTACATCGCCAACATTGGTGAGTCCCCGACGCAGCCTCTGGGGAGGCCGGTCGTGGGCGCTCCGGGCGTCTGCCCCAGGCCGAGGGGAGGGGCGCCCTCTGGGAAAGCTGGGGAAAGCTGGGGGCTCCTTCGGGGGGGAGGGGGGGGGGGCTGCAGGCGTGGAGCGGGCCGTCAGCCGTCAGAAGCTGCCTGGCTTTGGTGTCCTTCTAGACCTCAGTCTAACTTTGTAGTGAAAGGAAGAGAGCCACGGCACCCCGAGTTTGGGGACTGGTCTCTCTCCGTATGGTGTGGGGCAGGCCCCCCCCCCCCCGGCCTGGCTGTGTCCCCCTCCGCTCTCTCTCTCTCCCTCCTTTCTGCTGCTGACTGGCTCTCTGGGTCGCAGGTACAAACCGAGCGCTCCTCTGCAAGGCCACCGGGGACGGGCTGCAGGTGACACAGCTGAGCGCCGACCACACTCCCGAGAACGAGGACGAGCTCTTCCGCCTGTCGCAGCTGGGTGCGTGCCCCCCGCCCCCGCAGCTGGAGGCCGCCCTTCCCTCTGCTAGAGGCTCCGGGGACCCCAGGCCGGGCAGGAGACGGCCTGGTGTGACCAGGGATGCTAATGCCCCTCATGGGGGATTTCCCTTTCTGGCTGATGCCTTTGGGGACCCCCGCGAGGCCCGGGGCAGTCTCGGTGTGACTGGAGATGTTCTCCCCAGTAGCAGCCACCTCCCCTTCCCTCTGCTGCAGCTGCATCTCAGAGGCTCTTCTGCTCTTCCTGAGCAAGGGCTAGACCGTCATTTGCCAAACTTTTTAGTCTCAGGACCTCGTTACACTCTTAAAAATTATGGAGGACCCCAACTTTTTTATGTGCATTACACCTATCGATATTTGAAACAAAGACATCTTAGTATTATTATGAAAATAGGTTTGCCCTCCCAGACCCGTGAAAGAGGGTCCCCCTCCGAGGCCCCAGACCCCATTAGAGGGATCTATGGGATTGTTTTTTATCCTTGGCAGGTTTGGATGCGGGGAAAATCAAGCAGGTGGGGACCATTGGTGGCCAGGAGAGTACCCGCCGGATCGGGGATTACAAGGTCAAATACGGCTACAGTGACATCGAATTGCTCAGGTGAGAACTGCCTCTGACCAGTCTCTGGTCACGGCCTGGATGGCAGGTAAAGGGCACCTTTGGCCAACATGGGGAAGGCCTCTGGGCTGTCCTGTCCAGGTGCTGACCCCGAGGGCAGAGCCCCCTTCCAGCACTGGGAGGAGCAGGACTTGGGGAGGGGGGCAGTGAGGCAGGGGCCAGGCGTGCCGGGCGGGAGGCCCGGGGCCCTCTGAGGGCAGCCCTGCCTTCGGCCTCGTGGGTCCGTCTCCTCCCCCGTTGCATCCTTTCGTTCCGTTTGGGGGATGACCAGCATGAAAGTCTGCAAAGTGACTTCTCAGAATTAAGCATTCCCCGCGGCTCTCTCCCGACAGCGCTGCCAAGGCGAAGCCCATTATTGCCGAGCCAGAGATCCACGGAGGGCAGCCCCTGGAGGGCGTGACGGGCTTCCTGGTGCTGATGTCAGAGGGGCTCTACAAGGCCCTGGAGGCGGCCCACGGGCCGGGGCAGGCCAATCAGGTGAGGGCCCCCCACCTTGGCGTTTGGCCTGGTGCTTGGCAGAAATGCCTCGGGGCGCTGCTGGGCCAGGACCGCAGGGACCCTCGAGCTTCAGGGCCAGGTGATGCTCGGGCCAACTTGGCTGAACAGCTCAGTCCCCCGTGGCCAGCAGAGAACCATGGGAGGGGCTCTTGGAAAATGGGCCTCCTTTCCAACTCTGGACCAATTTTTAAAGCAACACAACTGGGCCCATTTTCCATGTTCTCTGTGGCCAGTTCCCATCCCCCGGCTGGTCTTGCATATTCAGGACAACAAAATGGAACCCACAGCTCTGGGGACAAGGGGGACGTGGGGGACCAAGTAACGGGCGCTTTCGAGGCCTGAGATGGGCAGTAACCAGAAAAGAGAGAAACCGCAGGCCTGTTTGTGTCTGAAAGGCCTAGAGCCCCAGCTCCACTGATGGGCCGTCCCCCTCCCGGCCTGGACTTCCTCATCTGTAAAACGGGCTAATAGTGCTCATGCTTCCTGCTTGAGGAGGAGGCTCCCTGCAGGGCTGCCTGGGCCCCAGCCCCAGGGGCAGCAAAGTTCCCCCAGAGAGTCCAGGGGCAGCTGCTTTACAGCTGATGGTCCTGGGGAGCTCCTGGGGCCCTGGGAGAGGGGGGCACCCAGCCCTGCAGCACTCTGCCCCTCCTGCCACATTGTTAATCAGGCAACCCCTCGGGGCGAGAGTCCTGGGGCTTTAAGCAGAGGCCGGGTATCTGTCCCTGTCCCTTGGTTTCCAGTTATAAAGTGTAAATGCAAAATGTCACCTGAGAATAGTAACCCTCCCTCTCTGGGTGCTTGTTATCTGGTTATCCCTGTGGCCTTGGGATGTGGGACAGGGCAGGTGTTATCCGTTACTGCTGGGGAAATCGGCTGTGAACCAGGAAGGGTGCAGGGAGAGCCCGGGGGGGGGGGGGGGGGGCGGAGGTTGGGGCATCGGTGCCCAGGGGCAGGGCCTGAGAGGGGATCAGTGCCTGGGAGGGATCGGTGCCTGGGGGCAGGGCTGTGGGGGGGCCCTTTGGGGGGCCTTGTTGCAGGAAGAGCCAGTGGGGGGGTCGGTGCCCGGGGGCAGGGCCTGGGGAGATCAGTGCCCGGGGGCAGGGCCGTGGGCCTGAGTTACAAGGAGCTGGGTGGGTGGGGACGGTCCTCCCAGTGAGGAGAAAGCTGGCATTTATATAACACTTACTGAGAACCAGGCCTGTGCTGAGGGCTTCCCAGTTGTGATTTCATTCCCATTTCATAGATGGGGAACACTGAGGGTAAATGACTTACCGGGGCCGCCCGAGGGCAGGTCGGACCCCCGGCGCGACCTCTCTCCAGCGACCACCGGGTCTCTTCTGACTCCTCTGTGCTTGCCGGGGCCGGCACGACCCTCGGGCCCCTTTCCAGGAGATCGCGGCGATGATTGACACGGAGTTTGCCAAGCAGACCTCCCTGGATGCCGTGGCCCAGGCCGTGGTGGACCGCGTGAAGCGCATCCACGGAGACACCTTCGCCAGCGGCGGGGAACGGTCGGCGCTCTGCCCGCAGCATGAGGACATGACGCTGCTGGTGAGGAACTTTGGGTACTCCCTGGGCGAGATGAGCCAGCCCACCCTGACCCCGGCCCAAGGTACGCCTGCCTCAGCGCGGGGGCCGCGCCCGGCTGCCCCCTCTCCTGCCCCTCCCAGCCTCCCTGTGCCTCCCTCGGTTCTGTCCTGCAGGGCCCCCCCTCCCCCAAGCCTGGGGCGATTCCCAGTGGGTGGGGCTTTTGACAGACCCTTAGAAGGTAAAACATCAAGAGGTTCCGGTTGCTTCTCTGCCTGGGGATTAGGGCAGGGTCAGTGACACTGGTGGGAGGCGGGCTCTCCTGTGGGCTGTCTGTAGTGAGCCCTGAGACTGTGAGGGGCCCCCAAAGTGGGGGGGAGCCTGCATGGAGCAGGCCGGACCGGGGACCAAGTGCTCCCTGAGGGGCGCCCTTCGTGGCTTGGGGCCCTGCATTTGGTGCCGGGGGGTCATGGGCCTCCCCCCACTTTTATAGTGGGGGGGTGGGGCAGGGTATGGCACCTTGACCCCTACCAGGCGGGGTAGGGAGAAGCGGCCCTTTCCCAGACAAGGTCACCGGTGACCAGGGCTGATGGGGTGCATGAACCCCGTTACCCTTGGGGTCCCCCCAGCCTGGGGCTCTCGGGAGGAGGTCCCCCCACCTTCAGTAGGGCTTTCCCCTTCCCGCCCCTCCTAGAGCTTACCTGCTTTGCCCTTGTGTCCTGCGGGACCTGTCTCCTTCCAGGAGTGCTTCCCTCCAGAGCCCCGGCCCAGGGTCCCCAGCTCCGGTGGTCCCCAGCTCCGGTGGGCCGCCCTGCAGAGGGCACGGCTGCTGGCTCTGGCCCTCCTTCTCTTCCCGTGACCGGCCCCTCTGCCCTGGCCCCACATCCACCCGTTATTCCTGGTCCAGCTCGGACCTTCTTGGGGATGGGCAGTTTTCCCTTTTGGCCGTGGGCGGTTGGGCATTCCGCCTCGTGGGGGGGTGGGCTGCGCCCCGAGGCCAGCTGGGTGAATTCTCTGCATTTTTGCCCTTTTTGTGAGAGTCCAGCGGCCGTCTGTGGCCACATGGAGGGAGGGCTCGGCCGGCCCACGGGTGCCCCCTCTGACCTCGAGGGGCCCGGCCAGTAAAATGGGGGCATCGTTGGCGTGCGTGCGCGCTGTGAGAACTGTGGGTGCCCGGGCTGGGGAGCGGCCATTTGAAGAGCAGCTCTTATAACCCCCCGATTTTCCATCAGCGGCGGCTGGGGTTCCAGTCCGGCTCGCTCTCCTCCTCCCTCGTGTTCTTGGTGGGTTCAGTGGTGGGTGTGAAGCCCCCGCCGTGGATAGGACCCGAGGGGCCACACTGAGCCCCATCCTCCAAAGCTACCCGCAGAAGCCGGGGGTGGGGGGCACAGAGGTTCTAAGTGGGTGCTGTGGGAGACGGAGAGAGGGCGTTATCGGGAACCGCCGGGGAGCTTCCCCCAGACTGGGGGCGGGGGCGCAGTGAGGGCTGACCCACGGGGGGCTCTTGTTCCAGGAGGACGCGTGTACCCCGTCTCGGTGCCGTACTCCAGTGCCCAGAGCACCAGCAAGACCAGCGTGACGCTCTCCCTGGTTATGCCCTCCCAGGGCCAGATGGTCAACGGCGCCCACAGCGCTTCCACGCTGGACGAGGTCACGCCCACCCTCACCAAGTAAGTCCCAGCTGGGCTCTCTTCCTCAGAGACGCCCCCCTCCCCCCTGGGCGTCTGCTCCCCCCATCCCCTCTGACCCCGTAGTCCCTGGGCTGCTGCTGGGGCCGAGAAGGGCTGAGTTTCTGAGAAGGGAGCCTATGGGGAGGGCATTGAGAGGGCAAGGAGGCCCGACTTCTCCCCATTGTGGGCTCCTCCAATGAAGGGTCTTCCACGAGCCTGTCGAGGGCGCGAACTGGGAGGCCGGGGGAAGCGGGGAGGCTGGGGGGTCCAGGGAGGCTGGGGGGCCCAGGGAGGCTGGGAGGCCCGGGGAGGCTGGGGGGCCCGGGGAGGCTGGGAGGCCTGAGAAAGGGCTGCATCCCTCCTTGTTGTCTTTTGCAGCCAGAGCCCAACCATGACCCTGCAGTCCACCAACACCCACACCCAGAGCAGCAGCTCCAGCTCCGACGGGGGGCTTTTCCGCACCCGCTCCTCCCACTCCCTGCAGCCCGACGAGGACGGGCGCGTGGAGCCTTACGTAGACTTTGCAGAGTTTTACCGCCTCTGGAACATGGACCACGGGGAGCAGGGCGCCCTTCCGGTGTCCTAGCACTGCCTAGGGATGAACGGCTGAGGGCCCGGTGCCCCTCCCTGGCCCCCACCCCGGGGGGCCCTCGCCAGGCCCTCCTCCCCAAGCCTTGCCCTTCCCTTGTGAAGCCGGGCCCTTGTCTCAGGGCCCACCGAAGGGCTCTGTGGGCTCTCCCGGCCCCGAGGCCCCGGGCAGAGGCTGGGCATGGGCAGCAGGAGCCGGCCCAGCCCCTTCCAATAAACTAGCTTGTATCACCTCCCGCTCGTGTGCTCTGGCTCAGCCCCTCCCGGGCCGCCCCACTCCCCAGGAAAGCCGGCTGTGCCTGGGGTTTTATCCGCCCAAGGCAGCTCTCCACCCAGGCCCAGGTCAGTCTGCTCGGGGTCAGTCTTCACTTCCAGGGGCCGGGGGAGACAGGTCCGCCCTGGGGTGCTGGGAGAGGAAGCCGGGAACACTGGCAACAATGAGGGACAGGAACAGCCAGAACCGGCCTCAGGACAGTGACCAGGGGCAGTGACCGGGTGGTTCTCGGACATCCCCCTCCCTGCCCTCTCACATCTGTCCTGGCCAGGGCTGTGGGCTCCGCCCTGCAGCAGACCCTCCCACCACCTCCCCTCTCTGCTCAGGAACCCTCCGTGGCTCCCTAGTGCCCCCGCGTGCAGCCCCTGGCTCCCATTAACCATCAGACTGGCCTTCGGCCGGGCATCCCCAGCTCCATGTTCCGCGCAGGCTGCTCCTTCCGCAGACCTCTCAGTCCCTGCCCGTCTCACCTGCCGCGGGCACGGCCTCTCGCCCGCTGGAGATAAGCCTCGGGAAGCCTCGTGCCCTGGCACTGAGCTGGGTCCTTTCTCTGGCCCACTGACGTGACTTTAGTGTGGAGCAGTTTTTGAAAAAACGTTTCTCCTTTTAAGTTGTGTTTTCTCCCTCCGTCCCCGGCCGTCCCCCACTGAGCTAACAGGAAACACGACTCCGTTGTGCAGACGGTCACGGGAGCATTTCCGCTGGGCTTTGTGGGACCCTCCCTGACGGGCCCTTGTGTGCTCAAACCCCTCCCCCGCCCCTTCCTGGGGCGTGTGAGTCTCCTCATCCACCATCTTCCCAGTTACAGTGTGTTCTTACAGAAGACACAGTTTTGACCCTGAGCGCTCCCGAAAGCTCCTGAGGGCTACACGTGCAGGGAGCGTCCTGCAAGGTGGGTGGGGAGGGGGCCCCGGGCCTGGCTCCAGCACTGAGAGGCCCTCTACCGTGGGAGCTGGCGGCCCTAGGGCCTGGTACCACCCAGGAAGCCCACAGGCGTCCGCAGTGATGGAGGCGGGGGAGAATCTCCCCTCGGCCTCTTCCCCCTGGGGGTCCTTTCCCCCAAACACTCAGTCGGGAGGGCGGGGAGCGCTCGCCCTGGCCTGTCTCCCCCCTGGGAGCCCGCAGACTTGGCCGTGTCCCGAGGGGTGCCCTGGGCAGGTGGGCACGGCCCCCGAGGCCCGATCCCTTCTCTTTTGGAAAGCAGGAGGCGCTTTCCTGTAGCTGGGGTCACAGTATTTTTCGCGACAGTCGCGGACCCCAGCTCTGTGCGAGGTCGTTTCCAGCTTTCTGTGCTGTGGCCTGCGTTGTGCCATGGGGACAGCTAGGGTCTCCCTGTCTCCCCGGCACTTGCCTGCAGTGCGAGCCTGGCTGCTAACGCTAGCAGTTGCCTCAGTTTCCTCATCTGCAGAAGGAGCTGGAGAAGGCGAGGGTTGGGGGGGGAGGCACACCGGGAGAGCAGCAGGGCGTGGTGGTTGCGCTTTCCCAGTTAGGCTGAGTGTGATTTGGGCCGCACCGGCACGTTCTGTGGCTGCTTCCGGCCGCTGTGCCCGGGGCCCCTCCCAGGCCCTGAGCTCGGGTTCTAAGGGTCTTCCCCACTCTGGCCCCCGCGGCAGCTGCTCTGAATGAGGCTGGGCATGACCCACTGGGGGGAGGACAAAGGTTAAAGCCCCAAATCCCAGCTGACCCACTCCCATGCTCCCTGGGAGACCTGGAAGCTGGCAAGGCCCCGGCGGCGTTGTGAACCTCCTGAGAGACCACTTCCTGCTGTGCTGTCCCCTCCCGGGGGTCCCGGGCAGGCTCCCAGAAGCCCTCCGTCCGGCCTCCTGTCGTGTTCCGTGTACCTCCTACAGGTGCCGGGACCAGGGGAGGGGGCGCAGAGTCAGACCACCTGGGGAGGGCGTCACAGGCCGCCCGAGGCCCGCTGCATCCCCCCCCCCCCATCCCTGCCCAGAAAGCTTCACGGTCTCCTGAACGTGGGAGCCGCCTCCAGTGACCGACGAGTGGACGCACCGCTGGAGGAACGGACCCGGGCTAAAGGAAACGGCCCTGGCAGCTCCAGGGAAGCTGGTTCGCGGTCCCCCTCGGAGAGAGGGGCAAAGTCTCATTTATCCAAAGGCAAGAAGCTTTTCCTGGGACATCCCGCTGGCGATGAGGACGGCCCCTGGACGCTACCCGGAGCAGGGCATGTTCACTCGATGGTCTCGCCGCAGATTTAACTTTGCATCGAGTCTTTCACATTGGAAGGGCCCGAGTCCCGCCCTGGACTCTTCCTGTGCTCAAATCCAGCCTGAGCAGCTGTGAGACTCACTTCCCTGATCTGCGAAACGCTGCAGAGGGAAGACTGCCAAGCAAACCACAATGGAGCCACCAAGAGCCCGTAACAACTGAAGGACGACGTTTTAGTTTATTTTATCACCTGTTTCCAAATTCTGTTTTAATCCGGGTCGGAGCTGCACTCAGCGCCTCTGGCGTCGGGGACGGTACCTTGGACTTTGTGTTAGGAAGACTTCAGTTTGAGTTCTTTCAGACAATTACGACCTGTGCGACCTGGGGCAGGTCATTCCGCTTTTCTTCCTGTTGTCTTGACCCGGAGTCTAGCCCTGCTAAGGTTGGAAAGTTGCAGAGTCCGGTCTCAGGCCCACATCAGGAAAAGCTCCTGAAAAAGCATTCCTCTCCCCAAGAGGAACGGAAGTCCTCCTTAATCACCCCTGTGCCCCACTACGAGGCCTTGGGGCTCACCTTGAAGGCCTGGGCCAGTGTTCCTTCTCACAGACCGGATAAAATGGACTTGAAGTCAAAGAAAGAACTGAGTTCAAATTCTGCCTTGGACACATGCCAACTGTGTGACCCTAGGCAAGTCACTTGATATTTGTAAAATGGGGATAATAATTGTATCTACCTCCCAAGGTGTGTGAACCTTAGAGCATTATATAAATATTAGCTCAAATTAAGTCTGTTAATAATATTTAAAGCAATGATCGTATAATTATTATTACTATTAACTAACAATTTAAAGTGATAATCAAACTGCATTATTTATTATTTTGATTATTAAATTGTTAATTAACTCATTAATATAACTATTGATATAGCAATATATCATTGCACTATTATTAAATATAAATGGATATATAAATATAAGTTGATTTGAAATGGTAGATATCTTGAAGGGAACCAGTTAAAAAAGGGAAGTGCACCCATTAGGGAAAGCACCGATTTACTTCTCGGGAAATATTCAGCCTGAAGCTATCTGGAATCAAGGAAGGGAAGGCTAACGTTCTCACCACGATCTGCTTTGCCACATGAAGAAACAATTATTTGCAAGTCATGGAGCCAGGCTGGAGAACAATCGAGAAATCTGACCCTAGTCCAGCCTGCGGCGTCCCTGGTCCAATAAAAACAACCCTCAGCCCTCCCCACCAAAACACAGTGTCTGTTTACCCAGATGGACCGGCCCGCCCGTTGAGCGGTCACTGGGCTTAATCCAGGGGTACTGATGCCTGGGAGGAAGAAATAGATGTAAATACCAGATCATTTAAGAACTAGAGCATGCTCGCAACTAGGGTGATGGCAGGAAAGGCTTCTGGAGGGAGGAAGTGTATGATCCCAACCTTAGTCCCTGGAGGGACGCCAGGGCGTCTAAGCTCTTAGCACAAGTTGTAAGTGGCCTGGAAGTGGAATGAGGAGGCTGTGAATGCTTTCCTTCATCTATTCTGTCTCCCTAGATTGAAGCAAAAGTCAAGGAAAAGAGAAAGACCGAGCCAGGGACTGATCTTGTTGAAGAAAGAAGGGCCGTTTCCTAGAGAAACCACAACGACCAAAATTTTAATTGAGTAGAATATATGGACTGAGTGATTCTTCAAAGAGCAGAGGTTACTGAGTGATGTGGGATGGAGACGGTGGTGGGAAAACCAGCAAGGTGTAAATGAAGCTGTTGGGCTCCGAGATCCCATTTATCTCTATCCAGGAGGCTACGATTCTGTGTCTCGTTGAAACTTTGCATTTCTCCCTGCCTGCTAGACCTCTTCACACAGTCAGTACTTTTTCATGTTTGTAGACTGAAGATGTGTGCTCTTCCCAGACAAGAAAGCATGGCAGAATGTCCATAGTGTTGGTAAAATTAGCATCTTTCCTTCCACTGCCTAGAAGAAAAAGCAATGATCATAAAATCGTCATCGTGGCTTCTTCAAGAACAAGGTTCTGAATCTCTTGGCTGGAGTAACTAGATCAGCTCAGCAGAAGTGTGATTCCTGCTCCAAAATTCATTGCTGTGAATTGTTATTATTATTAGTGAAGATGAAGATTCTTTCCTGCAGAAGGATGGGGCAGAACTGGGAGAGAACCAGGAAACTCATGGATTGACAGACTTTTTAAGGACTTTTCAAGCAGTGAATTGCTTGTTTCTGGCTTACAGTTTCAAGAGGGAACATGGAAGAGACCAATCTTACTTCATATGCTTTCTCTCTATATGTGAGACCCTGCTTCTATTACAGGTGGGGGCGCTTTGGCTCTACCTACACTTTTTTTTTTAATTTCTTTTTTTCCTGGTTATATCTGTACATTCATTTTTAAGACACATTTCCTTATGAATCATGTTGGGGGAAAAAAAATCAGAACAAAAGGGAAAAATCATGAGAGGAAAAAAAACAGAAGAAAAAGAAAAAAAAAGCAAACATAACTTGTGTTGATTTACATTCAGTGTCCATAATTCTCCCTCTGGGTGCACATGACATTTCCATCCAGAGTTTACTGGAATTTCCTTGTATCACTGAACCGCTGAGGAGAACTGAGTCTTTTATGATCGATCATCACACAATCTTGTTATTATTGTACATAATGTATTCCTGGTTCTGCTTGTTTCACTCAGGGTCCGTTCATGTAAATCTTTGCAGGCCTTTCTAAAATCAGCTTGTGCATCACTTTTTATAGAACAGCAATATTCCATTACTTGCATATACCATAATTTATTCAGCCATTCCCCATTTGATGGGCATCTATTCATTTGCTAATTCTTTGCTACCACAAAAAGAGCCGCTACAAACATTTTTGCACATGTTCCGCCTACATCTTTACAAAGGCTTTGTCAAAGCCTCTTATGCTCTTCTTAAAAATGAAAGCTAGACCACAATGACAGAATCAGAGCAGGTATTAAAATTCTATTTTCACCAATTTTAGTGCCCGGAGGGAAAATCCCCATCACCCTACTCTTGTTACTGCACTGGCTTCTTCATTTGTAAAAATATTTGAATGAGGACACATGCCGAAACATGCTACCCACCTTTGGATAGAGAGGGGAAGAACTTACAGTGTAGATTGGGATTTTTTTTCCTTCGACTCTATGTGTTTATAACAGGGCTTTTGTTTTTCTTTCTAAATGGGGAAAGGGACTTGGGAGGGAGAAAAGGTAGAGTTTTATTGATTGATATATAAAATTTAATGAAATTAACTAGTTTTTTTTTTTCCCAAAAAAGAAAATTATCAGAATCCTTGCTCTTCCACCCTGATGAGATGACAAATGTGCATGAACCGATTCTGGTACCTGGAAGCTTGTGTACAGATGGATGGTGGGGTACAGATGGAAGGTAGCAGCACCTTGGGCGAGGGCCCTGAACGCCTCAGAAAGAGGATCTGAGATAGAATCACAGCCGTCCAATGATTACCAATGACCCGCTTGAGCTCCCATTGCCCTTTGGCCAACATGGAAGGTAATTAGGCTGCCATCTGCTCCCTGGGAGAGCCCCCAGAGCATGTGGCAGGAAACAAATATCTAAGTGTTGGCTATTGAAAAGAGCCAGCCTGATTCAGAAATGGCTTAGGTTTCAGTTTGAAAACAAAAAAGCAGATTCTAAAGTGACAAGAATTGGAAAGCCGCTGACATCTTGGCAGGCTAAGTTACAGGTATTAAAGGGGAAAAAAGGGGATTTTTTTTAACAGATGGAAGACCAGTCTTTTGTAGAGGAAGGGTCTTCTGGATTTTGAAAAAAAAACCCTTCTTTGGTAAACTCGGGGAACCCCACAACTTGAATAGGATCAAAATAGGTCATGGCAATCAAGGCAAATAAGAAGGCAAAATGATGAGACAAGAAATGAGCTCTTTGTCTCCAGGGATAGCTAACCTGGATGGAGGAATGGTGTGGTACAAATAATGTCGAATTTGGAGCCAGTTCAAGTTCGCATGTATAACTTGTCTGACCTTCAATGAGTTTATCTCTCGATATGGGCTTAATTTCCTTATCTGTTATAATAATAACATATAATATTTATTAGAGCACTTCATTGTTATTTGGAACAACAATTTTGGTCCCCTTGCTCAAATTAATCATTATTCAATTTATTTTTATTTGATGGGTATCAATATTAGTGAATTAAACAGAACAGGATTAATGCTGTTACAATAAGAGTTATAAATAATTAATCCATATATTAGTGATTATATTACTTACATATTGGCTAAATTCATCATATTAGTTAGAAATGTAATATAAGGTTCATTTGCTAGTGCAATACTCTCATCCCTATGAATCACTACCATCTACTTCCTTGAGACCTTTGCTTCCAACCCAATTTCCTTGGACCTTAGGATATTAATGGTCAAACATAAGGGTCTTATGACCTGTGGAAAGCCCTGAGATAATGTTGAAAGGGACCTTTGGAAAGCCCCTGCTAAGATGACCTGAAGTTGATGATCTGTGGAAGGTCTGTTGACAAAGTGATTATAATTGATAGACATTACCTTTAGCCTTCTATAAGATTTCCCCACTTCTGGAATTGACCAATCAGTGAATTGGAATTCCTCTTTCTATTTTTAGTGCTCTTCCAAGTGTATAAAAGTATTTAGCTCTTAAAGGGGGAAGGGGGGGGTCGATCCCTGATTGTGAGGAAAATCTTGGACTCATTTAATTATGCTTGGAGTTCTCAGTGATTTTTGTTACAGATTGGATTTTTTGGGCCCATGCATTGTTCAGATCTGTGATTCCATTCATGTAAAGAACTCTCTATATGGAAGTACCATTTCCCAAAGCAGGCCAATAAACAAGCATTTATTAAGCACCTACTGTGTACTAGGAATTAGAGATACAAGGATAAAAATAAATCTCTCCCCACCCTCAAGATTTATATTTGATTATAATCTCTCTGTAACGATATAATGTTCAACATGCTTAACTTATATTGCATTACTTGCTGACTAAGGGAGGGACGAAGTAGGGAGAGAGAAAAATATGGAATACAAAGTGTTTTTTAAAATTTTTTTTATGGTAATCTTTATTTTAAGAGACAGTGTATTAGAGTCAAGAAATTCTTGCTATTGGGTAAATTTAAGTCATGTCTGATTCTTCATGACCTCCTTTTGGGGGTGGAACACAAGGTTTTATAAGGGTGAATGTTGAAAACTATCTTTGCCTCTATTTTGAAAGATAAAAAGTTATTATAAAAAAAGAAACTAACATAATGTTCAAGAGTGGAGAAAGCAATCCAGAGATAAGCTGTAAACCCACCTCTAAGTCATTACCAACTCTAAGGCCAGTCTACTAGCTAATAGTGACTCATGATTTATACAAGTTGCTGTCTGGTAATAGAATAGCAAAATGATTGAAAGATAGCACAGTTTTCAAAAGAAGAAATTCAAACTATTAACAACCATATGAAAGAATGTTCCCTCTGATAAGTAATAAGAAAAAAAGTAAAAGAACTGCAAGGTTTCATCTGAAACCGATAAGATTGGCAAAGAAAACAGAAGATAAAAATGGTGAATGTTGAAAGGGCTGTGGGATGTTAGGCAAAGTAGTACGCTAATGGTTGAACTGTGAATTTGGGTCCAATTATTTTGGGAAATAATGTGGGATAATGCTATAAGCCCTCGAATACTAGGTATCTTCTGACCCAGTGAATACACTATATGTCAGTCATATATTTCAATGCCAAAGACAGAGAGAAAGGTACCATGATCAAATGATATAACATACATAAGGCTGTAACTGATCCAGAGTTGGTGGTAGTCGTGGGGATGAAGGGGGACATTGCTCCCTTGGTGATGGCTGTGGGGATAACAGCCTGGGAGTCTTGGGGTTGCCTTTCTCCCGATAGGAGTTAGTTTTCACTCTTTGTTAAAGGTGGTGACAGACCCTTTCCCCACAAAGATTATTTCCCCTTTGAGATTGTTAGGGGGGGCCAGGCTGGAGGGCTAGGAAGAGACAGTACTGTTGTTCCTAAGACTTCTTGTCTCTATTTCATCCTTGTGTTCTCTATTTATTGTGTAGTGCAGTGCCTGGCACATATATTTATGGAACAAATATTTGTTGAATACTTGCTAGTTTGACTGCTATCAAAGCCGTTTCCTGGCAACTGACCCTGTTTCTTACCAGCCTAATAAAGTGTTGCAAGAACTGTAGGCTGGCAATATGGTGCAGAGCAGAGGACCTTGTTCTCAGAGTTTGGATTCCAGTCCTGACTTTTCCACAAAATCATGGCCTTCAATTAGGAAAAAATCTTTAGATTTTTAGAGAAAAAAATCTATCTTTCTATCTTCCCCTTGGAGGACAGTGGGGTCTCTTTTATTGAGGAGGTAGTAAGGAAGAGACTAGCTAAGTGACATGATCACTTATCCTAAAGTACCCTATGATTTGGACTTTGAAAGCTGTCTAATCCAATCCCTTTAATTTTATAGAAGGAGAAACTAGGTAGGATTCAGAAAGATGTAGTGATTTGGTCAGCATCACAGAGATAAGAAGTAGCAGAGAAGAGATTTAGAAACTGAGATTCTGATTCCAAATTCAGGACGTTTTCTATCCATCATCCATTCAGCTTCTGCTTAAAAATTCCAGTGACTGGGAGCTTACTTTTTTTTTTTTTTAAGACACAGTTTCCTTATTTTTCCCAGGCTGGAAGTTCAGGGAATACTCACAGGGCCTCAGTTTCTCTCTTTGTAAGGCGAGACAAGATGTTGAAAGTCCCTCCCAGCTCTAAGAATCCAAGAATGGGAGGGTCAGGGAAAATCACAGGTTAAGTTATAAAATAGAAAGGCTTTGATGTAAAGTAGGAAGGGCATGTGGTGGGTAAATTGAGCCAAGTTACAAGAACACCTAAGGGAAAAACCTGCCCTATTCGGCCTTGGATGCAGCTGTACCAACTGGGTTGATAATGGGACTAGCAGGTGGTAGCCAGGTGAAACACCAAGCATTTGTTTTTTATTGTTTTTTGTTGTTGTTTTCCACTTAATAGTATTTTTTCCACTCACATGTAAAAATAGTTTTCATTTTTATAAGATTTTGAGTTCCAGATTTTTCTTCCTACCTCCCTTCCTTCCCCCTTCCCCGAGACAGCAAGCAATCTGATATGGGTTATACATGTACAATCACGTTAAACATATTTTCACGTTGTGAAAGAAAAATCAGAACAAAAGGGAAAAATCACAAGTAAGAAAAAACAAATAAGAAGGGAACACACTATGCTTCAATCTGCATTCAGTTTCCATAGTTCTTTCTCTGGATGTGGGTACGTCAAGCCATTTGAATGGAGAAGGAAAGAGGAAGTGACCCAAAATTTCTGAGATGTGACCTTGTGACCGAGGGCAGCCATTATAGGATTTCATTATCATCATAGGATTTGGGTTTATTGGAGGAGACTTTGATCTAAGAGGACTTTAGAGCCCATCTAGTTGAGCTCCTCAGTTATAAAACTGTGAGGAAACTGAGATCCAGTGAAGTGATAGAACTTGGCTAAGGAGTGCTTTTGCTTTGCATGATTATGCACAGTACTTGGTTCCTTGGGAGTTATAACAGAGAGAAGAGACAGTTTCGGTGTTAAATGTCTTGTCTGCCCCCCTATTCCCCCCGCCAGGGAGACCAACCACTTATGCGGTTATCTTGGCTGAAGCTACCCCAGGATTCACTGTGTGAGCTCTTCTGCATTCTGTTGTAAGCGTTTTGAGGATAGGAACTGACTTTTGCCTCTTTTTGTGTCCCCAGAACTCAACACAGCACCTAGTAGTCACTTAATAAATGTTGATTGATTATTGATTGTGTTACAAGAGGTGACTCTTGGTTCTCTAGAGCCACTTCCATTCTAGTAGTCCCTACCAAGCTTGAAAGTAAAAGTGTCTGTGATAGAGACAGAGAGAGAGAGACAGTGAGAGAAAGAGACAGACAGACAACAAGAGAGAGGGGTGGGGGAAGGAGAGGAGGGAGGGATGGAGAGAGAGAGAGAAAGGGGGGAAGGAAGGAGAGATGGAGAGAAAGAGACAGAGAGGGAGAGAGAGAGAGAGAAGGAAGGAAGGAAAGGAGAGGGGGAGAGGGAGGAGAGAAGCAGAAAAAAAATAGGTGGAGAAAATAGAGAAGAAAGAAAAAAGGAAAGAAAGAAAAGACTGCCATTAAACCCTCTTATAAAAATGCCTAGAAGGAATATCTAACAAGTAGGAGAGCTATAAAAACTAAATGTTGAATTTGTTTATATTGAAATATATGTTTTGCTCTTATTGTTCACTCATTTCAGTTGTGTCCAACTCTTTGTTGACCCCATTTTGGGTTTTCTTGGCAAAGATTTTGGAGTGGTTTGCTATTCCCTTCTACAGCTCATTTTACTTTTTTTTTTTTTTTTTTAATAACTTTTTATTGATAGAACCCATGCCAGGGTAATTTTTTTTTACAGCATTATCCCTTGCATTCACTTCTGTTCCAATTTTTCCCCTCCCTCCCTCCACCCCCTCCCCCAGATGGCAAGCAGTCCTTTACATGTTGAATAGGTTACAGTATATCCTAGATACTATATATGTGTGCAGAACCAAACAGTTTTCTTGTTGCACGGGGAGAACTGGATTCAGAAGGTAGAAATAACCCGGGAAGAAAAACAAAAATGCGAGCAGTTTATATTCATTTCCCAGTGTTCTTTCTTTGGGTGTAGCTGCTTCTGCCCATCTTTGATCCATTGAAACTGAATTAGTTCTCTTTATCGAAGAGATCCACTTCCATCAGAATACATCCTCAAACAGTATCGTTGTTGAGGTATATAATGATCTCCTGGTTCTGCTCATTTCACTCAGCATCAGTTCATGTAAGTCTCGCCAGTCCTCTCTGTATTCATCCTGCTGGTCATTCCTTACAGAACAATAATATTCCATAACGTTCATATACCACAATTTACTCAACCATTCTCCAATTGATGGGCATCCATTCATTTTCCAGCTTCTAGCCACTACAAACAGGGCTGCCACAAACATTTTGGCACATACAGGTTCCTTTCCCTTCTTTAGTATCTCTTTGGGGTATCAAAGGGTATGCACAGTTTGATAACTTTTTGAGCATAGTTTCAAATTGTCTACAGCTCATTTTACATATGAGTAAACTGAGACAAAGTTAAGTGACTATTTCAGGATCACTTAGCTAGTCTGAAGCCACATTTGAAGTCATGAAAATGAGTCTTCTTAACTCCAAGCCCAGTGCTCTATCTGCTGTGCTCCCTAGATGCCTATATTTACTTGTTACATATGCTTATTTATGTTTATTATATATTCATATATTTATCACATTGAATTTTTTAAAGCAGGCTGTATGTAAAAGAGAACCACAGTCCTCTCCTTTTTCTGTCACATTATGTGGAAATGCTCATTTCATTTGGTTGTTGTTCATGTTGATTGTTGGTTTAATGTTTGTTGATCGACCCACTGTCACCCTGAACCCTCACCTTCTCCAACTGAGCAGCTGCAATTCCTTTGACCCATCGTCATCTGGCAAGGACTCCCAGCCCTCCAAAAGCACAGTTGCCAACCTCCTTTAAAGGCTCTCTAGTTTATCAATGTCTCTTTTCACGTGTGGTGCCCAGAACGGAATCCTACGCTTTGTGAGCTGCCTCATATTTTGTTACAGATCCCTTTTCTTCTCACCTGGAACGTTAGGCTAATCCTCCCATAGTACCTACCTCTCAGGATTGTTGTGAGGATCAGTGGGATAATGGACCAAGGTCATACCCAGCTATTGCCCCCCCCCCCCCCCCCCCCCCCCCCCCCCCCCCCCCCGGAGAAAGTAGATTAGCTTCCACTTCCTTTTCTGTCCCCTGGACTAGGTGCAAATCCCCTTAGAATTTTCCTCCTTCCTGATTGCTAGAACAGATAAAGCAGTTTCCCTTAATTTTTCCTTTTTACTACAAACTTAACCTTCATGAATAAACAGACATTTCAACAAAGTGAATGATATGTAAAACCATGAATCTGTTATGTATACTTTTTTTTTTTAAATGAGGCAATTGGATTCAAGTGACTTGTCCAGAGTCACACAGCTAGTACGTGTTAAGTGTCTTGGTCAGTTTTAACTCAGGTCCAGTGCTCTATCTGGAGGGCCCTTAGCTGCCCCTGGGTATACTTTTTTTTTTAAGTATATTAAATTGAACAGAACAGTCACAAAATTGTCCTGCTTTTTGCCTTTCTTTATATCCCTAGGACTTAGCAGAGTGCCTAGCACAGAGTATGTGCTTTTTAAAAAAAAAAATTGTGTGTTGTGCATGGTTCATATGGAAATGTTTTGCATGATTTCACATGTAGGATTGATATCATATTTCCGGCCTTCTCACTGAATAAGACAAGGGTTAGTGGGAAGAAGAAATTTTAAAAAGTGAATGTTTGTTTTTTATTTATTTATTTATTTTTTTTGCTGAGGCAATTGGAGTTACGTGACTTGCTCAGGGTCACACAGCTAGGAAGTATTAAGTGACTGAGGTCAAATTTGAACTCAGATCCTCCTGACTTCAGGGATGGTGCTCTATCCACTGCGCCACCCAGCTGCCCCTAAAAGTGGATGGTGAAAATTTTTTTACCTGCAGTAGGGAAATATTTAAGGAAACAAATAAAAATATGTTTTAAAAAATTCTTATTGTAGAAGGCAGATTCAAGATGGAGAAGAGTCAGCATTTTTACTCAGCTCTAACATTAACCTAGAATATTCACTCTAGTGAATCCTGGCTGGCAAATCCAAGGAAACTCAGAAGTGATGGGAAGGAACATTCTGGTAGTGTCCGGAGATGGATGAAAAAGCCCCCAGGGAAGAAAGCCCTGGGACAATCTAAAATCCCAAGAAACCCCCAGACTAGCTGTAGAACAGAAACCGGTCCCTCTGGAGGCTCTGTCCCCCATTATGCAGAGGTCAGAGGAGAGTGGCCAGAACCAGCACTGGGCCATAGTTATATATTGAGCACAAACCAAACTTATCTGTGTGGTTCTGAACACAGAAGGAAAACTAGAGAAGAAAATGCCAAACTATTACTCAGTTCTAGCTTTTAACCCACAAATCTTAAGTGGAATAAGCAGGACAGGAGATCCAGAAGAGTAGCCAGCAGCTGTGTGTCTCTGGCTCTGCAGAACCTTCCAGCAGACTAACAGTGACTGACTCCAATGGTGCTCTACTGAAACTCAACCACATGCAAGATGACAGATCTAAACCTGGATCAGACCAGAGTTCAGACCAGGAAGACAGAGAACAGACTTCTTCCAGCATCACATTATTTCAGAAGCACCAAAAACTTTCAGGCCCCCAGAGTGAACTTTAAAAAAACATAGCAGAAGGACATAAAAAAACTCAAACCAGATACTATCTCCCAGAGATAAATAGAGCCCAACCCTAACACAAAGTCCATAGTCAAGAAGTAGGCTGGAAGATGAACCCAACCATGAATGATAGTTGATATGGGACAGGGGAGCAGGTAAGAAAAAGATAATGATTTGAAAACATCTACAAGCAAAGTTTCAATGGAAAAAAAAAATCAGACTGCACAAAAATCCAATAAGAACTCCTAAAAGAGTTAAAACCTGAAGAAAATGATTTTTTTAAAAGAGCAAAAAATGATCTTAATAAATAAATAAAAGCAGTAGGAAAATGGGAAAATAAATGAGAGCTATGCAAAAACATTATAAAAAGGAAATAAGTTTGATAAAAGAGGTACCAAACCTCCCTGAAGAAAATAACTCCTTAAAAACAAAAATTGGCCAATTAGAAATAAATTTCTCTGAGACATTAAGAAATATGAAACAAAATCAAGAAAATGAAATAGTAGAAAAATATGAAACAAAACAACTTGCCTAGAAAATCGATTGAGGGGGAGATTAAGTATTATTAGACTACCTGAAAGCCATGAACAACAACCCACAAAAAGAGTCTAAACATCATATTTCAAGAAATTATAAGAGAAAACTGCCCAGAATCGAAATCTTAGAACCAGAGGATAATTTTGAAGTAAAAAGAATTTATCAATCATTTCCTGAAAGAATCCCCCAAATGAAAACTTCCAGGAATATTGTAGACAAAATCCATCATTCTCAGGTCAAGAAGAAAAATGTTACAAGCAGTCAGAAAGAAAAAATTCAAATACCTTGGAGTCATAGTCAGGATCGCACAAGATTTGGCAGCCACCACAATGAAGAAATGGAGGGCTTGGAATATAATATTCCAAAAGGCAAAGGAGCTATGAGTACAACCAAGAACAAGCCACCCAGCAAAACCAAGTATAAGCATACAGGTTAAAAAAAAATTATATATATATATTTAATGAAATAGGGGAGTTTGAAACATTCCTCAAAATCAGAACCAAATAGAACATTGGATGTTCAAATGCAAAACTCAAAAGAAGCATTTACAAATTAAATATGAATGAGAAATTATAAGGGACTAAACAAGGTTAAATGGTTTACATCATTATTTGAGGACATGATACAAATCACTTGTCGGAACTTTATTATTATCAAGAAAGAGTCTAAATAGAAGAGCCTAGGTGTGATTTGTGTTTAATACAACCTCAAAAAATTCTCAAAAGAAGAATGGAATGGCTGGGGGAGAGGAAAATACTGGAAGAGGGGAAAAAGAGAGAGAGAAAACATGAAAAATAAATGGGGCACAAAAGGAAGGGTTTATATAATAGTGCTAACAGTGAACGGGAGTGGGCATCACTTTTATCTGAATTAGTTTTAGGAGGAAAGAATATACATATCCACATAATTGGGTACAGAAACGCATGTTACCCAACAGAAAAGTAGGAGGGAAAGAAATCAAGAGAAAGGTAAGGAGGATAAATTAAAGGAGACAGCTGTCAGAAACCAAACAGATTCTTGAGGAGGGTATAGAGTTAAAAAAAGAGAAGAATAATTATGAGACTAGGATAGAAAACAATAGTTATCAGTCATAACTATGAATGTGAATGGGATAAACACCTATAAAACAGATGAGGATAATGAATTAGATAAAGGATTAGGAACTATTGTTTCTGGTTAGTGTTAAAATAAAGGACTGGAGCAAAATCTATTCTGTTTCATCTGAAGTAAAAAATAAGCATGTGGTATCAAAATAATATCATTTATGATAGACAAAGCAAAAGCAAAAGTAGACCTAATTAAAAGAGATACAGAGAAACCACATTTTAATAAAATAAATCATAGACAATGAATTAATATCGATACCAAATATATGTGCACCAGGTGGTCTATAGCACCTAATTTTCTTTCTTTTATTATATATATATAATTATTATTATATATACGCATGAGTAATTTTTCAGCATTGACAGTTGCAAAACCTTTTGTTCCAACTTTTCCCCTCCTTTCCCCCACCCCTTCCCCCAGATAGCGGGTTAACCAATACATGTTAAATATGTTAAAGTATAAGTTAAATATAATAAATACAATGTATACATGTCCAAACAGTTATTTGCTGTACAAAAAGAATCAGACTTTGAAATAATATACAATTAACCTGTGAAGGAAATTGAAAATGCAGGTGGACAAAAATAGAGGGATTGGGAATTCTATGTAGTGGTTCATAGTCATCTCCCAGAGTTCTTTTGCTGGGTGTAGCTGGTCCAGTTCATTACTGCTCTATTGGAGCTGATTTGGTTCATCTCATTTCTGAAGAGGACCACATCCATCAGAATTGATCATCATATAGTATTGTTGTTGAAGTATACAATGATCTTCTGGTTCTGCTCATTTCACTCAGCATCAGTTCCTGTCAGTCTCTTCAAGCCTTTCTGAAATCTTTCTGCTGGTAATTTCTTATAGAACAATAATATTCCATAACATTCATATACCACAATTTATTCAGCCATTTTCCAACTGATGGGCATCCACTCAGTTTCCAGTTTCTGGCCACTACAAACAGGGCTGCCACAAACATTCTTGCACATACAGGTCCCTTTCCCTTCTTTAAAATCTCTTTGGGGTATAAGCCCAGTAGTAACACTGCTGGATCATAGGGTATGCACAGTCTGATAACTTTTTGAGCATAGTTTCAATTTAGCATCTAATTCTTAAAGGAAAAGTAATTATAGGAGGAAATATACTATGCTAACGGGGGACCTCAATTATCTCTCTCAGACCTTGATAAATCTAAATATAAAATAAACAAGAAAGAAGTTAAGGATATGAACAGATTTTTCTAAAAAGTTAGATATGATAGACCTCTGGAGAAAATTGAATGGGAATAGAAGATGGGGGGAGGGGGGGAGGAGAGGAAGGAGAGAGACAGACAGACAGATACACATATATCATTTCATTTATATAGCTATATGAATATATATATATATTTCTGACTTGTGCATGTCACCTTTACAAAAATTAACCATGACCTTAGGTCATAAAAATCTCACAAACAAATGCACAAAAGCAGAAAATTTTAATGCATCTTTTTCTGATAACAGTAAAAATAAAAAATACATTCAATAAAAGGCCCCTGAAGCATAGTTTTAGAATTAGTTGGAAACCAAATAATTTAATCCTAAAGAATAGGTGAATCAAAGAACAAATCATAGAAACAATTTCATCAAAGATAATCCAAAAAGTAGATAACATACCAAAATTTGTGGGATATAGCCAAAGCATCAGGGGAAACTTATTTGTCTAAATACTTATATCAATAAAAGAGAAAAATAATAAGTCAACAAACTGTACATGCAACTAAAAAACTTAGAAAACTAAGTAACTTGTCCCCCCAATTAAACACTAAAATAGAAATTCTGAAAATGAAAGCAAGATTAAACAACATTGAAAATTTTTAAAAATTGAACTAGTAGACAAAATTATGAGCTACTTTTTTTTTTTTGTGGGGGAATACCAATAAAATAGATAAATCATTAGCTAATTTGACTTTTAAAAACAAAGAAAACCAAATTATCAGCTTAAAAAATGAAAAGGGTGGATTCACAAGCAATGAAGATAAAATTAAAAGTTAAGAGTCTTTTGCCTAACTATATTCCAATACAACTGAAAGCTAAATAAAATGAATGAATATTTACAAAAATGAAAATTGACTGGATTAACAGAACAAGAAATGGAACATTTAAATAGCCCTGTCCTAGACAAAGAAATTGAACAAACCAAAAATAAATTTCCTGAGGGAAAAAAAAAAAAAAAACAACCACCATACATACATTTACAATTGAATTCTGCCAAACATTTAAAGAACAATTAATTCCCATACTATATAAATTACTTGAAAAAAATAGCTAAAGAAGGAATTCTACCTAATTACTCTATGACAAATATTCTCTTGGTAACTAAACCAGAGAGAGTTAAAACAAAAAAAGAAAACTATGTCAATTTCTATAACTCATGCAAATTTGAATTCTTAGTAAATAAAACACTACCAGGGAGATTACAGCAACATATTATAAAAGTCATATACTATGACCAGGCTTAATTTATAGTAGAAATAAAAGATTGATTTAATATTATGAAAAGTATAAGTGTAATTAACCACATTAACAATACAAACAACAAAAATCATAGAATTATTTCAATAAGTTCAGAAAAAGCTTTTGATTTAAAAAAAAAATACTCATTACTAATAAACCTAGAAAGCACAAGAATAAAAGCAACTTTCCTTAAAATGATTAGTAATATCTATTTAGAAGCAAGAGCAAGCATTATCTCTAATGGGAATAAGCCAGGAGCCTTTCCAATAATATCAGGGCAAGGATATCCATTATCACCATTACTATTTAATAGCATATTAGAAATATTACTAAACAATGAGACAAGAAAAAGATACTGGCAATCATGAAACAAAACTTCACTCTTTGCAAATGATATAATGGTTTATTTATAGAACACTAGAGTCCACTAAAAAATTCATTGAAACAATTAGCTTCAACACTATTGTAGGATATAAAATTAAGTCCCCACAAATCATTAGCATTTTTGTACATTATCATCAAAAACCAGTAGGAAAACAGAAAGAGAAATTCCATTCAAAAGGACAACAGACAGTATAAAATACTTGGGAGTCAGTGTCAGTCAAACCTCTGCTGAAGAATACAAGTGGTCATTGGTGATCATCACTCTTGGTATAGGAAAATTCCCAAATCTTCCAAGGTGGCATGTGTGGAGGACAAAGGGGCTTTTTATTTGTTTATTTTTTGTTTATTTTTGTTTTTGTGGGTCTTTTGTGGCTGCTTATACCAATACATGAGTAAGGCAATTGATTCAAAGCTTACATTTATTTGTTCATTTATCTCCAAAAGCCTTGGTAGGTTTAAAGACAGTTTTACCTTTCTTTTCCATTTGAGTCAGGGTTTCTAAAATTACATGTCCATGAGTGAATCTTAAATGACTTAAATAGTTTAGCAACAACAACAGGTTGTTGTGATTACATAAGAAGTACATCCATCTTCTCTGGGTCAGTGCTAACACATTGTTGGGAAACAGTGTGGTCCATATACCTAACAGAAGCTCTGCAAAATTAGCATTTATCAATGAATATCTTCAGACTGGTTTCCTCCAGCTGATCTAACCTTCTCTTAGTTTCTTATGTTCTTCCATTGTTTTCACAAGACCGTGATGTTACCAAGGTCTGCTAACACTTCCAGAGAGTTCATGTCTCCAGATATTTTTTCCATCAGCCTTTGGAAAGTGGGAGTTTATGTCACTCACTTTATTTCTTTGTAATTCGCATGTATCTCTATCTTTCCATTTTTCTTAGATACCACTACTATGGGTGATGTATAAGGGCTGTCGGATTCTGTGATGATGCCATTAACCAGAACTTCTTTGAGGTGTTTCTGAACACTTCCATCAAAGACAGAAGCATCCTCCTAGATCTTTCTCTGAATGTTTGGGAATCAGTGAGCCCGATTTTGTGACTTGCACCTCAAGCTCATCCCATATCCCATTCAGACAATGAAAACATGCTTGTCCTTTTGTTGAGCTCCAGCCTTGATCTATCTTTCCATTTTTATGATACTGGGAAGTCCCCGAAGTCATCTAACTCAAGATTCAGCTCTGGCTGAAGAACTGAAGCTTCTATAATATAGACTGGAACTTCTTGCTCCCATCCTCTTTTACGTGTGTGCTTTTCAGTCTTCATGGATGGTCAAAGTGCACAGCTATTGGACCTCAGCTTGTCACTTGTAATATCCTGTTAGAAGTTTTTAAAGATTAGAATTACAAGTATCTACACCAAAAATGTTTGTATATTTCTGTCAAAGTTGTTTAACTTAGAATGGCATCTAAACATTTTTTTTGATCCCAGATTAGGCTTTCATTAAAATTAGTAGCTGATTTCTCAAATCAAATTTCAATATACCTATTAGTCTGAAAGATTATTTTTTTAAATAACAACACAAAAACTATTTTACAACCTAGATAAAAGAAAATGTTTGAAAAGAAAAATAAGAATTCTTGAATGGGGGCTATTTAAATGTAGAACTTGTAAAAATTATACACATATTTTAAAAATCATTTTTGAGAAGACATCCTTTATTTCATATAGTTCATATTTTATTTTTGTAAATTGTTTATCACATTAACCAAGAATGTTTTCCACTACGTCCATCAGTTGGGGAATGAATGTTATGGTATATGAATATATTAGAATATTATTGCTCTATAAGAAATGATGAGCAGGTTGATTTCAGAAAAGCCTGGAAACAGAATTTCAAGGGTATTAATAAAAAAAATGCAAATGAGGGTGGGCTAGTTGTGCCAGACCTAAAACTATATTATAAAGCAGAGGTCATCAAAACCATTTGGTACTGGCTAAGAAATGGAGTCTACCCTTAGCTGGCAACACCCTAAAAGAGTTAGTTAGCCCAAAGGTTTATCAAATTGTGCATATCCTTTGATTCAGCCTTGTTTCTACTGGGCTTATATCCTAAAGAGATTATAAAGGAGCGAAAGGGACTCACATGTGCAAAAATACTTGTGGCAGACCTTTTTTGTAGTGGCCAGAAACTGGAGAGTGAGTGGATGCCCATCAATTGGAGAATGGCTAAATTATGGTATATGAATGGAATGGAATATCACTGTTCTATAGGAAATGACCAGCAGGATGATTTCAAAGAAGTCTGGGGAGACTTACAGGAACTGATGTTGAGTGAAACAAGCAGAATCAGGAGATTACTGTATACGGCAACAAGATTATATGATGATCAACTGTGATGGAAGTGGCTCTCTTCAACAATAAGATGATTCAAACCAGTTCAACTTGTTCAGTGAGAGTCATCTACACCCAGAGAGAGGACTGTGGGAACTGAGTGTGAACCACAACATAGTATTTTCACTTTTTGTTGTTGATCACTTGCATTTTGCTTTCTTTCTCATTTTTCCCCCCTTTTGATCTGATTTTTCTGTGCAGCATGATATTTATGGAAATACATAGAGAGGAATTGCACATATTTAACATATATTGAATCACTTGCCGACTGGGAAAGGGAGGGGGAAGGGAGGAAAAAAAAATAGAACACAGAGTTTTGTAGGGGGTGAATGTTGAAAATTGTCCATAATATATATTTTGAAAATAAAAAAGCTATGATTTTTTTAAAAAGAGTTATAAAAGAAGAAAGACATGGTGGGCTGTTGAAAGGAGAGATTACATACGGCATGGGGGAGAGATGAAGGGAAGATATCCTGAGGCAGAGTGCTGTAGTGGGCTATAATCCCAAGAGGAATTCAGTAAAAATGGCATGAACCATGGACAGATTTATAGTGGAAATTTAACCACAGGGGTGGATTTCTTGGCTGGACACCAAAAGGTCAGGCCACCCACAGAGAAGGAACCTCCACAAAAGGTGGGACTGATCTCTATCAGTGCCCCTCCTTACCTGCCCCAAGGAACAGTTCTATCAATGCTCTAATTCCTGTCAACCCCACCCAGTTACTGAGGACCTAATCAGCCAGTATAATGAATACTACACATTATGTTCAGAACTGTCCATCTTTACTTCCTTATAGATTTTCTTTTGTTCTCTGCTGTGTACCTTTTACTTTGTTTTTCCCCCCTTCTTCCTTC
This sequence comes from Antechinus flavipes, assembly GCF_016432865.1. Taxonomy (NCBI): domain Eukaryota; kingdom Metazoa; phylum Chordata; class Mammalia; order Dasyuromorphia; family Dasyuridae; genus Antechinus; species Antechinus flavipes. The sequence goes on from NC_067402.1 coordinate 287,358,148, forward strand.
CCCTCCCTCCAAGGCTACAATTAAGCACAGATTTATTTTAAGTAGAAGTACACATACATATACATCAATATCTATAATCATACACACGCATACATATATACATTCATATGCATCTTTGTAAGACTATTGCAGTTTGCTTGTTTGTTGTCCTCTGTTTCTCTGAAGATGGGTAACATCTTCCTTCTTAAGTCCAAGTCTTTCCATATTTTTCTAAATTCACAAATTCATCATTTCCTACACCACAGCAATATTTCAACCTTATACTTTTTTTAATTTATTTTTTTTATTATAATTTTTTATCGACAGAATCCATGCCTGGGTAATTTTTTTTACAACATTATCCCTTGCACTCACTTCTGTTCCGACTTTTCCCCTCCCTCCCTTCACCCCCTTCCCCAAATGGCAAGCAGTCCTGTACATGTTAAATATGTTATAGTATATTCTAGATACAATATATGTGTGCAGAACCGAACAGATCTCTTGTTGCACAGGGAGAATTGGATTCAAAAGGTAAAAATAACCTGGGAAGAAAAACAAAAATGCAAGCAGTTTATATTCATTTCCCAGTGTTCTTTCTTTGGGTGTAGTTGCTTCTGTCCATCCTTGATCAATTGAAACTGAGTTAGATCTTTTCTTTATCAAAAAGATCCACTTCCATCAGAATACATCCTCATACAGTATCATTGTTGAGGTATATAATGATCTCCTGGTTCTGCTCATTTCACTCAGCATCAGTTCATGTAAGTCTCGCCAGTCCTCTCTGTATTCATCCTGCTGGTCATTCCTTACAGAGCAGTAATATTCCATAACATTCATACACTACAATTTACTCAACCATTCTCCAATTGATGGGCATCCATTCATTTTCCAGTTTCTAGCCACTACAAACAGGGCTGCCACAAACATTTTGGCACATACAGGTCCCTTTCCCTTCTTAGTATCTCTTTGGGGTATAAGGCCAGGAGAAATACTGCTGGATCAAAGGGTATGAAGAGTTTGATAACTTTTTGAGCATAATTCCAGATTGCTCTCCAGAATGGTTGGATTCGTTCACAACTCCACCAACAATGTATCAGTGTCCCAGTTTTCCCACATCCCCTCCAACATTCCGCATTATCTTTCCCTATCATTTTAGCCAATCTGACAGGTGTGTAGTGGTATCTCAAAGTTGTCTTAATTTGCATTTCTCTGATTAATAATGACTTGGAGCACTTTTTCATATGGCTAGTTTCAATTTCTTCATCTGAAAATTGTCTGTTCATATCCTGTGACCATTTATCAATTGGAGAATGGTTTTATTTCTTATAAATTAGAGTCAATTCTCTGTATATTTTGGAAATGAGGCCTTTATTAGAATCTTTAACTGTAAAAATGCTTTCCCAGTTTATTGCTTCCCTTCTAATCTTGTCGGCTTGACCTTTATTTTCTAGAATCTATAAGAGATACAAAATCCCATTGGCTGACAAAATGAGCAGATGAACACATTTTGACAAACCTATTGACTTTTCAGGAGGTCCTATCAAGCAAACAAACAAATCCATGGGCTGGGCTGATAAGCAGATGTGCAAACATCTACATGAGTAGAAGAGCTGATAGACAGACCAGAGGTAGACAAATAGGGTCATATATTGACCAAATACTCACAGCCACCTCCCCTTGTTGGGTAATGGAAAGATGGGAGAGAAGCAAGAAGAGGAAATGCAAAAAAAAATAGCTGAAAGGTTTTCCATATTATTGAGTCACCTCCACCAGGCTGGATTCTGTCACTTTTACAAGGTGAAGATCCTCCAGCTAGCTTCTTATAATTAAGTGAACTTACAATCTGCAGTCCAAAGCTGGAGTCTAATATAAGTGAACTTATAAGCACTCCTCCTATGGAATCATATCAAGCTGATTAATTCTGATTAGAATAAAATAGGAATCTAATTAATCATCTACCATAATCTACATTTCATTTCCATCAGTAAGCATTTATTGAGTTTTTATTATATACCAGGCTCTATATGAAGCACTGGGAATACAAAGACAAATATGAAATAGTTCTCATCCTCAGGAAGTTTCCAATCTATTGGAGGAAACAAAGAGCACACAAATGAATATCCCACAAAAGGGAATGCAAGGGAGTGAACACTAACAGCTGAATGGACATCAAGGAAGACTTCATGAATGAAATTATATTAGAAAGGGATCATGGAGGGGTTTTGGAAGCCATCAAGACCTACTTATTACATTACAGATGAGAAAACTGAGGCCAACTGAGAATCCCAGGTGACTTGCCCAAGATTATATATACATGGCCAAAGATACAGACTTAATAGTGATCTCTAAAATCAAATTCTCTTGACTCCCTCAGCTATTTATTTCCAATTTATTCTGTCTAATTTATTTGAATATCATTGTGTGATATCTTCCTCAGTAGGCTTTGAGCTCCTTGAGAGTGTCTATTAATTATCTTTCTTTGAATACCCAATGCTGTGCTTAGCGCAGTACTTGGCCCATGACAGACACTTACTAAATGCTTGTTGGCTTGGCTTGACCATTGGGAAGATTATGGTATCCTCCATAGAAACAGGGCTGTTTAGAGAAGGGCAAGGTTGGGGGGAGAAAAAGATGACCTCATTCTGAAACTGAGTTTGAGACACATCTAGGGTCCCCAGGAGCTGTCCAGCAAACTGCTTACTTCGAATGTGACTATTATTTGTATCTATTCAGAAAAACTTCAGAGGACATTAGCTTAGAAATGATAGTCGAGCCCATAAAAACTGATAAGATCACCAAAGGAGTCAACCAAGGGGAAATTATAAAGGAAAAGGAACTGGGTATTGTTGCTGTTGTTCAGTCATTTCAGTCCTGTCCAACTCTTCGTGAGATCATTTGTGGTTTTCTTGACAAAGATACTGGAGAAGTTTGTCATTTCCTTTTCCAACTCATCTTACAGATGAGGAAACTGAGGCAAACAGGTTAAGTGACTTGCCCAGAGTCACACAGGAAGTGTCTGAGACTGAATTTGAACTTAGGTCTTCCTGGTTCCTACAGAAGCATAGGCACAGAGGGATCTTTTTTAAAAAAAAAATAGCATGAAATTTATTTATCTAAAAACAAAAGCAATGGGGATACACTAGAATCTTCCTAATAACTATGGGAGTGAAGCAGGGAATGTCCACTCTCCTCACTACTATTTGATAGAGCTCTGGAAATGTCAGCAATAGCAAGGAGATAAGAAAGAAAGAAATTAGTCATAAAGATAGGTAAAGAAAACATAAAATTATCCTTGTTTCCTGGTAACATAGAGGTTTACCTGGAAAATCATAGGAATCAGCAAAAATACTGATTTAGACAGCAGCTTCAACAAAGTTAAGAGCTGCAAAAAAAAAAAAATAGCATTTTTATTTAATAATAATGAAACACAAGAAGCAATAATAGAAAGGGAAATTTTATTCCAAATATCTTCAAAATGCACAAACTATCTGGGGATTAATCTCCCAAAACACACACAAGTCTCATATAGGCTCAATTACAAAGTGCTTTTTAAAGAAATTAAAAAAAAAAAAAACCACTTAAATTTCAATGACTGGAAGAATATTCAGTGCTCCTGATGAACCCTCGCCAATATAATAAAAGTGTCGATACTATCGAAATAAACTTATACTTTTAATGATATACCAATCAAATTCAGAACTTGATGAAATAACAAAAACCCTTTGAAAAAGCAAAAGTTTCAGAATTTTAAGGGAAATTATAGAAAGAAGTAGAGATGGAGGAATAGTTCTCTCAGAGAGCGGTCATCAAAACCATCTGGTATTGCTTAAAGAATAGAGAGTTGGATCAATGGAACAGACTCGACTAGAGAGATTGAGAAACAACCAGTGTGGGATAAAGTGGAGAATATAAATTACCTAAGAAAAACTCCTTGTCTGATAAAAACTACTGGGAAAACTGGAGAGAAGCCTGGCAAAAATTAGGCTTAGACTACACTTTACAATATATTCTAAATGGATACATGACCTTAATATTAAAGATCATGCTATCAAAAAAATAATAAAAGAGAAACAGATATATATATGTATATATGTATACATATATTATATATATATGTATATCACAGCTATGGGTAGGAGATGTATCCTTTTTAAAAAACATATCAAAATTTTAATTCAAAAGAATGAAATCAAGTGGATTTTACATTTAATTTTTTTAAAATAAAACCGTGACAAAATTTTCTTCTTAAAATTTATATTACATCTTGAACTTTTTTCATTATTGTTTATACTAATATAAACACATAATCACAAAAAGTACAAAATTAAAATATTTTGGAATGTACATTAATCAGCCATTCTCTGAGATAATGTCATATAACAAAAGATACTAACCAAGAAATAGAAAAATCACAAAAGATAAAATAGATAAAACTGATTACTTGAAAAAGCTTTTGTATAGACAATTTTAATGTCTTTAGGATAAGAAAGGAAGTAATCTGGGCACCTAGTTGGTGTAATGGATGAGTTCAAATCTGGCCTCAGACACTTCCTAGCTGTGTGACCCTGGGCAAGTCACTTAACCTCAATTGCCTCAGGGGAAAAAAGAAAGGAAATAGTCAAATGGGGGAATCTTTGTAAAGGATTTGGCATTCAAGATATATAAACAATTAACAAATATAAAACCAATAACCATTTTCCAATAGATAAATTGTCAAATTGTCAAAGAATGTGAGTAAATTGTTCTCAAAAGAACTGCAAAATATGCATGAGACAAACATACACACTCATACACATGTTCCAAACCATGAATTAAAGGGAAAATGCAGATTAAAACAACCTAAGATTTTATTTCATATCCTGCAAATTGCCAAAAAAAATTTTTTAATGGCAAAATAGTCAATGTTGGAAGAGCTGTAGGAAGATAAGCATCTTAATATTTTGTTGGTGGACCTTTGAAGTGTTACAACCATATTAGAAAGCATTTGGAACTATGTGAATAAAATGTTAAAATGTCCATACCTTTGAATTAGAGACACCATTCCCTAAGGAAGCCATTATAAGGGAAAAAAAATCTCCATGTACTCCAAATTATTTATAGCAGCACTTTTTTGTGATAGTTAGAAATTGGAAACAATAAGTGCCCACGGATTGAGGGTATGTGAATGTAATGGAATATGACTAAGCTATAAGAAATGACGACGAATACAGAGAAAGATCTACATCAACGGTGCAAAATTAAGTCAACAGAGCCATGAGAACAAATATACACAGTAACGAACAATGTAAATAGCACACCCGTAAGCAAAAGTAAACATAATAAAATTCTATAGATCTAATAGATTGAAAAAGAAATGAGAAATTGCCCCCTTGCTGGAGGTGGGAGATCCAGAGGTGTTGTTATACTTTCCACAACTTTTCGGACTTTTTCAATGTCTCCATCAGTTGTATCAACTTTTTTTTTTCCTTTTCTCTCTACAAAAATACTTTTTATTATATGGAATATCTCTCTGAAAGGGGAGGAGGAGAGAGACGTGATATACTATAGTGTTGTAAAAAATAGAAAATATCAAATAAAACTAATAAAGAGAAAGATGACTGGTCTGACATAGAATGGGTGTCTAGACTGGACAAATCACTTAATCTTTAAATGCCCCAGGTAATTCTTAGAGGATTAAGTCGAAAGCAGCCTCAGTGGTAGGGAGTTTGCTCAGGGATTCTCCTACACTAATGAAATCACAAGTTCAGTCCAAAAACATCTTCACTTAGCTTGGCCCACAATTGACAAACTCTTTTATTTTATTTTATTTTGGGGGGACAAGCACTTTAAAAAATGTCTACTACCGATATCCACCTGCCATAATGCTAGGTGCCGGACTTTGGTGATAAAAACAGAAACAATCGCCGATTTTAAAGTGCTAACATTCTATGAGAGAAGAGATGAGAAGGTGTACTTTCGTCCCTTATTGTTGATTACTTTTTCAGAATATTTTTTCTATGATTTGTCTTTCTTTTTAAATTTTTTTATTGCAACGGATGTTTCTCTGGAAAGGGGGAGGGGAAAGAAATTTGATAATGAAGGGTTCCTCAAGGGCCATTTCATCTAATCTTTTCATTTTATAATTTTGTATATATAATTTTATAATTAGGGAAACTGAGGCCCTGAGAAAGAATAAATGGCTTACCTAAAGTCAGTAAATGATAAAAGTAGGATTTGAATCCAGGTCTTTGGAATCTAAATCCTTTTTTTCTACCATATCAAGCTTTCTATCAGTCTTACAGGCAGCTAGACCTGGGTTTTCTATCATCATTTCAAGCTCAATTCAAGATGAACTCTTCGTCTTGGCCTCTTAATCTCAGTTTTCCCATCTATAAAATGGAGCTATTAATCCTTCCAGTAGTAGTATTTCCCAGGGTTGTTGTGTGGAAACTTCTGTGTAAGTTTTAAAACACTACAGAAACTGGAGCAGCTATGTTGTACGGCATATAGAGCACCAGCTGTGGAGTCAGGAAGACCTGTGTCATTTTAGGCAAATCCCTTAACCCTGATTGACTCACTCTCCCCTCCCAAAAAAAAAAAAAAAAAAAAATCCCAAACAAACCCAACAAAAATGCTATAGAAATGACGGGTGTAGTTCCCAAGCTGGTCCTTTCTCTCCCCACGCCCTTCCCCAATCTGGATCTTAATTTCTTCATTTGTTAAAGACAAATAATTGGGTCTGTCCAACAGGGTGGAAAATGGCAGCTAGGGATTGTCTCCTCTCCCCTCTCTCCCCCCCTCCCCCAAGGTGTTATTGTTCTTCTTGGCTCAGATATTATTGCAAAGGTTTCCTGCCCCAGACTATCGGACACAGTCCAGGGAGGGAGGGAGGGAGAGGCCAGTTTAATCCTGACAATGACTATCTTTCCATTCCATTGTGACCTGGGGAACAAAGTTGCATTTGTCATTTGCTCCATAACAAAACTGAGACTGGACTGGAGGGGTACATTGGCCCTCAGGAAGCAAATGCAGAGGGTAAGAGCCCAGTGGTCTGATCCCTTGGCAGTCCAAGGGACTGAGCGGGTCCTGTCCCCTGGGGATGAGGGTGGGGGCCCCCGAGCTCAGCTGCTGGGGGGCCACTTTGAGCCAAGGTGGAGAGGGGCAGCCAAGGACACCCAAGGTTCCCAGCCCTCACCTGGAAAGCCCTCCTTCCTCCCAGGAATCCTGGAGCAAATACAGAGTGCTGCCCCGGGAGTGCTGCCCCGGGAGGCTCGATAACTGGATTCCAACCCAGACTCGCTGTGTGGGCCTTTACAAGTCCCTTCCTCCTCTGGGAGCCTCAGTTTAGCTCCTGTAGAAAATGAAAGTGTGGGCAAGATGCTCTCAGGTCCCTACCTCCTGCCAGTTTTAATGGAAGAGAGGAAATGAGGTGCTCTACTACTGTTCAATGTGGTCAGCTCCTCCAGGCAAACTCGCTTTCTTGCCATTGCACCCAGCTCTCCTGGGGACAGAGTCTAGGAGACAGTTGTTGCATCCAGAAGGACTCGGGGCCGTCGGAAAGGCAGGGTTGGGACCCTGCACCTTCCCCAGACCTTTACTCAATCGATCCTGGCTCCTTTTATTTCTTTGGCTCTGGATTCTAGAGCTAGAGTCAGTCTCCGAGATCTATTCCCCTATTTCAGCTAAGGTAGGACAGGAAGAGATTCTGGATTGATTGCCCGATGGGAAGATGGTTCAAATCTTGCCCTTTGGCCTAGCTGTGTGACCCTGAGCAGATTGTGTAGTTTCTCTGAAACTTTGATAACTCTCTAGGAATTCTCTAGGGGGTTTGGGGGTTCCCTAAGCAGATAGAATCACAGCTCTTTGGATTCCTGGGTACTCGGAAGATAGGATGCTACAGGGGATAGAATGGGAGCTTAGAGTTAAAACACTTGGATTTAACTGCCAGCTCTGTCAACCTGCCTCCAAGCTAGTTAAGCTTTTCTTTCTTTCTTTCTTTCTTTCTTTCTTTCTTTCTTTCTTTCTTTCTTTCTTTCTTTCTTTCTTTCTTTCTTTCTTTCTTTCTTTCTTCCTTCTTCCTTCTTCCTTTCTTTCTTTCTTTCTTTCTTTCTTTCTTTCTTTCTTTCTTTCTTTCTTTCTTTCTTTCTTTCTTTCTTTCTTTCTTTCTTTCTTCCTTCCTTCCTTCCTTCTTCCTTCCTTCCTTCCTTCCTTCCTTCCTCTCTCTCTCTCTCTCTCTCTCTCTCTCTCTCTCTCTCTCTCTCTTTCTTTTTCTTCCTTCTTCCCTCCTTTCTTTCTTTCTTCTTTCTTTTCCTGACCTCCCTGCCTCTCACAAATCAACTTGGACTTATTTTGCACACGTTATATATTTAATTAAATGTGTATATATGTTTATATGTTCATTGTATGTCATTTCCTAGAATGTGAACTCTTTGAAGACAAGAGTGCTTCATTTCTGGCTTTCTTTAATGTCAACCTTCTTTAGAGTTTGGTCCAAGAAATATAGAGTTAGGTGGTATCCATGGGTTTATTCCTCCTAAGAAAGCAGACATATATACATGGGAGCATAGTTAGTACTGAGCATGGGGTAGGCATAGGCAACAGGGGTCATAAAGACAAAAGCAAAGGGGTGAGAGGTATAATCACAAGGTGGTTTGATCAGATTATCAAGATAAAAATCAGAGGTCCGGGAGCAGGGTAATCATATAGTGATTTTAGCAGGTTGGCTGGGTTGGGCTGTTTTTCAGAGGGCATAATGTGGCCGATCAAGTTTGGTCACTGAGCAGGGGGGTTGACATGGGCCAATCTGAGTTGGTTCTATAGCATAAAAGAGGAAGTTTCAGCTTCAATTTGCAAATTAACTGCAAGGAACTTCTAATGGGCCCAATTTAAGGAAGTTCAGTTTGCTTCCTGCTTCTGATTCCAAGGACAGGTTGACCTCTTTTGCATATAGGGGAGCTTGAGCAAATCAAGGTGATTAATGTAAAAATTAACTACTTCAGTTTCATAATAGCCAGCTCCTGGCACATATTAGATACTTAATAAATTCTCTATGGTTGATCAATTAACCAAGAAAATTAATCATTGCTTTATGCCTCAGTTTCCCATACTACAAAAGGAAACGATTAGACTAAATGATCTTCCAGACTTCCCCCCTCTGACATTTACTAATCCTTTTTCCATTGAGCTTCTGTCCCCTAACTCTGCTGGAAATTCTCAGACCCTCTGACAAGGGTTCCCCAAACCATGCTGACAATAATCCAGATTCCTTCTTTACATGTTCCTGGCTAGGACCAATGGAGCCAAACTGAGCCCCATATGGAATTGAGAGAAGTTGGGGATAGGGCAGGACTTTAGGAGAGTACAAAGAGAATAGGCCAGGGAAGCAAGATATCTGGGTCCTAATTTCCTCCTCACTGTAAGACCTTTGCTCAGGAAAAGAAAGAAGGGAAGGAAAGAAGGAAGAAAGGAAGGAAGAAAGGAAGACCTTTGAGGAGGGACATTCCTTAAGAAAAGAAAGAAGGAAGGAAGGGAAGGAGGAAAAGAGGGAGAAAGGAAGAAAGAAAGAAAAAGAAAAAAGGAAAGAAAGAAAGGATGAGAGGGGGAAAGGAAGGAGAGGGAGAAAGAAAGAAAGAGAAGAGGAGAGAAGGGAAGGGAGGAAGTAAAGAAGGAAGGAAGGAAGAAAGAAAGAAAGAAAGAAAGAAAGAAAGAAAGAAAGAAAGGAGGGAGGGAGGGAAGATAGGAAGAAAGAAGGAAGAAAAGAAAAAGAGGAGGAAGAAAACAAGGGAAAGAAAGAAGAAGAAAAAAGAAAGGAAGGAAAAAAGAAAAAAGAAGGAAGGGGGGAAAGAAGAGAAAAAAGGAGGGAAAAAAGAAAAAAAAAAACAAGAAAAAGAAAGAAAGAAAAAAGGAAGGAAAGAATATCCAGTAGATGTTGAGAAAGAAATGGGCCATTTAACCCTATCCATACATATTGACTTAAAAAACCACAAATTGACATTATGTTTTATTGTCTTTTTATTTCTTTTGTTAAATATTTTCCAACTACATTGTACTCTGGTTTGCCCATAAATTGGATTGCCACCTTTCCTCCACTGGTAGATTTGGTTGTTTTTTTCTCCTTTTTTATTTGTTACAAGAAAAGCTCCCTGGGGAAGGGGAAGGACCTATTTGGAAATTAAACAGATATAAAAGCAAAGAATAATCAATCCCAATAAAAATAATTTTTAACCAGGAAATAAAAAACCTGATCTCAACTCAATCACTGGAAATCAAGGAGGGCTCTAGGATTCACCTTCATTCATTCATGTGATTCATTTTTTTTTTAAAGAGAGAGAAAGAATTTTAAGAGAGAAAAGAATCATCCTTTTTAAAGAAGCATCATCCCAGGCCTGGAAAAGTCACATAGTTAGCTCAAGGTCATACAGTGGACATGGATGAGGCCCTGGAAGGGCTACTCTGTGGGTCTCAGTTTCCTCATCAGTGCTGATTCTCTGGTAAATGCTTACCCTAGCTAATCAACTCTGGGTATCACACCCATTGACTCCAGCACACCCTACGCCTGATTAATGCTGTGTTTGTCAGTGCTCAGAGCTACCTGCCAGTCTTTCCCAGACAGAGCCATGGCTGGAGATTGTGGGGTTGGGAAGGTCTCTATTCCCTTCCACCTTAACCCTGTCCTGGTTTCAGGTGAACAATTAAGATAAAAGACTTAGAAAATTAGGTTAAGATATAAAGACGAGATCGTTAATGAAGAGGAAACTGAGGTGCCTCTAAAAATGGGATTTTGGCCAAAGTTACGCGGCAGTCAGTGGCCAAAATGGGAATCAACCCAGGAGTTTGGGAAGTGACAAGATGTGGGTGCGTGATCCATCCCCACCCATCCCTACAACTAATCCTCCGCTTAAAGGTCTCTGAGGAGGCTTTCAGCTCCACTGCCTTCTAGGAGATCTTAAAGCCCTTTTCCAAGCTTCAGTGTTAGAGAGAGGGGAGGGCTCCTGAGATGGGAGAAGAGGAGGACTATGGTCCAGAGTGAAGACTTTCTGGTGTCTGGGGCTGTTTCTCCCTTTATAAAATGTGGAGTTTATTCTAGATGGTCACTGAGGTCCCCTACAAGCTCTTCCTATGATCTGAACTGAGCTGCTAGTGCCCCATGCCCCTGATTCATCGCCTTCCCCTAGCTTCTGGTGGCCATTTGAGAGAGTCAAATTAATGGATTGAAAATAAACTTCCTTCAGTGGAAAAAAATCAGAGAATGCAAGTTCCTGGATTTAGAGCCAGAAATCATCTAAACCAGCTCTTGGGAAGGAGATGGAGGGAAGAACTCAGAACCAGTTTATGATGTCATGGGAAGTCAGAGGCGGAGGTGAAAGTGAAATCCAAGTCTTTGGATGCCAGAGTTAGGTCTCTCCCATGTATGTCATTGACTCCTCATGTGAGATTAATGAGGAAGTCTTTTCAAAGGAGTGGGACCTCAACTATAACCTGAAAAATGGGTCTATAGTCTAAACAGTCCCAGTTTTTTGAGAAATTTTCATGTGACATGGTGTCCAGGACTTTCCTTCAAGATGGCTCCAGTTTCACAGAAAACTTAAATTCCTTCAGGACATGCTGTGTAGTCCCTTCCCCTCACTCCTCCACACCTTGTACTTGTGAAGCTGGTGGTTTGAACCCAAGGATAAGACTTTTCATTTATCTATATTAATTTCATCTGATTCAGTTTGGCTCATTTGTCTAATCAATTGAGATTTTGGGGACCCCGATTGTCCATCATATTGCTACTAAGGCATTACTGGCTACTCATTGGTTCCATCTTCTCCTTCAGGTCTCAGTGCACCTGCCCATACTGTTTTCAAGTCCTTTTGACCAGAATAGTATGAGAAGCTTTGGACAATACCTGGCAAAATCTAGGAAGCGTCTGGAGTGTTCAAAGAGAATTAGCATCTCTAGAGTGAGGGCTGCTGAGCCCTTTTCAAGGGGGCTTCTCCATTTTTGGTGAGAACAATCTGTTCCAATGACCATGAAGACAATTGAAACAGCACCAGGAAGTGCTTAGAGCTTGGTCAGACATCAAAGACTCCAAGGTCATCCACGCCATCCCAGGCCATCACCAATCATCTTGAGTTTTGTCCTGCCGTTGGACTGTGATGACTCTGGAAGAGATAGCGAGGCTGATGACTTTGTGCAGCTCTGTCTCACTTCAATTCAATCTGTGCATGAGTCAAAATATCACCTGTGATTCTCTTTGAAACAAAGAACAAAAAAAACAGGATCTAGGAAAACCACACCTTTTGAAAATATCCTACCATCTAGCTTTGTGATTTTTCCTGAATGGAATGAAGATATTCTGGTATGACCTGATTTGTTTTTTAAATTTTATTGATGCCTTTAAACAAAAACCAAAAAAAAAAAAAAAATCAGATATAAACCCTTTCCCCATTCTTCCATTATTTCCCTCCCTTTCTCCTTCCTTCCTTTCCCTTAAACAGCAAAATCAATCCATAGGATAATCTCATGTATATAACATTTCACATCCATAGTCCCCCACCTCTCCCAGGTTTCTCTGAAACTATATCCATCATTTCTTGCAGGAGAGCAGAATTCCAATTCTACACCCCCTCCCCTCCCAGTCCCTAAAGAGCTGCCACTATAAGCATATTTATATTTAAAGGTCTTCTTCCTCTTTCTTTGATTTATAGATCTGAGGACAATAACTCTTTGTTAAGAGGGCGAAATGGAGACCCAGGAAAGTGGACGTAATTTTATCCAAAGGTACAATGTACTAAGGCTTAAGGTATAGACTTTGGGCTGAAAGGGATCTCAGATGCCATTTATTCCAAACCCCTCACTTTTCAGAGAAGGAAACTGGGGTCCTGGGAAGGTAGCAGACTTGGGATCCAAGTTCTGGAGCTGGAAGGGGTCTTAAAGGCTATCTAAGCTAATTTTATAGAGCAGGAAAGTGGGGTCCAGAGAAGCCCAAAGTCATCCCTGGAAACAAGCATCAGATGTGAGATTTGAACTCAGGTTCTCCGACTTATTTCTACTGTATTAGTAAGATGCTCAGCAAAGGGCCTGGCACATTGCAGGAACTATATAAATGCTTATTCCCTCCCTCCCTTTCTCCTGCACCATAATGAATAGAATGGAATGGAAGCTGAGATCTGGATAGGGGAGAACATAGAACATACATAGAGTTAGGTGTCTTGGAGGAACAGGAGATGTATCTGTTTATGGAATTGTGTGCTGTGAGAGAGGGTGCAGACCCATTCTGCTGGGCCCACTGGCTCCCTAGAGCCTGAGCTATCCCAAAGCTGACGGGTGCCTTAGGAGACAGTGAATCCCCATCATGGGAGGTCTCCAAGCAAAGCTCTATGAGCCCTTAGGAGTCTGGGCTTATGAGACCCTAGAGCAAGAGTTGGAAGGTTGAGAGCTCTGTATCCATACCCATAGTATCCATGTCCATATCCTCAGAGTAGCAATAGCTCTGGAGCTCAGGGCCAACCAGAGCCACCCCATCATTGTATATCTCTGGGGGATGTTGCAGTAAACAGGAATCTTGCCCAGATACAGCTGAGGTTCCAGAGCTCTTCAGTTCCTTCAACTCTGGGATTCTCTGGGGGCCATCCAACCTAAATAACCCTTTCATTTTGCATGGAGGAAACTGAGGCGATGACGTGGCCAATATCCCAACAGCTAGGATGTGGGAAAGCTGAAAAGGCAATCTTACCCTCCCCAGTCTCCAAATGTAGGACTCCTTCCATTACTCCTTGGTGGAGGCTGGGAAGGGACTTCTGAGGAGGTGCAGTCTGGCCTTCAGAGAATTCCCAGCCTGGAGGCTCTTGGGCCTGTGGCTCCATCCTCTCTCCAGTTCCCCACTCTTGGCACGGTCTCTGCTGTGGAGGCAGAAGGCCAGGCCCAGGGCTTTTGTCTGTTCCCTGCTCGGCTGCCCAACCTAGGAATTTGTGGGAAAATTCCCTCCCATAAGTCCACCTACAGGGCTGGCTCCACGCTTAAGGCCCACTGGCTTCTCTGTTTATTTCCATTTTTTCTCTCTTAGACTGAGACAGAAACAACAACAGAAATCCTCCCCACCAGACACTTGCCACGGAGCCCATGCTGATGAGACCGGGAACTCCCACCTCGTCCAGTCCGTGTGACTGCACGTGAAGAGAGCCCAGGGAAGCAATTCCAAAGTTCACGTTCTTCTGCCCATGAGAGCTCCCTCCTGTCCAGCTCCTCCCTCCCCTGCAGCTCAACCCCGTCCCAGAAGGCAGGCTCTGAAACCCAAGGGCGCCAACGGCCTGGCTCAGCTCTCCGGCCCGGCTGGTGGTCACTGGGGGGGTGTGGAGGTTGCTATGAGATGCTCGGCTGGTGAGTCAACGTGGGTGAGTTTGCTTTTCTCAACTCGTGAGGGAGAGAGGAGTGAGTGTGTAAAGCTCAGAGTCATGGTGGGATATGGGATGAGGGGGAAGGAGGATGGAGCCGCAGGGAAAAGCTCCAGAAAGGTGATCAGGAAGTCCGGCTCTAAGCCCTATGTGATGGTAACAAGTCGTTTTCTTTCTTGGGGTCTCAATTTCTTTCTCTGTAAAACAACGGAGTTGGAGAAGATCACTTCTCTCTCCCAGCCATGACAGTGCCTGTTTTAAGCTCTCTTCGAGCTCTGACATTTCATGTTTTAGCTCCCTCTGAGCTCTGACAGACGGTCCATGTTTTCAAGTGCCCGTCCCCATTCCCCACCGAGATCTGATATTCGAAGGGTTTATAATGCTTGCGATCTAAGGAAAACAGTTTTCCCTGCAGGTGTAAGTGGGAGCTGTAGACATGGTTCATACGTGTACTTGGACATTGGCGTGTCTATGTGTGTACAAGTGGATTTTTATAAATGTTTATGCTTATAAGATATCAGGGTTCGACTACTAACTTCCTGGGTGATCATGAGGAAGTTACTTCCCTTCCCTGAGTCCTGCTTTTCACATGTGTAAAATTGGACCCAGTATTATGGGAATCAATTATCATTAAGTTATGATTCCTTTTGTGGCCAGCAGAAGGTACAAAAGTGGAGAATTTGATCCTTCCAGAGATCCTTTCCTCCCTCACCCCCCCAAGGACACAGCAGAGGAAGGGGGGCATCAGAGGGCACGAAAGCAATGAGATTTATCAGAATTCGATACAATCTATCAGAATCCGATACGATCTATCAGAATCCAATATGATCTATCAGAATCCATATGATCTATCAGAATCTGATACGATCTATCAGAATCCGATACAATCTATCAGAATCCATACGATCTATCAGAATCTGACACAATCTATCAGAATCCAATACTATCTATCAGAATCCAGTAAAAGGTATCTCAGGGCTTTCTGGATCTGAAGGTGAGAAGGTCTCCCTCCAGCCGAGTAGGTCATGGGGCATTTGAGTTGGGGATATGTTGGACAGGGAGGAAGTCAGATAGCTGGGGATGGCAGGCAGAGGGGCAGTTGGGACAAAAGTATAAGGTGGGAAGTCTCAGACAAATGACATCAACAAGTACTTATGAGTATCTCTTACTACCCAACAAACCTTGAGCTAAGCCCAGGGATACAAAGAAAGACAAAAAAATCAGTGAATTCTGCAGTGAAAGGGAGAACATTGGGGCAACTCAGAGAGCAGCTCTTAGGTTCACCACCTGGTCCCTCTCTTCCCCTCCTCCCACTCTGGATAGGGGGCAAAAGGTAGGTTTGTTTTAAACAACTGCTTCTTTTCCCACCGTTCTCCTCCTGCAATAAACTTGCAATAAGAGATTATAGTTACACCAAACACAGTAACCACTTGTATTTATGCCTCATCTCCTATCTTTAATCTCTGACCTTTATAAACCTAGGAGGAAGTTATGTTTCCTCAAAAACCTTCTGCAAGGAAAAGGCCCTCAAGCTTGCATATTAGTATTAATTCCCCATCTGTCTTGGATGTGATGAAATTACAGGCTTAAGCTAGAGTGGATTATCAGCAACCTTGATTTTACAAACTGGGAAACTGAGGCCCAGAAAAGTTGATTACCCAGTGTCGCACAGAAAATAAGTGATAGAAGCAGTATTCAACTCAAATGGAAAGCTAGTCTTTTTCCATACCATCCTAACCCTATTAAACCTTTCTCAGAAGTCAGCCTTTTCTTAAATTCAATGGTTGACTCATAAAAGGTGCTTAATAAATGCTTGCTGATTATTGATTGACATAATGAAAAACACAACCTATAGCTAATATGTCTCTGCTCTTTTTAAATTAACAATATATTTATTTTCTTTCCCTCCCACATTCCCCCATCAAAAAAATTAAATAAGAAAAACAAAATCCTTTTTATAAATATCCATACATATAGTTGTATATGTGTATATATACATATCAGATAGTTCCATAGCAGAGGGGCAGTTTGGACAAAAGCATAGGGATGGGAAGTCTTGGGCAAATGAAGGCAATAAGTACTTATAAATATCTCTTACTATGTGACAGACCTTTTGCTAAACGTAGGGATACAATGAAAGGACAAAAAAAAAATCACTGAATTCAGCAAGGAAGGGGAGAACACTTGGGCAGAGTGATAAATAAACATGCATATATGTGTGTGTAAGCAAAATTAATTCCCATAGTGGCGTTGTCCAAAAATATCGGTCTCATTCTATGCCTTGAGTATCACACGTCTCCCTCTTTCAGGAGGAAAATAGTGGCCTTCAATATTAGTCCTCTGGAATTATGGTTGGCCACAGTGTTCAGCAGAGTTCTTAAGTCTTTTAAAGTTGTTTTCTTTAGAAGGTCATTGGGATTGTAGAAATTGTCCTCCTGGTTCTACTCATCTCATTTTGCATCCATTTCTACGTCTTCCTAAAGTTCTCTGAAGTTGTCTCTTAAGTAATTTCTTACGGTGCAATAATATTTCATTACATTCATCTACTATAATTTGCCATCATTGCCCAATTGATGGTTACCCCTGTGTCCTGCCTCTTCCAATTAACCCAACTATTGAATTTATGAATAAAGGAGCTGGCTTTCCAAGTCCTTTTGCCTATTAAACTCCCAGTGGGTCCCCCTCTTCTCCCTCCAAGATAATCGTTTGAAGAAAAACAGCTTAACAAGCAGAGCTGAAATTACCCCACAGATAAGAGAATTATTATATTACTTAAAGATCCAAGGGGCATTTCTCTAAGATCAATTAAAACATCTGTTAGTAAGTGCTACTTGTGTGGTTCTGATTTTCTTCAAGACCTGAATTCCTATCTGACCTCAGACACTTATTAGTCATGTGACTCTGGGCAAGCTACTTAACCTCTATTTGTCACAGTTTCCTTAACTGTAAAATAGGGACAATAATGGCACTTAAAACCCAAGCTTGTTAAAATGATCAAATATTTACAAAGTACTTAGCATAGTGACACATAGTAGGCACTATAGAAATGTGTGCTGTTATTGTTATTATTATTATTACATATTATTAGTGGTCTTGCCCACAGGCATTAATAGATTGCCCAATCTAAAAATTGTTTTTCTCTTTAACCCCTAAAGTGTAATGCAAAAGCAAACGCTGCAAATTCCTTTCTCCCATTCCTTTGTGAGATGTTTGGACCCAGAACTGGATAGCATTAGGAGAAGAGCTGGGTTCAGAGAATTTCTTCAGTCATCACCTGAAAATTCAGGAAAGCTTTGGAGATGAAATGGGGAAGTCTGATTATATAAGGTTAAAAAGCATTTGCATAATAAAAAGAAATCTAGCTAAAATTAAAAGAAAAGAAGCAGCCTGGAAAATATCTGAAGTAAACGTGTCAGATAATGACTGATGTATTATCTATAAAATTATAAAGCTATATCTATCTATATCTATTTAAATAGCTATTTATATATATAAACAGACAGAGAGAGAGAGAGAGAAAGAGAGAGAGACTTCCTAGGAAGGCATTGTACAATAGATAATTTCTAAAAGTTATCCACTATGTAGTTTCTATGGGTACTGAATTGACCAGAGTTAAATAGTAAGTACAGTTCATGGGCTGGATTTGAATCTCACCTTCTTGACATCTGAGCTACCTCACTGCTCTCTAAGCCAAACTACTTTCTGAATAGTATTCTTGCTACTATTGCTAGATTGAATTTTCTCACCTGGAATTCTCCATACCAATGACATTATAAGCCAAAGTAAGCTAACATAAACACATACTAAGGTCTTCAATCAGATAAAGATAAATCCAAACAAATTTAAGATACCCCTTTATGTTTACCAGTAACTTTAAACTTTGCCACTTATAAGAGTGATAAAATTGTCAAAAACAATAAAGACAAAAAAAAAAGAAAAGAAAAAAGAATAAAGACAAAAACTGGTGGGGTTGTGATAATACAGGAATGCTACTATTTGGCTGGTTAAGGCTGTGTCTGGGCCAAGGGTGTTAGATAGTATTATGGTAACAACAATAAAAGAAGAAATATGAATTGCTGTGGGTCACTCATGATATGAGGCAACAAGAAGCATGTGTCAATCAATGATGCAAGGTAGCTAGATGAGAGTGCAGTGGATAGAGCTCAGGAAGTCAAGACTGGCTTCAGATAGTTCTTAATATATGACCTGGACTGGCCGTTGCCTTACTAGACCCAGATGGCTCTGGAGGGGAAAGTGAGGCAGGTGAACTTGCAGAGCCCTCCCTCACTTAAATCCAACCCACTTGATGCCATGGCAAGAGCTCCCTGATGTCATGGCTCTCTTTGGGAATCAAAGAGAAACAACAACAGGAAGATAATAATGGCGTCTATTTCCTAGAGTTGTTGTGAGGGCTTTGCTCTTTATGTCTTATTATTAGGAATATGGAATAAAAGATCAATAAAAGAAATATTCTTTGCCCCCAACAAATATGTACACACATGCCCAACAGATAAAAAAAAAAAAATAGACATAACCTGGGAAGGGGAAGGTGGGACACAGAAAAAGCTGCATGTAGAAGGGTGAGGTTGGAGCTGAGCTTTGAAGGAAATCAGAGATTCTAAGACGCAGAAGTGACAGACATAGAGGAACATAGAGATGGGAGAGGGACAGCAAAACCAACTCAGATGAGCAAAACTGTGTATGAAGGGACATTACCTAAAAGAATAAATCCAGAAGGAAAGGTTGAGAGCCTAATGCAGAGCTTAAAATGCCAAATGAGGGCATTTGCACTTGATCCTCCAGGTCAGAGGGAGCCCTTGGACCTTCTTGAGCTGGGGGAGTGAGTTGGTTAGCACCAGTCTTTATTTAGGAAGTAAGATTTAGCCTCCGTGGGGAGGATGGATCAGGGAGGGGAGAAGCTGAAGGCAGGGAACTCAATGTGCAAGAAACAGTTTGAGTCATAAGACTGCTGTTTCCATTTGACCTCCTAATTCTATTGCTAAGACTCAGTCCTAAAAATATAAAAAGGGAGGAAAAAACCTCTCTAAGCAAAGAGGTCATAGCTGTTCTATCTGTAATAGCAGAAACACTCCAACAATTGGAGAATGTCTGAACCCATTATTGTAAGTGAAGGTCACGAGGCTGTAAGCTGCAGAGCTGCTCCCAATCTGCATTGATATATGAGTCTCTGTTTCTATTCCTTACACTCAAAATCACAGGTTACCCCCCCTCGCCCTCCACCCTAAGTGACTGGGGTTTTTTGGTTAGTTTTTTTTGCTCTAGATCTGTGATGTCATCACGAAAACTGAGAGGGATCTCAGAGGACTATTCTAGTCTGGTGTCCTCATTTTACAGATGGGGAAACTGAGGCTCCAGAGAAGGAGAATAATTTGCTCGATGTCATGCACTTAATATATATAGCGCATTATAGTACCAAAAATATCTGTTTTGTTTGATCTGGTCTATTTTGAGGCAACATGCTCTGGACTCACCCCCATTCCTTGTCTAACTTTCTCTCTTCTCCTTCATCCTTCCTTTTTCTAGGATTTTCTATTCCCAAAAACTTGCACGCAACCCTCATGTTGCTAGGGCCTTGCTAGGGCTAACCTATGGGATGGCTTTCCCCTTCATCATTTGAGCCTAAGAGAGAACCCACCCCTTGTGATTAAAAACTGAACAAACCCATGACTTGCTTGCCTCCTCTGGCTGCTCAAGTGTAGAGGTGAGGAGGTATTCCACTGATCAGCTGGGGGATGCATGAAAAGGTTAGTGTGATCTAGTGGACCAGGGCTGAAGGAACACTGGACTTCCTTCCCATTTCTGTAGCCTGAAACCATTGGACCCAACGCCTAGAAACTCCTCTCCAGAGGGTTGTTCTGGACTCCCTTTCTCCTTGCCCTGGTTTCTTGTTCTTAGGATAGAGGTGTTACTCCCCTCCTCAAAATCCTCCAGTGGCTCCCTATTCTCCCCAGAATCAGATACAAACTCCTTTGTTTGGCCATTAGAACTTCACAGTGATTCCAGTCTACTTCACTAGGCTTATCACAGCCTGTCTGGCCATGTAGTCATTTTGGCTGCTCCCCACACACAATCTTCCATCCCAGCTTTTGCAGAGGCTCCCTCCATCCCTGGAGGGCTCTGCTCTCCACCTTCACTTTGGGTCTTAGCAAGCATCCTTAGCTTCATTGAAGACTCCCTCTTATTATGAGGATCACTTACTATGAGGATTATGAGGAGTATTATGAGGACTCCCTAATCTCCTAAAATTTCTTTGTAATCCCTTCCTATTTTAAAAAGTTTGCAACTCTGTAGACTTATTATTTCCCTTGATAGTATATAAGCTCCTAGTACCCAACTGCTAAAACACAGTAGGCGCCTAATCAATGCACATTGTTTGCTTCCCTTATTTGAGTTCAAACATGCCTACCAAGAGACTGCTACTTGAAACATTCTGGACTCAGGTACTGTCTGACTCTGCTGTAAACACCTCCCCCAGTCCCAAGAAGGCTGGGAGAGCAAAAGAAAGAGCCGGGATTTGGAGAGGGTGGGTGGTCTTCTGACTCCAACCCCAGCACTCTGAATTTTGCCCCTCTCTAAGGGCACCAAGAAAAGTCCAAAAACTTGGGTTCAAGTCTGCAAATGAGAAGGTCCCTTCCAGGTTCTTGACCCCATGGGTTCTAGCTCAATGTGATTTTGACTCTCTTAGATTTAGAATGAGCCTTAATTTCCTCATCTGTAAAATGGAGCTGTTGGACTAACTGTTCTCCCATAGCTCTATCTTACTGAATCCGATTAAGACCTTTTTCATCACCTAGTCTATTCTCTTTGTTTCAGTTTAATGTTCAATGACTTTCCTATACAAAAATACAAAGCAGAGCTGAAATTAAAATTAAAATTGTGTGAAAATTAAATTAAATTTAAATTAAATCTGGTATTACTTTTGAGTTACTTCAGCTCTGCTTTGCCCTCTTTAATGCAGGTATACCATGCTGGGTGTTCCCATGCCAGCGTCTCCCATGTCATGAGATCAATTCCAAAGTTTTTAAGAGAGACCTTGAGAGTGTCTTCGAATCACTTTAGACTTCAATGTGAGCACTTGCTCTGTGTAATTTCTCTATAAAATAAGTCTTCTAGGTAGCCATAAGTTGGCATTCAAACTCCCCAAACTGAAATTTCCAAAATTATACAAAATTGCAAAGCAAATGAGGGGAGAGAAGCCAGTCTCTGAACCCAGCTCTTGTCTCAATGCCATGCGGAGTCCCAATTCATTCAAACATATGCAATAAGCAGTTAGAAGGTCCCAGAAAAAGAGTCGTATAATAATTTGCATACAATTTACATACACCTACGAAAAGCCTTTGGTCTATTCTTAGGCAGTTTTCCAAGTTAGAAATGTTATTTTTTGCAACCCCAGAGGAAGGATTTCCAGATTTCCCCCTATATTTCTTCTTGCTCCCTCACTCAATCAACAATCCAGGTTCCCTGAGGCAACTGAATTACACAGACTAGAAGGAGGGTAGAGACAGGAGGAAGACACCCCCTTCCCCCCAGAAAGACACTTTTGGAAGTGGAGTGGGGGATGAGATGTGAAACTGAAGGGGCAAGATAGTTTGGGGATCCTAGATTTTAATCTTGATTAGAGACACTCAAGAAACCTTAGAAAAAAACATAAATAGGTGCTTCTCTGGAGATCTTTTAGAATCAAGATGTCAGGGCTAGTGAATAACATAGAACAGAGAATGTCTAAGCTGGAAGAGATCTTAGAACCTGGAATTTCAGAGCTGGAAGAGACCTTAGAACAGGGAATATCACTGCTGGGAGAACACTTTGGGCCTGAGAACTGGGAGGTACCTTATGACAGAGTTTCTTGCATTTTTCCCACTCATGAACCCTTTCTGCCCAAGACATTTTTATGTGACTTCAGATATATAGGTATATGAAATAAGGAAACACATCAGACATTTCAGATAATTAGTCATAATTTTATGACTCCTACATTGTTACAAGATTCTTTACAAAGTCACAAACCACAGTTTGAGAAACTGGGTCTTAGGACATGGAATATTTGAACTGACAAGGCCCTTAGAACATAGGTTTTTGAACCCTAAGGAGATCTTAGAGAAGGGGTTCTCAGAGTTTGGGGTGAAGATTGAGAATAGAGAATTTCAGGAATAAGAGGGACCTTAGAACAGTGTAGATGGAATTAGATGGAACCTTAAACCCATGGGAGAAATATGGGATGTTATAGGTGGATAACAATAGCTGGTTTACAAAATGCTATCTGAGAAAAGGCTTTGAATTTATTAAGCAAAAATCTAAGAAATAAGTAGTCATTTAAAAAGAAGTTTTAATGTTATTTTTTAAATTAGGTTTTACTGATTTTTCTTGTTTTCATATCTCATTTATTTCCCAGTATGCTCCTCCCCCTCCCATTCAGTCTCCCTTGTAACCACAGCAACAAAAAAAGTCAGGTAAAATCAACCAACACAAGTACCGCATCTACTAGCAATTACTTAGAAAAAGAAAGATCAACAAGACATAGAATCTCACAGTGGCTGGAAAGATGATAATAGATGACAAGAGATAATGTAGAGTTGTTGAACCTTACTTGTTGTAAGAGCTTTTATGAAGGATAATGTTCTTGAGATGTACCAAAAAAAAAAATGCTCTCAGACAAAGCAAAAACAAAACTTCCTAATATAAATAAGGAGATTATGCTATGCTAAAAGGAACCGTAGACAATAAACCAATACCAGTATCAAACTTATATGCTCTATATGTCAAAGCACCTAAGTTCATAAAGGAATAATAAACTGAATTACAAAAAGACATAACTAATAATCCAGTAATAGTAGGAGACTTTTAACATGTTTTTCTCAGAGTTGGAGAAATCTAACAAAAATATGAATAGAAAGGAAGATATAGAATTCAACAAATTTCTGGAAAAATTAGAGCTAAAGGATTTATTGAACTTTTTGAATGGGACTGCTAAAGAATATATTTATTTCTTAGACCACATAGAACTTTTACAAAAATTAAAAATATATTAGGATTCAAAAAATTGCAAATAAAGGTAAAAGTATAGAAATACTAAATATAACTTTCACAGAGTATAAAACAATTAAAATAGTCAACAGTTCAGAAAACACAAACTAAACATAAAAATTGATAATAATGAAATTAGAATGAGTGGATCAAAAAATAAATCATAAAACAATGAACAATCATATGAAACTTAGTGATAATAGTGAGATAACATATCAAAATCTCTGGGACAATGCAATTCTCAGAGAGAGAAAAATTATATCCCTAAAAATAATGAGTAAAAACAGACAAAAATCAGAGTCATGAAATCAACATGCAAACCCAAGAAATAGACAAATCTCAAAAAAGCACAAAAGTGGTTCTTGAAAATTAGAAGAGAAACATAAATTGGACATCAAAAATACTATGGAAATGATAAAAACTAAGAGATTTAAAGGAGTAAAAAATGAATAAACTTTTAGATATCTTGATTAAAAGAAGGCAGAAAAATCAAATTAGCAAAATAAAAAAAAAAAAAGAACCATAAGAAATTAACCACCATCAGAGAATAAAAAGAATTGTTCATAACTTACTCTGCACAGTTTTATACTCATGAAAACAGAGAACACAGAAGAAACAAAGGACTGACTACCTTCAAAAATATAAAATAGACAGAATATTTGATAGAAATCTTAAGGAATTACTAAAGGGGGAAAAATCTCTGTGCCCTCATGGATTTATTCAAGGATTTCGTCAAACTTTGGCACAACAATTAATTTTGGCAAATTATTCTAATTATTTTTTAAAAGAAAGCATTCTATCAATCCCTTTTATGAAAAGAAGTATAATTCTCTGTCATGAGATGACTGTTTGGATAAGTCATTTCATTTCCATTCAGTTTCTCCATCTCTAAAGGTCTAAGCTGACTCAAACTCTATGAGTTGTAGAATTTATGAATGGGATCTTGACCTGCTTAGAGCAATTAATGGAATTTAAAATAGTAAAGCTAATCCACGGGCACTTATCAATAAGTCAGAAATTGTGTTAAATGCTGGGATTACAAAGAAAAAACAAAAACAGTTCTTGCCTTCAAGGAACTTATATTCTAATGGGAGAAATGGTGTGTATGTAAAGTCTTACACTCGGGTCCAAAAATTCAGTTGATCAAGTTCTATGAGGAAAGCCAGCTTGACTGATTTGTATAAACAAGATTTGAGCTTTGTCGGGAGCTCCTAGATCAATATAAATCAAGAGTGTGAAAAGGTTAATTAGCTCTTAGACTGCATTAAGAGAAAGAGATCCGGGTTTAAACGCCTGCTCTCATATTTACTTACTTGTATGACTTTGAATAAATAAGTCATTAAATTCCCAGGGGGTTCTCAAATTCTAAATCAGTAAAATGAAAGTGTTGGATTAAATGGTCTCTAAAGTTCCTTTGGCTTCAAATTAATGATTCCACTTCCAGAGATTTTGTCAATGTGGTGAAATGGAGTAAGTCACTTAAATTTTCTCCAGACCTCAGTTTTCTCATTTATACAATGAGATCTCAGTGAAGAAGGCTGGCCCAAATGACTTCTAACGTATCTTTCAATTCTAAATGTATGTTCTTATGTCTAGTGCTTTTTTTTTTTTGGTTTGTTTTGTTTTTTGATCAATATGTGAACAGTATAGCTTAGAAGTTGGGGATCTGGAAGTGGATTCAGGAAAATTTGAGTTCAGATTCTGCCTCTTACTAACGACAAATAACAATATCCCTGTGCCTCGGTTTCCTCATCTGTAAAGTGAGAGAGCCGGAATCAATGACTTCTTGCAGTTTATTCCAACCATAATTCTATGATCTTGTGAATTTTTCCACTTTGGTACCAGTTACTATGAGACAGAAGCACAAAGAGATGAAAATTACTCGTCCAAAGTCACAACTACTGAATCAATCTATTAATCAATAAGTATTTATTAAGAGCTTACATGTGAAGTGTATCAGGCACTTTATCAGGACTGAGAGCTCCTTGAGAAAAGTAACTACTTTCTATGATGTTTAAAGAGATTCAAGAGACAGAGTTTCTGGGTAATTTACCAGAATTTACAGAATTTACCAGAATTACATTTTATTAAAATGGGCAACAGATTATTAATAAAAGAATGGTCTCAGACCAAAAGACTATCATGGCAACTGATGTTCAAAACAGAATCATCAAACAAGAATCAAATCTATTTGGTTAATGTAATTGGAGGTGGCCTATATTAAAATGAAAGATAGAGAATCTCTTGGATAGGGAAAGTATCCCCATATGGCCACTGGACCCAGATGACTCAGGAAGAGAAAGTGAGGCTGTAGACCTTGTACCTCCCTTACCAAATCCAGCTCACCTGCCCGTCATGGTATCACCTCCCTGATATTAATGTAGCTTCAAGTCAGAGGCAGCTGGATAGTAGAGTGGATCTACGGCCCTGAAGGTTGGAGGACCTGAGTTCAAATTCAGCCTCAGACAGTTAACACTTGCTAGCTGTGTGAGCCTTGACAAGTCATTTAATTCCAATTGCCTGGCAATAAACAAACAAACAAATGAATGAATGAACAAACGAACGAACGAATGAATAATTAAATAAGAATGAAGAACTAACAACAATACCAGATCACCAGATCAAAAGAAAAAAAAAATTAATTTAAAGTCAGGCCTTTGGAAGAAGGCAGAGGAGTTTTGAATTTCCCCAAGATATTTGTTACTAATAATCATTTCTTACATTTCTTTCCCCAGTTCTTAGCTCTGGAACACAGTGGGCGCTTAATAAACATCATAGGTGCTTAATAAATGCTTATTGACCGATTGACTGGGATTTGACACTCAGTGTCCGTAGAGCAGGATTCAAAGTCAGGTCTTCCTGCTCCCAGGTCCAGCACTCTCCAGCAAAGCATAGCTGTCCTGCGATAATGGGAACATTCAAAGCAATTGTGGTCTTCATTCAGGCTGTGGGTTATTCTGAAAACAGTCATGGGATCTGAAACCTAGATTTCCAAGGGACCTCAGAAACCATGACATCTCAGGTCCTCATTTTACAGGTGGGGAAACTGAGGCCAGGAAAAGAAAGTGCCTGAGATCCAACAGCAAAGCCAGAATTTGAAGTCAGCCGAGGTGACTCCAGGTTGAGGGTTCCTTTCTCTGCCCCTCTTTGACCCCCCCAGTGGCTGATAATGATTTTATTCCCCTCAAACTGAGGAGGATGCTAAGAAAACTGGAGTTTCCTGCAGCTGGGGGGCTCTGGGTTGGACAGAGAAGGACTTAGCTGGAGGGATGTGATCAGTGACTAATACTTAGGGTAGTCCGGGCACGAGATGG
Organism: Antechinus flavipes; assembly: GCF_016432865.1. Lineage (NCBI taxonomy): Eukaryota > Metazoa > Chordata > Mammalia > Dasyuromorphia > Dasyuridae > Antechinus > Antechinus flavipes. The sequence continues at coordinate 287,384,843 of NC_067402.1, forward strand.
TGGGAGCTTGGGACTGAGCCTGAGTTCTTGAAGCCAAACACGTTTTCAGGTAGATAAGGAAGTTAGAGGGCAGTAAAATGAAACCAGGCCACATCTCTTTATCTTGTATCTGTCAGCCAAGCTTTTCTCCCTTTTGTCATCCCACCAGTCCCGGCCCTCTCTTGCCTAAATGTGGAATGGGGGTGGGGTGGGGGGGACCACCCACTGAGGAAATCTTGCTTTCCAAGAGGACCCCCCTGGAGAACCGAGGCTCTGAAGTTCCACTGGTTTGTCCCTTGAGAGAGGATTATGGGGGAAGGGGAAGATCAGGGAGTAAGAGAAGGAGGGACAGAGGGAAAGGAAAAACAATCATTCAACAAGCCAAGCTCTAAGACACAAAGATAAAAATGAAAATAAGTCTCTGCTTGTTAGAAATCCTTTGGGTCTCAATTTCCTCACCTATGAAATGGGGATAATAGTCGAACCCATTTCACAGGGCTGTTGTGAGGATCAAATGAGATAACACAATTTCTCTTCAATTTCTATATAAATATTGTTAAAAATTAATTTGTAAATTGAAGGGTGGGCTTGAGGTTCTTTGAGCTCTAAATCAATTATTTTATTATATATGAATACTATATACTATGGTACTGCATACTATAGTCTTATATATCAATTTTATATTCATATTATCACCCAGTGGCAGCTTTGGTGTCTTGGAAAGAATACTGGCCCTCGCAACAGGAAGAGATATTCGTTCTTATATTCTGTGGAGAAGATAACTGGTATATATAAAATATAATTCTGGGAGAGAAATGAGGGACCATAAATTTCACAGCTGGAAGGAACTTTAAAGGCATCTTATCCAACTTTTCATTTTTAAAAATAAACCAAAGCCCAGAGAGACTAACCTGAAAGGTCACACAGATAATAAGTGTCAGGTCTTCTTGAGGACCCTTTTCATTTCACTTTTCTGCCTTGCAAAGAAGGAAGGGCAAAGGAAAGGGGAAAAAAAAGAAAGAGAAATCAATCAATAAACTCATCACTGATTTTAAAAGTATCTATTATAAATCAGATACTGTGCTGGAAAAAAGAATGTAGGCCTCTTGAGGGCAGGAACTGTTTCTTTTAGTCTCTGTATTCCTAGCACCTAGTACAGTGCCTGGTATCTAGTGGGTACTTAATAAATGTTATTTACATTCAACTTGAATTTAATGGAGGAAGGAGAAGGACCAAGAAAAATGTAGAATAAGGAAGATGTCGGAAGAAGGGGAGGCAGCTGAGATGAAGAAGAGATAAATGACAGGGATAATGGGCAAATGAGGGCAAATTTTTTCCCTCTTTCTGGTTGGCTTCACAAGTAAGACAGATGGGTGATAAGAGGAAGGAAGCTCATTAGTTGGAAAGGACTCCAAGCACCTGAGTTCAAATCCTACCTTTGACACTTTTTAGCTGGGCACAAGTCACTGAATTTCTTTCTGCCTTAGTTTCTTCATCTGTAAAACAAGGGAGTTGTTTTGGATGACTTCTGGTGGCCCTTGAGACTCTTGAGTTATGATCCTGATCCGAAGATTCTCAGAGAAAAGGGAAAAGAAGAGTTCTGGTTCTCGTTGAAATCTAGTCATGTTGTGACTTTGGGTTACTTCCCTTCCCGGTACATCCCTCTGTCTTGGAAGTAGACAGGGGAGGGGAGAGGCCATTGGGAACCCAGCCAGAGCATTTGCTTGGACATGCTGGGAGTCAAAAGTGAAATTTTATCTGAGAGAGCCCCATTCAGAAGGACAGTGGGGCATTGTGGCTTTTGTTCTGCAGGATTTCTCTGCCAGAAGCAAACTCCAGTCCCAGAGCCTGGGGATATGAATACAATTCAGCAAGCCCAGAGGCAGCCGAGGTTTCACTGAGCGAAGGGAAAGAGAAAGGTTTTCTTTGGAAAGAGCCTGGAAAGGTCAGGAGCCCTGAGTCTCGGCCTCTGGGGATAAATGGGGAGCAGCTCCAGCCCGCAAAGATTCAGAGGCTCCAGGGCTCCAGGACCCTGGGGGGAGACCGAGGCAGGGACAGAAAGCAAGAAGCCCTCTAGGGATGTCTTTTCTCTGGTTAATAAATGTAAGGGTTTTGAGGTCCAGGTTTCAAATCCCAGCTGTGGTCAAGCCACTTCTCCCTGGGTCTGTTTCCTCATCTGGAAAAGGAAGGAGTTGGATTTGATGGCTTTTGTGGGTCTCTTAGCTGTAGATGTAGAAACCTAGGATTCTCCTGAGGATAAAAGGCTGTGCCTTATACGCTAATAATAAGTGCTCACTTTAAGACTGGCAGAGCTCTTGGCTACATTTGTAATTTCATTTGATAAACAAATATATACAAAATAATTCTGAGAGAGAGAGGAGGCAGAGAGGGGTGGGGGAGGAGAGAGATAGAGACAGAGAGAGAGAGAGAGAGAGAGAGAGAGAGAGAAAGGAGCAGGAGGAGAAGGAGAAGGAAGAAGAAAAGGAACAGCAGCAGGAGAAGGAAGAAAAGGAGTAGTAAGTAGAGGAGAAGGAGGAAGAAGAGAAGAAAGAGACTGATAGAGGAGGAATGAGTAGAGACAAAGAGGAGGGAGAGAGGAAGAGAAAAGAAACAGAGGAAGGGAGAGAGAGAGGGAAGAAGGGAGGGAGGAGGAGAGGGGGGGGAATAATTGGGGTGAGGGACAGAGATGAGGAAAGAGAAACACAAAGACAAAGACCATTCATTTTGTAAGTAGAGTAAGTCAGGACACAATAGTATTGGGGAGGATCAGACAAGACCTCCTGAATTAAACTTTGAAGGAAACTGATATTGTTCTAAGAAGGGAGGGGTTCTAGATCTGAGGATCCATTTGTAGAAAGGCTAAGGCTGGAGATGCCCCACTTGCAGAGTAGCTGGGGAGCATTTCCCATGAAAAGACCATCATGTGGAATGACTTTAAGTTAAGACTGAAAATGGCACTGGGAGCCCATAGTTTATTCTCTTTGAGCTTGTTGCCTCCCACCTCCTGAGTTCTGTTTCCCCAGTGTAAAATTAGGGCATTGGACCCTGTGTTCTGATATTCCAGGTCCTAAGGTCCTTTCCAGCTTTGACCTTATTATTCTCCATTCTAAGCAGGAGTTCTTAATTTAGAGTCATTAACTTTGTTTTCTAAAAACACAACTTTAGTTTTTGTTGCCACCCTATGCATTTTATCTCATCTATTTAAAAATAGGATTCTGAGAAGAGATCAATGTGCTTAACAGCTACAAAGGAAAGAAGATTTGGAACCCCTGATCTAAGGCTTTAGCTCTGTGACATTCCATTTTATTTTTCTTTCTTTTAAAAAATACTTATTTTTATTTTCATTTTCAAAATCTCTGACTCTCTCTTTCTGTGTCTCTGTCTCTCTCTCTTTCCCCATTCTGGCCTCACCCATTATAGGCAAGAAATATAATATTCATTATACATATGAAGTCGTGCAAAACATTTCCGCATTAGCCATGTTCTGAAAAAAGAAAAGGCAAGACATGCTTTAGCCTACACTCTGGGTCCATCAGTTCCAGATCTGAAGGTGGATAGCAGTTTACATTATGAATCTTTTGGAGTTGTGGTAGTGTTGAGATCTAGATTTGGAGGACCTAAAATGAGATTAGGCTTTAGTGGAGGTCTAGTGGCAGATTTGGGGTACAGGGAGTCAAGCAAAGCTCCCCTGCAACCTCCTTGGAATCGGCTCAAGGATCCGGCGGTAAATGGGGTCTAGTAGTGGGGAGAGTCCCCAATAAAAGCATTTATTGGCCCTAGAGCTAGATTGATAAAAGAGGGTTATTATTGGGTTTGGAAGTAAGGAGATAGTGAAGACAGAGATAAGGAGGGCGCCGGACAGAGGGTCCAGTGGACAGAGGGTCCTCACATGGCTAGCCTGTTTGGAATCTCTGCAAAGAGGGGGTCCCAGTGTCTCCCTTTTATAATGGGAGATTTAGCTCGAGGGGCTCAGATCCGGGTGGGGCTGGAACAGGTCCGATCTTCTATTGGAATTCAAAAGGACCAGGATTTCTGAGTTGAAAAGGATAATTTACATTATTAAGTAGGAGGGGGTGGGAATCTAGAAAGGAATCTTTCCCACGTCATTAGGTCATTGTTTCGATCAGTTATTATGTCTTTCATGATTGATAACTTTCACAAAGCCACTGCATCCTGGTTACCTCCTGATCTATATCTTGCCACTGGACTCAGATGGTTCCAGGGGAGAGAGTGAGGCAGGTGACTTTGCACAGCCCTTGTCTCACCTAAATCCAATTCACATGCAAGTCAAGACTTCACCTTTCTGATCGTTGGTCTTCTTCGAGAATGAAGGATAAAACAACAATCTGTGAGTAGTAGTAGCTGCTCCACTGGGAACCCAACTGGCCAGTTCCAGTTGGACAATGTTCCCCTTTCTTCCTTCCTTCCTTCCTTCCTTCCTTCCTTCCTTCCTTCCTTCCTTCCTTCCTTCCTTCCTTCCTTCCTTCCTTCCTTCCTTCCTTCCTTCTTTCCTTCCTTACTTCCATCCTTCCATATTTTTCTCCTTCCCTCCCTCTCTCCTCACAAGGTATCTTGGGGTTTTGAACTTGATTTATTTTTAAGGACCATGCCTTAAGTCCAAATCACTCTGGCTCTCCCTCATTGGCCAGCAATAGATCCCAGCTCAAGCCTCACTTGGAAATTGTTTGGGTTCTGATGGGGCAGAATGAAGCAATCGTTTCTGTTTTGGTCAGAAACCCTGAGGGTCTTCCCCTCCCAGACTGATTTTTTTTTTCTGTTGATTAGGTAAAAGAGGCTTTTTTTTTTTTTTTTTTTTTTTTTTTTTGGCCTCATTTCTTGCCTAGCCTTAATCACTGAATGGGTTTTGCTTCAGAGAACCTGAGCCATGAGAAAGACCTTAGCTTAAAAAAGGCCATTCGGGAGATGGCTCCAGTCATCCTGATCTGTATCTTGCCAATGGATCGAGATAGCTCCATACCAGAGAGTAAGAGTGGTGACTTCCCATAACCCTGTCTCATTTAAATCCAATTCACTTGCAAATTATGCCATTACCTTCCTGATGTTATTAGTCTTCTTCTGAATGTAGGACAAATAACAACAATAGCAACTACAATCTCTGCACCAGGCACTGTGCTAGGCACTGGGGGACATAGAAATGAAACAGTCTCTGAGCTCAATGAGTTTCCATGCTATTGGAAGAGAGAGCAAAGACCTATAAAAGTAAACACAAAGTACATTCGAAATAAATAGATCCAGGGAGCAAAGAGCATTTATTAAGTGCCTACTATGTGCCAGGCATTATACTAGGGGTTTATACAAAGACAACAAAGAGATAATTCCAATTCTAGAGGAAACCATTCTAATGGGCAGAGAGTGCTTTATCTCTTGAGTTGTTTTTCGAGCTCTCTGATAGTTCTTCCTCTACAAAATAAGAGGGTTGGGCTGGATGACTGTGAGGTCCCTTTCAGCATCCGATTTGTGGCTCTGTGGGGCTTCTGCACTAGTCTAAGGAAGAGAGAACAGGGCCTGCCCGAGGATGGCAGCTGCGGGAATGGCAAGGAGCAATACTTGAATAGATTGATGTGACCTCATCATTGTGGGTATACTACATCCCTCCGAGCAGAGGACAACTCATCCTCACCCGCTGAGGCTGTGGGAGAAATGCTGTTGTCCGTGTCTTCCCAGATGTCCTCCACAGGGGGTTGAAAAGACATTTCATGAAATAGTAAGAAGGAAGAACAGCTAGAAATTAGTGAGTCAGTTAAGTGTTTGTTGAGCGAAGGAGGGGAAGGAAGGAAAAAGAAGAACGTGAGTGTGAATGCTGGTCCCAGGCCACAAGGGGGATGGTAGTGCCATGGACAGACACAAGAAAGATAGAAGAGAAGTCTAGAAATGGGGAACCCTGTTATTTAATCAACAAGATTTTATTCAGGACCTTCTATGTCCTTGGTATGGGAGATACAAAAACAAAAGGGAAGCAGTCCTTTCCCTCAGGGAGTTTACATTTTAGGAGGAGAGAACATGAATAGAGAAATATGTAGGAAATTATAAAATATGCAACACAATAAATTTAAAATAATATACATGCAAACAACATATGCAAATAATTTTAAAATAGATATTTATTTAAAATAAATAATTTAAAATTATGTATATATATGGCAGAAATCAGAAAAGGCTTCCAATGATAATGTCTTGAGCCTTGAAAGAAATCAGGGAGTACATGTCAGAGGTGAGGGCCTGTCAGTGCAAAGGCATGGAGATTAGAAATTAAGTGTCCTGTATGAAGAGCAGAAAATCGGGCAAGTCTATTTTTTGAGGGGGGGGGGGGTTTGAACTGAATTTGACATCTCTGCAAGGAGATGGCAATTCCGAGGCCTGAGGGGAAAGGAATGGGGTATATTTTAGGGAAGGGGAGATTCCTCAAGAGTATCTGCTGATGGAATCAAGTTGGTCTGGGTTCAGATCCTGGCTTTGCCACTTACTGTATGCAGTCTTTGGCCAGTGTTTCACCAAGAATTCCTCTATCTGTAAAATAAGGGGTGGGGGGCGTGGACCCTGTTTTCAGCTCTCTCCCAACTAGAATGTGTGCTCCTTAAAAGCAGAAGTTGGCAAGTTCTTCGATTTCTATGCTCAAGGCTACCACTGCTCTTGGCAAACAGAAAGCGCTTAATAAATGCTTTGAGATTCATCCATCCATCTTCCAAGTGGACTAGCCCGAAGCCAATTGGACCTTCCTCCTCACTGCCTCAGGCTATCCGCCATGCCTCAGTCCCCAGATCTGGTGCCTTCTTCCCGAAAGCCTCCTTCCCGCCCCACTCCCGGGACAAAGGAAGCGGGGCAGGGGCTCTCTTCCCTGCGAGTCCAAAGGGCAGAATCTCTGGCCACTGAGCCAGTTCTAAACACAGTCCTCAGCTCCAGAGGGCAAAGAAGGGCAGTGGCCATCGCCAGGAAGACAAGGATAGGTCTTATCTGGCCCGGCCCTTGCATTTCGCAGAAATGGCTTGACGTGCCCAACATGGCACAGTGAGCTGAAATGCGAACCCAGGCCCACTACTCCAAAATGCAGCGTCCTCGCCGTAACATTACCCTAATCCTCGCACGGGCTTCACACACAGCAAGCGCCTAATTAATGCTTGGCGAATTGATTTGCGCCTAAGTGGCGTAGATGGCAGACCAGTATCTAGCTCTTCCTCTCCACCGGCCCCCTCCCCCTTCCCAAGGGAAGTCAACAGGGGAACCAACCAAATTACTGCAAGCGCTGAGCTCCTGAGCGGCGAAGGCGACCCCTGCCCCGCTTTCTCCAGGCTTCTCCCCGACACCCCCTTCTCCTCCCCCGCCCCCAATCCTGGATGAAGAGTTGGAAGGAGGGGCCCGGATCGTCCCGAGAGAACTCTCTCTCTTCCCAGGGCGCACTGGGAGGCTAGCTCGGGCCGGTCCCACTGGTTACCTAGGGCAGACCCTCCCCCAAGCCCACCCCTCTTCTACCAGTAGTCTCTCCAGCCTCGTTCTTCCCCCGCCGAGCCCCCTACCCTGACCCTCCACCCTCCCCCTTTCCTTTTCCCCACACAAGGCGTTCCTTTGTATGCCCTCCACTCGCGGAGAGTGGGACGGGAGGGGGGAGAATAAGAGAAGGAGGGAAAGGAAAGAAATAGGGAGGGGAGACAAGTGGGGAAGCAGAGAACGTGCTCCGCTTCCCCTCCAGCTACAGGGGGCTGCGGTGGGGGGCGGGGAGGCGCCATAGGGGGGCTGGGCGGGATTGGAGCCGGAGGCAGGAGATACCTGCGCACACCCCCAAAGCCCGGCTAGGGGGCGGGGCTGAGAGGGAGGAGGATGGGGGTGGGGGGTGGGAGAGAAGAGGCGGGTGAATGGGGTCGGCGGGAGTGAGCGCCTAGCTGGGAGACGGAGGACGGACTGGAAGAGGCGTGCCTCCCACCCCCCAGTCCGCGCGCCCGCCAGCCGGCTTCCCCCCCCCCCCCCCCCCGCCTCAGTCCCTCCCTCCCTCGCCGCGCACCCGCACCCGTACCCGCACTCGGACGCGCGCCAGGCGCTCCAGAGGAGGGCGGCCGGGAGCGGGGGCCCGTGCGGCCCCCAGCCCAGGCAGGCGGGGAAGAAAGGAGGAAGGCAGGGAAGAAGAGGAGGCGCCTGAGCCCCCGCTCCGGGGGCGTCCAGCTTGCCGATTGCGCCCCGGCGGCTCTGGGGGCAGCAGGAGGAGGAAGAGGAGGAGGACGAGAAGGGGGAGAGGAGACAGGGAGGAGAGAAAGGAGGAGGTGGGGGAGGGCAGGACGGGCGGGCAGAGCTCCAACGGGAAGCTCTCCCATCTATTTATGTCGGAGATCGCGGCCGGTGCCGCGGGGCCCGTTCTCTCCATCCCTGGGCAGCCTCCCTTCATCCCGGGGCAGCCTCCCTCCTGCCTTCCCTCCGTCCTTTCCTCCGGGTCCTTGTTCCTGCCCTGGCCTCGGTTCCGCCCCCTCCCCACCTCGTCGAGGTCCCCAGCCAGGGCGGAGGGGTCGCTCCGTCCGAGGGTCGGTGTGGGAGCCGCCGCCGCCGCCGCCGGGCTCCCCGGGAGGGGGCAGCCCCGAGATGCCAGGGGGCGGCCGCCGCCGCCGCCGGAGCCGGCCATGGTGGGGAGAGGAGAAGCTGCTGCGGCGCCGGGTCTCAGCATCTCCCCGCCTGGGGCCCGGGGCGCCCGGGAGCCGCCGCCTCCGCCACGGCCGCCGCTGCAGCTGCTGAGAGCCGGTGGGCGATGGGTGAGTGCCAGGCGTCCGGGTCCCAGCTCCCCCCTCACCCCCCACCCAGGGCGCACGGACGCCGCATCCTCCGCTCCTCTCCGCAGCCTTCTAGGCCTTCCAAGCCCCACCTTCAGCCTCCCCTCTCCTCCCCCCACCCCCCCTCAAATCCTCGGACCCCCATCTCCCTTCTCCATCTGCTCCCGGCCTCCTAGGCCTTTCATCTCCCCCCCCCCCCCCCTTTAAACCTCCTTCCTGCAAGCTCCCCGCCTCTTCCATCCTCGGCCCCTTCCCTTGTTACCTTCCTACATCAGGAAGCCCCCTACCGTGTTCTTAGCCTTCTCTAGTCTGTCCCCCTTGCCCTCCCTCACCTGGGTTGAGAGTTAGGGGTGCTTGGGTGTAGGGAGGGGGAACCGTGAGTTCTCTCTCAGGTGTTAGATGGTGAGGGGGCCATGGGGTGAGGAATCCTCCACTTGGAGTCAACCAGCGTTTCCCATCCCCCCCAACAGCTGAGACTCCCCATCTCCCCCTCCCCATCTGAAGTGGGAATGGGGAGGAAAGCCTTCAGTCCCTTAGCAGAGCTTCCCCTCCCCAACAACCTGGCTAGTCTGTCTGTGTGACTGGGGCCTCTGTCCAGACCCTCTGACTGAGATGAGGAAAGGGCCTGGAGCTTGCAGTGGGGGATGGGGAAAGATTTCTCTGCCCTTAGCCCTTCCCCATCTCCTCCCTCTGACTCCCTCCCCCACCTGAATGCTGGTTGATGCAGCAGGAAGCCCATCTGCTTGGCACCCTTCCCCCCCAACCCCCCCAGGGCACTGGCTGGGCATGTGTGCCAAGCCTGCAGCAGCCTCAGGGGTGGGGGTAGGAGATGGCTGTGGAGGGCCTCTGCTGACTGGGGGGTGGGGGGGAAGGAGGTGAGGAAGGCCAGGGATGTAGAGGTAAAGGGGAAACCTGGCTCCTCCCCTTCCCTACTAAAGCAACTCTAACCTTCCTTGGGTCTGCAGTCTTGTAGGTCTTCTGGAGAATTGGGGTGGGGTGGGCTGAGAGAGTAAATGACTCTGTGTGTGTGTGTGTGTGTGTGTGTGTGTGTGTGTGTGTGTGTGTGTGTGTGAGAGAGAGAGAGAGAGAGAGAGACAGAGACAGAGACAGAGACAGAGACAGAGACAGAGACAGAGAGACAGAGAGGTGCCTTGCATCTGCAGCTGACTCCTGGTGAGATGAGTGATTTTCACCATTCCCAAGGTTGGACCTAGATCCCTCACCCCTTTCTCCCCTCTTCCATGGAGGAAGGTCCAGGAAAGGAAGGCAGAACAGAGGGGAGAGTCCAGACAGAATGCCAAGGGACTCATACAGGAGGGAGCTTGGGAGCACGATCCAGTCCCCAGTTTTCAGTCTTTATGTAAAGATACAGAAACACTTAGAGCAAGGAGCCCGAGGCTTGTGACATCAGCTCAGAGCAGCCAGGGGAAAGGAGGACAGTCAGATGTGCCCAGAACTGGCTTCCCTCCCTTTCTAACCAAGACTTCCTGGGCACATCTGGTTTCCGAGCCAGAATCCATTCCCAGGGAGCCCCAGAGAGAATCCATGAAAACTGGTCTCTCTGTTTTTTAAGCTCTGCGGCCCTGAAAACCCTCCACCCCAAGCTTGAGCATCTCAGTGACCATTTTCCCCTTCTCCATTTGGGGTTCCATGTTCCTTCCCCCTTCTCCCACTCCCAGCAGTCCTGCCTGTTCTCCTTGAAGTGAGATTCTGCCCTTGTACCCATCCCCTGCTCTAGATGGGACTGGCTAGGAAACCCTCCAGAAAAGGAACTCGCTCGGCTCGGACTCGGCCGCTCTCCAGCTGTGCCAAAAGCCCCAAACCGACTGTCATAAAGAGACCAGTGAAATCCCAGGGTCTCCGAGATCTTAGAGCATCCCAGAAGCTGCATAGAACTGGAAGTAAACCCTGCAAAGGAAGGAGTTAAGTAGGTGGTCTATCTCACCAATATTAGATGTCAGGGTCACCACTGGTGCCCCAGGCTGAGCTTGAAGACTTGACATTGACAGGGAACTCACTACCTTTCCACCAAAAGTCCTTTCTACTTTTAAAGAACTGTTTTTCTTAGCAAGTTTTCTTCCCAACACTTAAAACTCTGCAAATACTTTCCCTGTTTTCTTCTCCTAGGTCTACCCTCTGAAGATTTAATAGAAAAAAAGAGGGAAGGGAATGGGGAAGGGAGGGACTGAACTTTTGATTTCACTGATTGAGAAAACTCCCAGGTTAGGAAACCATAGAGTCTTCTGTGTGGCAATTTAGAGGCTCAGTTTTCTGAAGCACTGATACTTAGCCAGGATCATACAGCCAGTCTTGAACCCAGAGAAGTCCTGGACAAGTGGTGAATATGAATGTAGAGAATCGGTTTTAGCTTCTGGGATCGTGACATTGAGGATAACATTCAGAGACAGAGACAGCTGCGTGAATTTGGGGAAATTACTAACCTTCTGCCTCAGTTTCCTCATCTTTAAAATGGGCACAACAGCATGCATCTCATGGGTTGTTATGAGGTGAGAATTGTAACTATGCTGGACATACAATAAACATGAGATAGATTGTAACTGTCATTATTATTATTATTAACTACTATAAAGAAGTAACATTGGTGTGGTGGAGACCAGGTACCTGGGCCCTTAAGAAGTCAGAAAGAGCTGGGTTGTCCCATGCTACTGTGTTTATTTATTCCCATTGGAAAGGAGATGGGAACCGGATGAGGTAATTAAAACAACTCTTCCTTGTGTCGTCGGGAAGCTTATCAGTCCTTCTACAGATCGGAGTCCCTGAATTAGGTGTCCTAGGGACCAGGGAGAGAAGCAAAAAGGAAATATTGGCCTTTATACCATAGAACACCTTGTAATCTTTCCCCCTGAAGTCAGGGGATCTGGATTCAAGTCTCACCTTTACTATTTACCTGTATCATCTGGGGCAAATCCCTTCACTTCCTTGGCCCTCAGTTTCTTTTCTGTGAGATGAGGTTCTCAACTTCTTAGGAAGCTCTAGACTTGCTAGGCTGTGACTAGATTCTAAGATCTAGGTCTAGAACTCTGGGGCTTTGGTACAACTGTCCTGTGTGGCAGGGTCTAGCACCCTGTTTTCAGAGAAGAAGTGAGTTGGCTAGGGTCACACAGCTAGGAAATCCCTGCCCCAAGCTGGGTGCTCCAATGAGTCCCGCCCTCCAGGAACAAACGACCTACATGGGCAGCTTGAGACATTCTCCCCAACCTTCTCCTCCTCCTAAAGTGATGCTATCTCCAGCCCTAGATGATGCCATTACAGATGGTGTGTGAGACTGTCAGTTCAGGGAAAGGGAAGAGCGATGTGGGTTGGGGTTAGTCAGGAAGGCTTCCTGGAGGGGGAGGCATTTGGAGGTGGGAATGAGTGTGCTCCGATATGTCGTGTGGACAGTGAGAGAGCCAGTTGACTAAAGGACCCCAGAAACCGGGATGAAAACTCTTAAGTAGGAAAGAAACCCAGAAACTCTGGTCGGGTGGGACCAGATGGGCTGTGAAAACCCGCAAAGGATTGTGAACCCGAGCCAGTGAATTTTGGGGAGCCACTGAGTGATCCAAAGCTGGTAAGTGATAAGATGAAATTGAATGTGGAAAAGGGATTAGAATAATTAGAATTGACGATGGCTTTTTAAGGATTACACAATATTAACTCATTTGATCCTCAAAAGAGCTTAAAGCTATCATTGGCTCCGTTTTACAGATGAGGAGACCGAGGCAGGCAGAATTCAAGTGACTTGCTCAGAGTCTCACAGCTAGTAAGTGACTGAGATTGAATTTGAACTCAGTTCTTTCCAAGCACAGGTCCAGCACCATTAGGGATGTGATATCTGAGTCTAGAGATAGGGTGAAGGACAGATGGAGCGAGGAAGAAGAGGGTAACAGAATGGACTGCACGTTTTGCCATATAGGAAGAGTAGTTGAAACAAAAAGCTATATGAGGTGTTAGGGAAGCTCATGGCAGACGTCATCAAATGTGTAAAGGGAGAAAGGGGATCATTCTGTTCTTGATTGGCCCCAGAGGGAACTAGGGGCAATGAATGGGGGCGGGGTTATCAGTCAGGAGGCATCATGGGATTAGACTTGGCTTTGTAGTCATGGACGAAGCCCACAATTGTACAGAGCCCCCGTGAGACTCCTCCGAGTGTAAGTGACTCATACAGTCGTATCTCCCGAGCATGGAGAGACTCCCAAGATCAATCCGGCCCAAATTGTTCGTTTTACAGATGAAACAACTGAGGTCCAAGTGATTTGCCCCAGCAATTAAGGAGCAGTTAATGAGTTCCCTGTTAATGAAGACTGGATGAACATGGACTGGATATTATGGAGAGAAATCCAGCTTCCGGGGCCCAGGAGGGAGACTGACCAATGGAAATGCATCTGGGAGATGGAGATGATGGGAATGAGCGTCTGAAAAAGCATCGGAGGGAGACAGTTAAAATCTGGCAGGAAGGCTGGGGTCAAGAAGGTCTTGTAGCTAGATCTGAGGGCTGCCCTAAAGGAGAGGTCAACACACTCCGTGAGTTCAGAGGGAGGAAGACCATTGAGCTAGATTTCAGTTCAGCAGAAGGAGGAACTTCCCCCAAATGGACCAGACTTTCTTGTGAGGTAATGAGTTCCCTGGAACTAGAGGGATTTAAATAGAAGTTGGATAACTAATCACGGGGATATTGTACAAGTCCAAGAAGTAGTATGGCCTATCAGACTACTGGATTTGGAACGGGGAAGGGCCAGGTTCAAATTCAACCTCTAGCTGTGGAGAGCTGCTAGGTGGCCCAGCAGATAGAACTCTGGGCCAGGGGTCAGGAAGTCCTGAGTTCAAATACGACTTCAGATATTTGCTAGCTGTATGACCCTGGGCAACTCCCTTAACCCTGTCTGTCTCTGTTTCCTCATCTGTAAAATGAGCGGGAAGAGGAAATGGCCAACCGCTCCAGTATCTCAGCCCAAAAAGCCCCAAATGGGGTCTTAGGAGGAGTCAGACATGACAGAACAAATGTAGCGGTGAGCAAATCATTCTCCTCTCCAATTGTTTTCTCCTTAGAGTTGAGGGAGGGAAGGACCCTCAATTCCTGACTCTTCCCTAGCACTCCCACAAGTCCCTCATTGGGAGTACTGGGATTCATGCATGTAGTTTCTCCCCATTGCACAGATGAGCAAATTGAGCCTTCAAAAGGACTGACCCTGAGTTCAGGTCCATGTTTGTATTGTAAATTTGCAGTGGAATTAGGGAATGATAGACATTATTAGACAAGAACAATGTAGAAAATAGTGGAGGAAAGGTAAAAGAATATGATTTTTTAAAGATAAAAGCCCTGATTTGGATGTTTCAAACTGTGTAGACAAGCTAAGGTTTGCCTAAGGTAATAAGTGAGACAGACTTTGAACTCAGATCCTCTCCCCCAAGCCAGTTATTATTATTATTGTTGTTGTTGTTTGTGTGTGTGGAGAGTGAAGAGACAGAGTTTAAGTCACTTGTCCAGGTCCCACAGCTAGTTTGTGTACAGATTTAAACTCGGATCTTCCTGACGTCAGGCTCAGTGCTGAGCTACCCAGCTTCCCTTGAGTCAGTTATCCCTGAGGCTTCTCCAGGACCCCCAGATCTTTTGCCTGATCTCTCTGCCCTTCCAGGAGAGCACTAGCCCTCTGCCACTGAGGACACCATTCCCTCCTTGCCTCTCCCTACCTTTCCTGCTTCACTCATCCCCATCAGATGCCTTTTATTTCCTAACCTTTTCTCCCAAGCCCTTAGCCGTCTCTTCTCCCCGCCCCAACGGCTCCCAGCTCCCTCCAGTTCTCCCACAGGACCAGAATTACATCTGGTTTTCCCTCCTCTGTTGTACGATTCGCAGGGGAGTGCTGGCGGCTCTCCCATTCGCGCAGCTCTGGAAGCTAGCCTCCAGTTTCCCAAGCCTGGTAATGGGTTCACCCTTTGTCTGCCAGCGCCCTGACCCCGTGTCCTCTGCACTGTGTTTTGCCCAGGACAGTCAACCAGCAATCAGCATTTATTAGACGCCTCCCATACCTGACACTGGAGACAAAAGTGAACCTAGGAACTCCTGTAAGGTCCCTGCCCTCAAGGAGTTTGCCTTCCGCTGGGTAAGACAACTTTCAGGGATAGAATGCGAAGGGGAATGGGCCAGAGTGTAGCCAACTGTACAGATATTCTGGGCCTGCCTTGTCCCGGAAGCTGAGGCCTTCTTGCTTGGGCTCATGATTCTGGATTTGTCGGGAACTAATCCGATTTTCATTTGACATATGAGGAAACTGAGACCAGGGAGGAGAGATTACAATCCAGGTGACAAAGCTCCTTCTTCTTTATTCTACAGCTAAGGGAGGGAATGGAGGCTCAAGGAGTTGTTATCTTGTCCAAGATCACAGAGATAGCCATGATGGGATTTAAAAATAAGAATAGGGCAGGCCTGAATCTAGTTCCTCTGACTTTGAATCAATCAGCAATCTTCTGTGAAGTTATTGTGCTCTGTGGAGTCTGGAAAAAAGACTAAACATTTCCTGTCCTCAGGGAGCTTATGTTCTTTCTTTTTCATTTCATTTCATTTCTTTTTTTTTTTTCCTGAGGCAATTAGGTTTAAGTACAGCTAGGAAGAGTTATGTGTCTGAGGGTAGATTTGAACTCAGGTCCTCCTCACTTCAGGGCAGGTGCTCTATCCACTACACCATCTAGTTGCCCCTGCTTATGTTCTTTTTAAAAATTATTTTTAATACACATTGCTTTATAAATCATATTGGGGGAAAATCAGAGCAAAAGGGAAAAACCATGGGAGGGAGAAAAAACAAAAAAGAAGTGAATATGGCACGTGTTGATTGACATTCAATCTCTTAGATTTTTTTTCTGGGTGCAGATGGCATTTTCGGTCCAAAGTCTATTGGGATCGCTTTGGATCATTGAACCACTGAAAAGAAACAAATCTTTCACAGTTGATCATCGCACATTGTTGCTGTTACTGTATACAATGTATTCCTGGTTCTGTTCCTTTCCCTCAGCATCAGTTCCTGGAAACCTTTCCAGGCCTTTCTAAAATCAGCTTGTCCATTATTTTTTAACAAAACAATATTCCATTACCTCCATGGACCTCAGCTTGTTCTGCCATTCCCCAGTTGATGGACATCTCTCCTTCTCCAATTATTTCCTTCCACAAAAAGAGCTGGGGAGCTTAGTTCTAATGGGATGGAGTGAATAAACCCAGCACTCTAACCCTTAAGCTTTGCTTCCTCTCTAGGAAAAGTATTTTCCTTTGTCTGTTTGAGCAGCTCCTTCCCAGTTACAGATGTTCCCATTTTCACTTTGATCCCTCCAACTGCTCTGGAAAGGAGGGAGGTGGACAGCCCGGACTAGATAATCAGAGGCTTGATGGGTTTTTCTTTTCTTCCTGTCATTAGATCAGCAAACATTTCATTAAGTGTCACATTGATGCTGGATACTGTGTAAGGGACTGGGGATACAAAGACAAAATTGAAACATAGTCTCCCTGCAGGAAGTTTAGTTCAGTCAGACATGGCAGCTTACATTTGTGTTACAGTGGCTAGAGTATCAGTTTCAGACTGGAAGACCTGGGTTCTAGCATACGTACTGGTAGTACGCCTCCTGGCAAGGCTTTTTACCCTTCAGTTTTCTAAGACTTAAGCTCCAGAGAAAATGCCCACCTGTGTTGGCAGGAGTTTCCACACTTAGACTTCCCTTTCCCCTATGGTGTCGATATAAATGTAAATAAAACTAAACTAAATATATATAATATATATAAATTTATATTTTATATATGATAAATTTATATTCTATATTATAAATATATAAATTTATATTATATATAATAAACATATAAATTTGTATTCTATATTATAAATATATAAATTTATATTATATATATAATTTTATTTATTTATATTTTAAACATTTGCATATAATTTTATTTGCATGTATATGTAAATAACAATGATTTTATTTTATTTTATTTATTTTATTATTATTTTTTTAAATAACAATGATTTTAATAAGGAAAGAGTGCTAGGTAGTTTTGACCTGAGTTTTGAAAGAAGCTCACGATTCTAAGTCAGAGGTGAAGAGGAGGGAGTGCATTCCAGGTGTGGGGCACTGTGCTTGCAAGATCTTGGAAGTGGGAGATGGAATGTTGCGTAGGAGGTCGAGGCAGCAGCACAGTTGGAATGGAATGGAGAGAATGTGGAGGGGAGTTCTAGAAAGTCAGACCAGAAAAGTAAATGGGAGGCAGATTCTGGAGGACTTTTTCACAGGAAAAGATCTTTGAAGTCATCTTGTCCAGCCCCCTGCCTGATAGAGGTATCCTTACTGTTTTTTGCCCTGCTCCATAGCTATCCAGCATTTACTTAAAAAATCAGAACTGGCTTCAGGGGAGTGGACACTCCAGCTGGTGAGTGGCGGGAGGTAGGGCTGCCAAGCAGGACTCCCACCTCCCAGCTCTAGTATTCCTCCAGTCACATCAGGCTGCCTGGCAGAAAAATAGAATGAAGACAAGGGGGATGTTGACTCAGAGGCAGAGTTTGTGAGGAGCACAACTCCATTTCTGCATCATTTTTAGGGTGACAAAGCTCTTCACCGAAACCCTTAAAGGTCGGGGACACGAATCTCTTGGTCCCATTTGACAGATTAAGAAAATGAGGATCAGAAAGATGACTGGATTGGCCAAGGGTCCCATAGATAGTGAATGTAAGAGTCAAAGGAGAAGGACTGTATAAACACCCCACTTCCACCCCACTAGACACCACAAATATGGACATCAATGGAATACATGAAACCAAATTGGGAGAGGTATTAGGACATGAACTGAGTAAACCAGACTTGAAGGGATTTGTTAGGCTCCAGTTTAAACCAATCAAGTACCTACTATGTATTAGCCTCCAGTTTAAGCCAGTCAAGTACCTACTATGTGTTAACCTCCAGATTAATCCCCAAGGAAACAAAAAGAGGCAAAAGGGCAGAGTCTTACCCTTACAATTTAATGGCTGTGGTAGGGACAGCAAGCAAACAAAGCTGTACCTATTAACTGTCCTTGTTTGTTCTGGTAGAGGACCATGACGCCAGGGGAGTGAATTGGATCTAGATGAAGGAAGGCTGTGCAAGATCACCCACCTGACTTTCCCCTCCAGAGCCAGCTGGGTCCAGTGGCAAGGTATAGATCTAGATGACCGGAGATGGTCCCACATAGTACTTTTAAACTAAGTTTGTTTGACTGAGGCTATGCCCATTTATAATACAGACTGGGAGGGGGAAGACTTCCTGGATTTATGGGCAAACCAGAAACAATTTCTATTTACTGAGTCAATCTGGACCCAACCCTGGACCATTTGGGCTTGGCTTGACCTATTACTGGCTAATCAGACTAGTTAATACTGAATAAATAGGAAAAAATTAACTGTGGGAGGCCATTAGAATTCAAGAAGGTTTGTAGAAAGTGGGATTTTAGTTGGGACTTCTGGAAAGCCCAGAGGCAGAGCCTGGGAGGGACTATGTTCCCAGCTGAGAGGCAATGGGTCTGTGTATGGATCAGCCTGGAGGTTGTTGTCCCTGGATCAAAGCAGGTTGTTGAAGAGAGGATGTAAGAAGATTGGTAAGATTATTAAGTACCTACTATGCAATCAGCCACTTGTACTAAGTGATTTACAAATCATATTTTACTTTAATCTTACAACATAATATAAAAAGCAAAATAACCCAAGTGTTATTTTTATCTCCATATTTTACTTTAATCTTACAACAACCAAGGGTTATTTTTATCCCCATTTTACAGTTGAGGAAACTGAGATAAGTTAAATGGCTTGCTATTAAATCACATAGCTATTAAATCTATCTACTGTGTTTCCCTGTCAGAGCTGGGAGTTCCCTCTGCTGAGTAAGCTCCAGTTCTCAGTAAGCATCTCAAATCCAACAAGTCCTAAGCTGCATTTTTACTTTCGCCCCAGTTCTCCCAGACTGAGCAGGGACAGTAGTACCCTTAGCCATCACCTCATCACTCAAAACCTTTGAGATCAAGCTGTAGCCTCCTTCTTGCTCAGCCCACACCTTCAACATGTGGCCAAATCTTGCGGTTTTGACCTTCACAACCAACGTAATTGGTCCCTTCTCCCTGTTCCTACAGACTTGGCCATCCCAGTCCCCAGACCCTTCCTTTAAGATTTAAATCAACACGCCCCCTCCCAGCTGCTTGTGCCTTCCCCTTGCAAATTACCTTCTAAATGTTCTCCATATAGCCAGTCTTTCCTCTTTGTCTCCAGCTTTAGAATGTGGGCTGCTGAAAAACTGGGGTTGTTATGTTGCTCTTTGACTCTCCAAGAGAGAAAGGGCTAGTTTACATTCTAATGGAGGAAGACTGAATTTAAGTGAGGAGGGGGCTTGCCTGGTAAAAGTGGAAATGACCTTGAAGTGCTCTGGAGGTCAGGAACTAATCGAGATCGGGCTAAAACTGGCCTTTGGGAGCCTGAGGTGCTTCTGGGGATAGAAGCCTGAGTTGGAGTCATGAGGAGGAGCCTCAGTATTCCTCTAATAAGTGTTGGTTCACTGACCAATGCCTGCCCTGGGAGAACTGCAGAGGTCCTTCACTCGGGATCCTTAATTTTGCAGAAGAGGAAACTGAGGCAAAAAAGGGTTTTGCTTGCACAGGGAAGAATGTACAGCTGGTAAGTAGCACAGATCCATCTGCATTCCTCTCTACTACTCCTGTCTACTTTTTGATCTATTGGATAAGATGAGGAAGAGTTGGGTTCAAATTATGAACCCTCTTATTGAGACCCTCTGAGTCAGGAAGGCCCACATTCGAATCTCGCCCCAGGCATTTACATTTATGTAACCCAGCCTGGTCATTCCCTTTCTTTGGTCTATTTCCTCTATAAAAGGAGACATTTGGATCCCGTGGGGTCATTCCAGCTCTAAATCTAGACCTGCTGCTCACCCTGCCCAGTGGTGCCATTAATCCTGTATTGCTTTCTGTAAGGGGAGGCAAGGAGGCCTGTGTGCTAATGGAAGAGAGTGAGATTACATCATTATGGATGGTAGGGTTTTTTAAGGGCTGTGGAAGAAATTTGAAAAGAGGAAGATTAAAGCATCCAGGGGGAAGGGGAGGTTCCTCAGAGCTCTCGGTCCAACCCCTCTTTTTCATTTTATACTTAGGGAAACTGAGGCTGAAAGATAGGAGGGTAGCTTGCTCGTGGACATCCACTTCTTTAGATTCAGAGAAATTCAGTGAAAGGTGCTGAGTCCACCGTCATTGAGAAGGCTTCAAGCAAAGGTCTAATGACCACTTGTTGGGGTATTGTAGAGGAAATCACTGATTCTGTTTATGCAGAGATTGTGTGCTTTGTTCAAGGTTGCATAAGTCAACAAGCATTAATTAAGCACCTACTATATTAGGGCACTGTGCTAAACTCTCACTACAAGGGGAGGCAAAAATCCAGGGTTCTGCCCTCAAGGAGTTTACAATCCATTGAGGGAGAAAACTTGCGAACAAAAGTGAAAAGTGAGAGTGATCTCAGCATTAACCCTAAAGGGCTTTTTTTTTTTTTTTTTTTTAAAAGGTGAGACTTATGCTTCATTTTGAAAGTAACTAGAAGAATAGAGAGAAAGAAAATAAATTCTGTTTTGGAGGAGGTTTCTGAAAGGTCCTTGCAGATGACAAGCTAGTTAATAGACTTTAGAATCATCATTGAATCTGGGGGAGCTGATGGGGTCACCAGTTTGGCAAAACAGTTTGGAGGTAGTAGAGCAGTGGATCTAGGACAACACCTTACGGACACCCCTATTTAGAGAACAAGATCTGGAGGAGGGTCCAGCAGAGGAGAATGAGGAAGAGTGGTCAGGGAGGTTGGAGGAGAACCAAAAGAGAGAAGAGGCACAAAAACTAGAGAGAAGAGAGTATCCAAGAGAAAAGGGAAATTAAGTGTCCAAGACTGCAAAGAAAAAGAATGAGAATTGAGAGGCCTTTAGACTCAGCAATTAAGAAACCATTTTTAACTTTGAAGGTATCAATTCCAGTAAAGAGATGAACTCAGAAACCAGAGTGCAAAGAATTAAGAAGAGCTTGAGAGGAAATGGAATCTTGTTGTTGATTGATTTCTTCAGGAATTAAATCACAAAAAGGCGTATAGCTAGGGGGAGTGGATGCATCAAGTGAAGGCTATTGGGGGTGTTGTTGTTGTTTTTTTTTTTTTTTTTTAATTTGCGGGCAACAGGAAGCCACCAGTGAGCCTTGGGTGAAGGAGCTGGAGGCACAAGCCAGAATTCTGCTTGATATTAGATAAAAAAGAGAAGAGAAAGCTCTTGATAAATTTGGTTTTCTGTTTTTTAGAGAACTATGAGTTAAGGTTCTCAAAAGAGAGGGCTGAAGGAGAGGAGTTATAAGAGGTTTGAAAAGAAATGGAAGGGTTTGAATGTTGGAATGTTTGCTAAAATGACAATCAATTAAGGAGCTGTGAAAGGATTGCCATGCTGTGGTGAGAGCCCAGTGAGGTTAGAGAACATAAATTTGTATCGGACAGAGCCAGCACAGATTTGTGGGTTATTTTCTCCCCCAGCTTTGTTCAGTGAAGTGGAGACAGTGATCCAAGATTGAGATTAAGGCCAAACTTGGTGATGTGATTAAAGGAGGAGACTACTTAAATGATAAGATTGGTGAGTGTTTGAGGCAGGATTCACATTGACTCTAACATTATATGTTGTAATATTCCATGTCCTAAGTCCCCTCCTGGAGCTGATATTCTGTTATAATTTTCTTTTCAGATAGAATTCATGTCCTAAGTCCTCTTCCAGCCCTGATATTCTGTATCCTGGGAGCCTTTCAGACTTTGAATTTTTCTGTTCCAAGGGCCAAATAAAATAGTATAAATAAGGCGCTTTGCAAATTTTAAAGCACTTTATAATGTTAGCTATTATTAAGCTGTTACATACACACTGTTCTAAGATCTTCCCAGCTGATATTCTCTGATCTGAGCCCCCCATTTCCTTCCACCCCCTCACATTCTATTAGTCTATGACCCAGAGCTTCCTTTGTGGCTATTGCCCTATCCCTCGGGCAGTTGGTTGATTCTGTGTTTCAGATGGACATATACCAGTATAGGTATGTTTGTGATAAAGTTGGGAAAGTGTTTGTCTTTTCCCTACTAATGTGCAGCTGGGTGGGCCAGCCAATAAGCATTTATTAAGCACTCACTTAGTGTCTGACTGTGCTAAGCCCTGGGACTAAAGATCGTGCACGCTCTTTAGGAGCTTGCTATTTAATGGGGGAGACAAGAAGCAAACCAATTTGTACAAACAAGCTCTATGCAGGATAAATGGGAAATAATTAGCAGGATGGCACTAAGCATTAAGAAGACTTGAAAAAACTTCTTGCAGAAGATAGGATTTTAGTTGGAACCAGAGAAGTCAGCAAGAGGAAGAGAAAAAAAAAAATGATGTGTATATGAAATGTGTGTAACAGGAAATTCATTCTGTCTTGGACCCAAACTGGGGAGGGGGGGGGGCACTCAAGACATGGCCCCAGCATTTCGCTCTGTGGGGCTCTCGATGTTTTACCCTCTTTACTGCGGTGCACATCTGGAGTAGGAGATCTGGGTCAGTGACAGCATCAAAGAGAGGTTAGGAGAGAAGAGAGAGGGAGGAAAGGGGGAAGGGAGGGAGGGCAGGAAAAGTGGGGAAGGGGGAGCAGGAAAGAGAGGAGAAAGGGAAAAGAAGAAAGATGTGGGAAGAGAAAGAATGAGAGTGAAAAAGAAAGAGACAAAGGAGAGAGGGAGAGAAGAGGGGAAAAGGAAAAGGGGGGAGGGTGAGAAAGAGAGAAGAATGAGAAAATCCCTTTTTGAATCAACCACAGTTTACCAATTAGTTGCCTTTGGGGTGGAGGCAAAGCTTATCCTAAAGAGATCCACTGCCTGAATTGTACATAGGTGGGTGAAGCTTTTCTTCTTGGGACTCTTTGCACCAACTGGTTCCCCTTTTGCAAATAAGATTTGACCTACAAAATTCCAACAAACAGCTCTCCGGATAAACCTAGAATCTACAATGTTAAAGCTGTCAGGGACTTTGGATATCATCTGATTCATCATATAACCTTAAGCAAGAATCCCTTCTTCAACAGCCTAGATCCTCCCTGGAAACACATCCAGGAGACAGGGAATTTTATTATCTTCCATTCTACTTTGGGAAAGTCTGATTGTTCAAGAAATCTCCCTCTGTAACTCCATCCATCCTTCCCTACTCCCAATCCTCCTACTACTCCTGAAGCCAAGAAAAACAAATCTAACCTTTTTCTGAGTCTAACATATAACACTATTTATATAATGCTTTTAGATTTGTTTAGCACTTTTTTTTTTTTTTAACAAATATCATCTCATTTTACATTTAACAACAATCCTGGAAGGTAAATTCTATTATTTTCATTTAGCAGGTAAGGAAATTGAGGCAGGCAGTTAAGGAATTTGCCCAGTCTCCCAGGTAACAAACAGATCCAGACTCATGCTTTCCTGACAAGAAGCTGCTTCTGAGCTAAACGCCGGATCTGTTTCTTGGGCTGCTCTTATAGCCCATCTTAAATCCCCTCTTCTCCAGATAGATCATCTCAAGTTCTTTTGATATACAGCTTTCAGTCCCCTAACTGTCCTGACTTCAGCCAAGTTTATGTTGCCCTGCCTAAAATGTGGGATCCAAATAAGGTCTGATGAGTATTGAGCAAAATCTGACCACTCTATCCTTCCTGGACTCCCTGGTTCTCCCCATCTCATTTCTCCTTATGCAGCCTATAATGTTTCCTTAGCTTTCTTTACTGCTATAATCAATAATCAACCTCCAAGCATTTACTAAATGGTCGCTGTTCAAGAGAGGCCATGGGCCAGTTCTTGACTAGTTGTGGGATTTTAGAAACTTCTGGGCTCAATTTCCCTATCTGTAAAATAAGACCCAATGACCAACAGATCTCTTCTAGGTCTATATCTCTGATTCCATGATGTTTAGGAGTTAGAGCAAGAAAAACTAAGTCCCTGCCCCTAGGGAGCTTTCATTCTGTTGATACTATGTCTATGGAAAAACTGATGATGTAAGGCTGATCAAATGCCCTGAGAGGTAGATAGTGTAATTGCTATTACCTCCTGCCCATTATCCAGACAAAGAAATTGAGATCTTAAGCCTCTTGCAGCATCAATCATCCAAGGGCTCTAAATTCTGACTCTCACTGGCTCTGTTTCCTGGGGTCTAGGAACAAGACCTTCTATCCCCTCACTGGTCACTTTCTCTGGCTGTCCCCAATGCCCAGAATGCTCTCCTTCCTCATCTCTGCCTCCTGATCTCCCCAGCTTTCTTCAAGTTCTTTCCCCACCTTCCCTTAATTCTAGTGTCTTTCGCTCTTGGCTATTTACAATTGAACCTATCTCTAGCTTGATGATGTAAAGTTATTTGCATGTTGTTTCCCCCATTATAATCGGAGCTGCTTGAGAGCTGGTTTTTTTTTTTTTGTTGTTGTTGTTTGTTTGTTTGTTTTGGTATTGTTAGCACTTAGCACAGTGCCTGGCACATAGTAGCCAACTAATAAATGTCTATTGACTGTCTCTTAACATCTTGGTCCCATCTTACCCTTCCAACTTTAAACAATCCTCTTCATCTATCTATCTATCTCAATCTCTATACACACACACAAACATCATCTCCATGATTAAAATGTAAGGTCCTTGAGGGCAGAAACTGATGCATTTTTTGGTCACCCACCATAAAGTTCCAGGTATAAAGTGGGTGCCTAATTAAGGCTTGCTGATCAGTTGATTGAATATTCCTTTTGTGATGCTCCTTGCATTCTGTATTCTGCCTTCCCTACTACTATTAACTAAAAAGTACTACTACTATTTTCTTCTTCTTCTTCTTCTTCTTCTTCTTCTTCTTCTTCTTCTTCTTCTTCTTCTTCTTCTTCTTCTTCTTCTTCCTTCTCCTCTTTCTCTCTCTATCTGTCTGTCTCTCTCTGTCTCCCTCCCTCCCTCCCACTTTCCCTTCCCCCCCATTCCAGATTGGAGTACGGGGGTGAAATTCCTAACATAACCCCCTAGGCTCCAGAGCATCTCTGTCTGCCTGTCGGGTTCCCCCCACCCCTTCTTACTCTGTTTTTCTTCTTTCTGCCATTCTTCCCACCCTCTCAAGTGTCCCAGAGGGAAGTGTCAGATGAGATGACAAGGGTGGGAGTTGAGGGCACAGGCCTGGGACTAGCTAGGATGAAGATGGAGAAGGGTCTCTGTGTTCTGAAAGGAATCCTTTGTCCATTGTCCCATCTCCCAGAGGCTGGTACTGCATCCTCTGGGGAGGGGAGGGGAGGGAGGCTATTGCTGATCTCAGCAAGACATGGGGAAAGGGTGGGTGTGGTGGACATTTTTCTGTATCTATCTGTGCAGGAGAAAAAGTGGGTCCTTGTCCTTCTGGATGCTTCAAGTGAAGCCAGTTCCTCTGTCCTTGTAACGATTTCAGTCAGATTCTGCTGATAGATTCTGTCATTTCCTTGATCCTGGGTATCTGATGTCCTGGGAACTAACATGATAGAAATTTATAAAATCCCTCGGATGCCATAATACAAAGCGTATAATGTCTCATAGATTCTCAGAGTAAGAAGGCACTTCAGAGATCCCTCTCAAATGCAGTTTCCCTGTCTGTAAAATAGAGCTACCTCCGATCAACCCATATCTAACCTGAAATCCTCACCATACAATTTGCATGAAACGGTTGTCCCCTTTCTCTTTTATACCTTCGGTGACAGAACTCAATACTTCCGAGGTCAACTCATTCAATTTTGGGACAACTGGAATCATCAGGAAGCTTTAACTTCATAGCTTTCAAGCTAGAAGGGAGCCTGAGAGTTATTTAGGACAAACAGCTTTTCTTAAAAGGTGGAAACTGAGGCCCAGAAGGAGGAAGTGAGTTGCCCAAGTTGTATAATAACAGGCAGGTTTTGAATTGATCTCTTCTGTACTGTGAATGGCAGCGCCAAGTCCTTGGACTGTGCTAGATTAATTTTTTTGTACCTGGAATTCACCTTCCCATAATTGCTCTCAAGAGATTTTAGATCTACAGATACTACTCTTTGGAAGTGGACAACATCATTCAGTTGATTTATATTGCTCTTGGAAATGCTTTACAAACTCCTGTTCTCACAAACTGACCTTTCACCCATCGCAATTTATTTTTTGAACCTGAATACAGAACTTTACATTTATCCCTATTTTGTCTCATAATAATAATACTAGGTCTCTGTTATAAGGATTAAATGAGATAATTTGTAAAGTGCTTCACAAAATTTTAGAGAATTCTATCCATGATGGCTAATGTTATGGTGGTAGTGATTGTTATCTCCTACAGCTAGAAAGAAATGTTTATTCTTGCCTCTACTATCTCACCTCATTCATTTCTACCCCTTGGGATCTGTCTTCCTAACAGGCACTATTAGAAACTAGTTTAGGATAAAATACAAACTCTCCTTTTGCATTTAAAAGTCTTCCCAGTCTGGCTCCAATCTCCCTCTTTAGTCTGATTTAATGTCACCACAACCCTTTCTTCTGAAGCCTCTATAATCAAATTGACCAGTTTGTTAACACCATCCATCTCTGTACCTTCGCCATAGTTGTTCCTCCTTCCTGTAATCAATCCTTTCCCTCCCCACCTTCTCTTCTCCCCTGTAATCTCTAGTCTTTTAAAGTCTCAAGTATGTACAAGACTCAGCTCAGGGTCCACCTTCTGCAGCAGACCTTTCCTAATCCTTCCAATTGTTAGTACCTCCCTTTACCTTACTAAATTACTTTGTATTTATGGTAAATAGTTTGTATTTAGTTTCCTTCATTTCCTTGATGTAAATTGAAAGAAAGAGTTTTGAGGGCTAGAAATGTTTGAGTTTTATCATTGTAACCTGCTCTAGAATCTTTTTTTTTTTTTTTAATAAGCCGTTCTACATTTTAATCTTCATATTCATTATTTATTTGTTTTTGGCATTTCTTTTTATTACAAATTCTTTCCCTCTTTCCCAGTCTTCTCCCACTTACTAAGAAGGCAAATAATATATCAGTTAAACAGTGAAACCATACAAAACATTCTATATTAGCTATATTGCAAAAGAAAAAAAAAAAGCAAGAAAAATAAAAGTAAGAAAATTATATCCAAAGTACTTTAAGTGCTTCATAACTGTTCACTGAATTGAATTGTCAGCTTCAAACTGTGTGGGAGCCAGTGGTCCTTTTTTTTGGGGGGGGAGGGGAGTCCCCATTCTGTCATTGAATAACTATGCCTCAAATTTGTGTCATTTGCCAATCTGATAAATTGACCATCTCTGCCTTTATTCAAATGCTGGGCAGCAATGAAGGACCCTCCCCTCTGGGACATCATCTGTTTCTTAATCCCTCCTCCCACTTTGCCTTCTCACTTGCTCCTTCTCCAGTATCCATCCCCTACTAGTCTGCCCTCCCCTCCACCCCCCACCCCGCCCCAGCCAATTGTACTCTCATTGAACTCCACAGCCACATGTGGTCTAAAAAGACTCTGAGGGAGTCGTTATCATTCACGTTGCCACAATCCTGGGATACTATGTCTCTGGCATCTCTCCGGTCTGCTAATCTAAATAACTTGGATTCTCTCCAGCTTGGGAATGTCTTTCCTAAAATATGATGCCCAGAAATGAATCTAATCCTTCGGTTGTGGTCTGGCCAGGAGAAAGAGCAGGTCTCTCACCTTCCACATCCTCGATCCTGCTACGTTCTAGCCTTATTATGCCTCTCTTAATCAAGCCTGTGAATTTTTCTTTCCCTGATCTATAGAGGCAACTCCTTGTGGGGAGATGAAACTCAGTGCCTTTGAGGGGGTTTCCTGGAACACCAAAGAGTTAAGTGATAAGCCAGGATTCATCCAAGATCCATGTCTTTCTGATTCCAACTGCAGTCACTACCAAAAATTAGATCAGCTTTTTGGGCTAGTTGTCTACTATGACTCCCAGAGCTTTTTCATGGGGATTTCTCTACCTATCTGTTGTTCATTTGTATTCTTGTCTGACTGTAAGCCCATGTAGGGTTTTCTTGGAAGAGATACTGAAATGAATTTTTTGATTTCAAAAAATTTTAATTTCATTTCAAATTCAAATTTCCCCCCTACCAGTTGAGAAAGCAAGGAAAAAAAAAAAACAACCCTTTTAAAAATGTTGCGCCTATTTAAGAACAAAAAAACAAAAAAACAAAAACAATCCCCACAATTTCCTTCTCCAGCTTATTTTACAAATGAGGAAACTCAGGTAAATAGTGTGAAGTGACTTGCTCAGTGGACTCAGATACTAAGTATCTGAGGCTGGATTTGAACTTAACATGAGTCTTCCTGACTCCAGGCTTTGCACTCTGGCACAACCTAGCTGTTTCATCCTACCTGTTCAATTGATTTTTTGAATCTTAAGTGTAGCACTTTGCATTTGTATCTATTAGGTATCAATTGATTAATCATGCTCTACAGTTGTTTGCCTTTTTTTGAACCCAAGCTACTCCAAGCAACGAGGTGGTGTCAGAGTTTAGGGTCTGGGGGTCAGTAAGATATGAGTACAAATGCAGCCTCAGAAACTTACTGGTTATTTAACCATTACCTGCCCGTTTCCGCAACTGTAAAATGGGGATAAGAGTACCTACCCTCCCAGAGTTGTTATGAGGATTAAATAAGATAATATTTGTATAGTGTTCACTGCAGTACTATCAATTGATTCATAAACGTTCCTTGTTTTTATTTTTATTTTAGCATAACTAAAAAAAATTTTTTTAATCTACAAGAGGTAGTGTGATGTGGTGGCGAAACTTGAAGTTACATATTTGATTTGGAGTTATGGATTTGAATTCTAGCTCTGCCATTTAAGATGTGTAGTCTTGAACAAGTCACTTATTCTACCTTCCCGCTCCATGACTGAATGTGCAGGTTAAACTATAGAACTCCGAAAGTCCCTCTCAGCTCTAAATCTGTGATCTTGTCTTTATATTTCCAGATAGCCTCTGATCATTTTGCACATCAGTGTCTTTAAAAAATAATAGCTTTTTGTTTTGCAAAATACATGCAAAGATAGTTTTCGACATTCACCCTTGCAAAACCTTGTGTACCAAATTTTTCTCCTTCCTTCTCCCCTCTACTAACAGCAAGTAATCCAATATAGATTAAACATGTACAATTCTTCTAAATATATTTCCACATTTATCATAATGCACAAGAAAAATCATATCAAAAAAGGTGAAAAAATGAGAAAAAACAAAAACAAAAACAAAACAAACAAGCAAATGAACAACAACTACAAAGGTGAAAATGTTGTGCTCCACATTCAGTCCCCACAGTCCTCTCTTCAGTTGCAAATGACTCTTTCCATTACACACCTTTTGAAGTTGCCCTAAATTACCTCATTGTTGAAAAGAATCAACTCCATCACCGTTGGTCATCCCACAATTTTGTTGTTACCCTGTGTAATGATCTCCTGGTTCTGTTCATTTCACTTAGTATCAGTTCCTATAAGTCTCTCCAGGCTTTTCTGAAATCAGTCTGCTGATCATTTCTTATGGAACAATAATTCCATTACATTCATTTACTATAACTTCTTCAGATATTCCCATTAGTGTCTTGACAACATGCTTACAGGACTGTGCACCTTAAAAAAAAAAAAAAAATCTCCCTTAGTTACCTGCTCTTGCTTCAAGTCTCTGGGAGATGACATGAAATTTTTCAAATTAAAAAAAATTAATTTCTTTTCAAATTCAAATTTTCTTCCCCCACCAGTTGAGAAAGCAAGAAAAAAAAAAAAAAACCCTTTTAAAAATGTTACACCCATTTAAGAAAAAACATCCCCACAATAGCCCTGTCCAAAAAAGCATGTGTCACTCTGAGTCCATCCTTTCTTCTATCAGGTAAAATGGACAGCATTTTTCATTGTTAATCATGTGGAGGTAGAGTTGATTATTGTGTTAATCAAAGTTTTTCCAAGTTGTTGGTCTTTACATTATTGTTGTTGTGTAAATTACTCGCTTTTCTGCGTCAGTTCATATAAATCTTCCCAGGCTTTTCTGAAACCATTTCCTTTCTGTTTTCTTACAGTACAACAATATAAAGTGGTAACTTCAGAATCTGAGCTCCTTTCTACTCCTTCCAATTTTTTCCTTCTCAGAACTTATTTACTTACATAAATGCTTAGGGAGGGAGGTAGTTGAATAGACAAATGGATAGAGCTTTTTTTAAGTGCTTATTATGTGCAGGATATGAATACCAACAAACAAAAAACCATTACCCTGCAAGATCTTACTTTCCAATGGAAAAAAAAAAAAACAACACATACAGTTTGCTGGAAAAGGGAGGCTGAGGGACATCAACAAACAGACCTGGGCACTCCAGTGATGTATCAGAGTATCAGAACCTGAGCCCAGATATTCCTGAACGATGCCAGATTTAGAACCATAAAGAGCTCTCACCACTATTGTGAGTTCTTAAGTTTATTTTAAAAATAAAATAAAATGCTTTATTAACTATATAGATAGATACTATGGTTTCTAATGCTCCTTTCAGCTCTAAATAAATCTATAATCTAAGAATCTCCCCTTCTCTAATCTCATCAGGACCATAAGAGTCATGCTGGACTGGTCTTTGGAGACCATGTGATCCAACCTCTCCTCCCACTCCATCCCTATTTTACCTAGGAAGAAAACAAAATGTAAAGTAATTTGATGAGGTCACTTCCTCCCAAAGTTGTCATTATCTCTACTTTGGTGACTACTTCTTTCTTGGTCAGGTCTAAAATAGTAGCCTCCCTTATTATTTCCTCTAAATTTTTTTTTTTTAAAATCCATCTGTCATTGGAACAGGTCAAGAATTCATCCCCAGTAGCAGTGATGACAGCTGTCCATAGAGGTGGAAATTTCTCCATCCCTAACTCAGCCTGGGTCTGGGCCAGCCAGCTTTATGGACTAGTCATTGTGGCACCCCTTAGGAAGGGCTAGATTCTTGGTCCTACTCAATTGTATCCTCTTTCTCTGGAGCTGATTGATGGGATCTGGGGCCAATCAGAGAAGTGCTGGAAAGATTGGAAGGTTGAATGGTTCTAAAGGTTCCAGGAGTCTCTCTGGAGGGTCTCAATTCTAAGATTCTAAGGATGTAAGAATCTGGTGTTCTAGAAGTCCTACTTTGTGGAGTCTAAAGACTTCGGAATTCCAACATTCTGAGAATCTTGGACAGTCTAAAGTTCTGGGAATCATTTTATTATTTCAAGATTTTGATTGTCTATGACCCTGGGCGAGTCACTTAACCCCAATTGAAAAAAAGATTTTAAATTGTCTGTGGTTCTGAGGATCTGACGATTTGAAGTTCTAGGAGTCTATCCCGGGTTCTGAATGCCTTAAAGTTCTAAGAGTCCAGGGTTCTGAGAATCAAATCTCTGAAGTTTTAGGTTCTAGGAGTCTAATGTTTTGGAAGTTTATGAATGTGGATTATTAGACTTATATGAATGTTCTATTTATTAGAAGTTGACCTTATCTAAATTCTATGTTTTCTTAGTTGTTGGTTTTTCTGCAGCTGGCTGGATTTACCACAAGCATTTTTTGCCTTTAATGAATCACCATTTTTCTGGTCTCTTTGGACCTTTCCCACCTCTATCTTCAGGGACTGGCCTGCGTCCCAGAGACTCCCTGGAGGATGAGAGCAGTCCCCTCCTCCATGTTGAGTGTCCTGACACTAAGTAGGGACTTTTAAAATATTAATTGAATTGAGTGTAGGAGGCCTGGAGGAAAACTTGAAGATAAGATAGTAATTTAGTCATATATATATATATAACCCATATATGCATACAATGATGCTAAATGTAGTTCACTTGAACTGATTAGATCAAATGGAAGTATTTTATAGATCCTATGTTGCCAAATGAACAAATAAAAAAATTGTTAAGCTCACTTTGTGCCAAGTAATCCATTGAAAACAAAATGGATCCTACCCTCGGGAAGATTTCATTTTAAGAAGGTAGAGGTTATCTTTTATGTTTCTCAGACCCTTTGGGCAGTATGGGGAGACCTATGAACCCTGCAAACACCATTCCCCAGAAATATCGGAGTTAGGGTTTTTACAGGATGGCAGTGCAGAGTGGAAAGGGACGGAGGGAAGGTTCACTGAGCTAGAGCTTCACCTTTTTTGTGTCTCAGCCCCTTTGGCAGGTAGGCTGGTGAGGTCCCCGGATCCCCTTTTCAGAATCATGTTATTAAGTATATGATGTAAATTATATGAGTTCTACTGAACCCAGTTCTACTGAAATACAGTCATGAAAATACTTGAAAAGCAAGTTCAAGGGCCCCAAGGTTCTACCTCTGTCCTAGAGGAAGAATGGATAGGATTTCAGATATTTGACTGTTTTTTTTTTCCTTCTTTCTTTTCTTTTTTTTTTTTTGGCTGAGGCATTTGGGGTTAAGTGACTTGCCCAAGGTCACACAGCTAGGAAGTGTCTGAGGAGGGATTTGAACTTAGGTCCTCTTAATTACAGGGCTGGTGCTCTCTATCCACTGAGCCAACTAGCTAATGTGAGTTTTTGATTTCTTAAGAAGAGGATTGTACATTTCAAGGCTGGAAAGAAATGGAGAGATCACTTGGTCTTTCTAGTTTTGTGTGTGTGTTTTGTTTTTTGTTTTTTTGTTTTTTTTACAAAAGAAGAAACTGAATGTCTTGCTTAAGGTCACCCGACTATTATTAAATGGGAGAGTGAATTTTGACCCAGCTCTTTGCACTTCCCTGTCTAGGGAAAGCCCTTTGACCTTCAACTTTCCATGATGCTATGAATATGTGCAGCCCAGCCCACCCAATGGGCCTTTCTGCTTCTGGCTCCCTGTCCTTAGGAAGACAAAGCAGTGTCCAGAAGGAGGAGGGGGGGGGGAGGCTGGCTCTGGCTAAGAAGAAAGGGGGGTAGGGGCAGCCCTGGGGTGGGCAGAGGCTGGGCATCAGCCCTGGGAACTCTCTTTCCCGGCAACATAAGAGCCCACTGTGGGAAAATGAAGTGTCTGCCAGCCTTGGAGCAGGATGCTGTGGGGGCTGGGGAGGAGGAGAGGGGCTAAAGATGGAGGGGATGGGGAAGCTGGGGGAGAGAAGTGTCCTGCTTTTAGGTTGGGGAAGGGAAAGGGCTAGAGATGGAGGGGAGCTGGGGAGAACTATGATCTAAAGGGTCATTCCAGCTGTGTGACCTTGACCGAGTCCCTTCAGTTTTTCAGGGCTTCCCTGTCAGCTGTGATCAAGTATTAAGTAAGCGTCTGGCTCTGGATTGGGGGCTGCCCTAAGTGATGTCCATGTCCCTTTCAGCCCTAAGAACCTATGAGTCCATGGAGTTGAGTGACTTGTCCAGGATCACACTGCTAGTAAGTGTCTGAGGTCACATTCGAACTCAGAGCCCCTGACTCCAGAAGCTGCGCTCTCTCCCCAGCTGCGTCTTCACCCGTCGGTGTTCCAAGTGTCCGGGGAGGGGGAGGGATGGAAGGAGCCTGTCCTGAGAGCTGGGTTAGCCCCCCAGCTTAGCTTGTTTACGATGTTTTTTAGATCAGTTCCCTATTCAAGACTTCGTTTCTTTGTAAAAAGATGGATTTGAAGGTCTCTTCTTGTTGGGAGATGGGAGAAATTAGCCCGGATTACAGAGGGAGCCGGTGTGGGGTCTGCAGGGCTTCCTCGGGGCCATGTGGCTCCCTGGGCATGGAGACAGGAAGCCTCGGTGCCAGGGGAAGGGAGAGGAGCGCCGAGAGACCACCCCTGTGGACCCGAGCACTTTGCCAACGGCTGACCCTAGGTCCCCTTGTTCCCAGCTCAGGCATCTGGCCCGAGGCTCCCGCTGACCGAGGCCTTTGTGATGCAGAGTAAAGAGCCCTGGGCTGGAAGTCAGGGAAAGCCTGGGCTCAGTGCTAGCTCTGTCACTCACCAGCTGAATGACCTTGGGCTCCTGCTTGCATTTCTCTGGGCTTCCATATAAATGACTAGGGATTCAACTTGGCTGGAGGGTAACCAAGTAGAGGGTGGAGATCTTGACATCCGAGGATCAGTGGTAGGAAATTGGGGGTGGGGTATAGTTGGGAGGCTTCAGATGGATGGACATGAGTGAGGTCACCAGGTGTCTGAAGGACTATCAGACTGACTGCTATAAGCATTTATTTAGTGCCTACTGTATACACTAGTAGGCTCTCTCGTTTCAATGTTAGTATTGCCAGTACAAAAAAAAAAATCTATCCTGGGGAACTTAACATTCTACTGGGGGGTGCAACAGGTAAATAGTTAAGAGAATTTGAGGAGGGAAAGACAGTTAACAGCTAAAAGTTGCAAGGAGGCAATTGAGGCTTGAATGTCACAAAAACATTGCTGATCGTAGGAGCTGTCCTAGAGGGAATCTGCTGCCTGGGAAGGGCGTGGTTTCCTGTTCTGTCCATATTGCTGAGGAGCTAACTGCCCCATGTGGGTTGGGACCCTTCTCGGCGCTGATATTCTGTGATTTTGTAGTGACCTGCCTGAACCTGGAAGGATTCAAGCAGAGAACGGATAATTTGTCTGCGATGCTTTAAGAAGGTCCCGGCGTTATGTGGGTCCATGAGATAGCAACTGGGCTGGGTACTGAGCAAGGGCAAGGGAATCACCAAGAGCCAAAAGGGAGAGAGGGGGTAAGAGATGGACACAGCACAGAGAGGCTCGGAAAGTAGGTACAAGTGAGTGAGTGATCCAGTTTGGGTGGGAGCAGAGGGTGCCCATGGGACGGCGACACGAAGTCATGCCAGAAGGGTGGTGTGGAACTGGTGGGGGCACCCTTTGATGCCCTGCAGGCTAAATGATGTGTTTCTCGGAGCCAATGAAGGCTTTTTTGGGAGCAGAGTTGAGGAATAGCCAGATCTGTGCTACAGAAAGCTCTGTGGAAGGTAGATGCACGCAGGGAAACCAGGGAGGGGAGTTGTGACATATGAGGAGGAGAGGGATGAAATAATATATCTCATGGAAGGAATCAATAGGTCTTTCTAACTCTTTAGAGGTGGAGGCTAAAGTTGTGAGCAGGGGTGACTGGGGAAGAGAATGGGAAGGCTGAGAGTGATCGGACAAACATCTCTGGACTTGAAGTCAAGAGGAACCTGTTCATGTCCCACCTTTAACACTTAATTGTTTAGGGCACTCTGGGGCCCTCAGTTTCCACATCTGTAAAATGGGAACGGTAATAATTCTTGTACCTATGTCCTTGTCTCTCAGTATTATTGGCACTGAAATAAGATGATGTTGTAAAATGCTTTACAAGCTATAAACTCTACAAACAGAAATGAAAGTCGGCTCTCATTAATTTTCCAGCACTTGCGAGTTCACAAAGTATCTTGGTCCCCAGCCCTGAGGTAGCTAGTGAAAGGGTTATTATTCCCATTTTATGGATAGGGAAAGTGAGGAGTTGTGGGAGTGGAGGAAGACCCACTAGAAGTGGAAGGGCAGGCTCCAGCACTTCTATCCAATACTCAGATTTGCCCTTGTCTACCTCATGGGGGAAGGGAGAACCCACTCATAGACAACAAAATGACAAGAAAAGGCTTAAGAGGAGTGGGGTGGGGCGTGTATCTGCAGATGCAATGGGTTATTTCTCACTAGAGGTCAGCTGCCCCACAGGGAACTGTCCAAAATCAATAGGGCTCTCCTTGCCATCATCTCTCCCCAGAATCATCAGGACTAGGATTTTCCCACAATTCATTCTGTTGTCCAGGGGCATCCATCAGCCGGGAGAGACATTGCTTGTAAAACCATAGTGGGGTGGGAAGAGAGATTTGGAAACTTTAAGGTGAGATGAGGTCCTGAAGGAGCATGGGAGATAAGGGGAATTGGGAGGGCAACACAAGTGCCTGAAATAGCCTGGAAAGGTCAAGCTTCCTTCCCCAAAGAGACTGGCCAGCTTCTCAGAATGTCTGGCCACTAGGAGGGGAACGGGACTATCCACATAACCTTAGAAAAGTCTCTCTTTGACCCTGTTTCCTTCTCTGTAAAATGGAGGGGGATAGGTGAGGGCGGACCAGCTGACTTCTAAATAAATTATATAATTAGGGGCAGCTAGCTAGTGGATAAAATAACAGCGCTGGAGTCAGGAGGACCTGAATTCAAATATGGCCTCAGACACTTAACACTTCCTGACTGTGTGACCCTGACAAGTCATTTAACCCCATATGTTCAGCAAAAATAAATTCTATAATTTCTAGTGTATGTGTCTGTTGAAGGAGAGAAAACAATGAGCTCCCTCTAGATGTAGTGTCTTTCAAAGGGGTTCCTTGGCCATTTGTCGGGGTCAGTGTATTTGCTTTTTTTTTTTTTTCCTGAGGCAATTGGGGTTAAGTGACTTGCCCGGGGGTCACACAGCTAGGAAGTGTTAAGTGTCTGAGATCAGATTGGAACTCAGATCCTCCAGATTTCAGGGCTGGCGCTCCACCCTCTGCACCACCTAGTTGTCCCTGGGGTCAGTGTAAATGAGAAGACATTTCTTCTCTTGGGCGGGGCTGGACTCCGCCTTTATAGAGAGCTTTTAAGGACGGCAGATGCTTTCTGTATATTATCGAGGGAGACGTGATGGCCTCCGAGGTCCCTCCCGGCTGGGAGATCGCAGCAACTTCCGTCCATATCCACGGCAGCCGCCTTTCCCTCATCCCCACCTAAGCTCCCACGCCTCCCTCGGCCACCCAGTGGCTCGGTCTGCTAAATCCCGTTTGCTTTGTCGTCTTCTGCCCACAGGATGAAGATGAGACGTCATAAACTCTTTCTGACTCTGTGTATGGCCGGCCTCTGCCTCATCTCCTTCCTGCACTTCCTTAAAGCCTTGTCCTATGTCACCTTCCCCCGGGAACTGGCCTCCCTCAGCCCCAATCTGGTAGCCAACTTCTTGTGGAACAATGCCCCCATCACACCTCAGGCCAGCCCGGAGCCTGGGGGAGCCGTGGGCCCCGAACTGCTCCGAACTCCCCTCTATTCCCACTCCCCGCTGCTGCAGCCCCTGCCCCCGATGGGGGCCACCGAGGAACTCCACCGCCTGGAATTCGTGCTGCCCGAGGACAGGGCAGAGTATTTCGTGCGCACCAAAGCTGGAGGGGTCTGCTTCAAGCCAGGGACCAAAATGCTGGAGAAGCCCACGGCGGGGCAGCCAGAGGAGACGCTTGAGGCCGGAGACGGCTCCGTGTCCGGGGGTACGGCCCGCCGCCCACTGACGATCGGCAACTGGCTGGCCGCGGGGAAATCGAAGGGCTCGAAACGTCGGAAGTGGGTGGAGTGCGTGTGTCTGCCTGGCTGGCACGGGCCAAGCTGTGGGGTGCCCACCGTGGTGCAATACTCCAACCTGCCCACCAAGGAGCGCCTGGTGCCCCGGGAGACCCCGCGGAGGGTCATAAACGCCATCAACGTCAACCACGAGTTTGACCTGCTGGACGTGCGGTTCCACGAGCTGGGGGACGTGGTGGACGCCTTCGTGGTCTGCGAGTCCAACTTCACTGCCTATGGAGAACCTCGGCCCCTGAAGTTCCGGGAGATGCTCCGGAACGGGAGCTTCGAGTACATCCGCCACAAGGTCCTCTACGTCTTCTTGGACCACTTTCCTCCGGGCGGCCGCCAGGACGGCTGGATCGCCGACGACTACCTGCGGACCTTCCTGACCCAGGACGGCATCTCGCGCCTGCGCAACCTGCGCCCGGACGACGTCTTCATCATCGACGACGCGGATGAGATTCCTGCCCGCGACGGCGTCCTCTTCCTCAAGCTCTACGACGGCTGGACCGAGCCCTTCGCCTTCCACATGCGCAAATCCCTCTACGGTTTCTTTTGGAAGCAGCCCGGTACCCTGGAGGTAGTGTCGGGCTGCACCATAGACATGCTGCTGACCGTCTACGGCACGGATGGGATCCTCCTGCGCCGGCGGCAGTACTACACCATGCCTGGCTTCCGGCAGTACGAGAACCGAACGGGCCACATCCTGGTCCAGTGGTCCTTGGGCAGCCCGCTCCACTTTGCGGGCTGGCACTGCTCCTGGTGTTTCACCCCCGAGGGCATCTATTTCAAGATGGTGTCGGCCCAGAACGGCGACTTCCCCCGCTGGGGCGACTACGAAGACAAACGGGACCTTAACTACATACGGGAACTGATCCGTACGGGTGGCTGGTTCGACGGCACTCGGCAGATATACCCCCCCGCAGACCCCAGCGAACACATGTACGCTCCCAAGTATCTGCTGAGAAACTACCCCCGATTCCACTACCTGCTGGACAATCCCTACCGTCAAGCTGAGGGGACGGTGGGGGCAAAGGATGGCGTGAGGGGCGGCGAGGGTGGTGGGACCGGGCCTGAGGGAGCTGTAGCCAGGGCAGCACAGGCAGGGGAAATCTGAAGACACCATAAGGCTGCATGATTTTCATTGGGGGGGAGGGCTGGGGAAGGGAAGAGGGGAAAGCA
Organism: Antechinus flavipes; assembly: GCF_016432865.1. NCBI lineage: Eukaryota > Metazoa > Chordata > Mammalia > Dasyuromorphia > Dasyuridae > Antechinus > Antechinus flavipes. Next base: position 287,423,041 of record NC_067402.1, read on the forward strand.
TTAGGGTGATGCAGTTGTCTTCTGGGGCTAATTGCTCTCATCCTTTCTCCCTTCTTATAGAGGGAGCCCCGCATGATGAGAACTTAGGAAGAGGGGCAGGGGGAGGGGATGAGGGGACCTTAGACACCCCCCTCCCCCAGGATATCCCCAGTACCAACCCCCGGTTGGAAGAGCATCACAGAGATGCTCTTCTCAGTCTATCCCTTTGGGGATCTTTATTTTTTCTCTCTCCTGCACAGAGAACTTTTCCCCTAGGGATGGAGGGAGGAGTTTTTTTCTATTTGCAACGCCATTCCTTCAGCCTCCAACCACATTTTGTGGTCGTGGCAAGGCAGGTATAGGGACCGGCAGGGAGAGAAGGAAGAAAAAGGGCTAGATGCTGGATGATGGATGGGCAGGAAAGGAACGTGGGTATGCAGGTGGGCAGCTAGCTGATCTGGGGTGACTTTTTATGAGTGGCCCTTGATTCTCCCTGGGAAACTAGTTTTGGGCTGGAGTCTGGAAGTGGTAGGAGAAGGGAAGGCCAGAGGCTCTAGAAATACAGTGGAGACCAAGGAAAGGAAGGAGAGGGGCTTGGGATAGGGACTAGGGGTTGGGGAGATATAGCATTCCACTAGAAATTAATCCAGAGAGAGAGGAGTCTGGTTCAATGATCCCTTCAAAGTCCCTCCAAAGGAACAGTGGGCAAAGATATAGAGAACAGTAGGGGAAAGGAGGCAGTGTCTGGGACTCATTCCTCATCCCTTGGGAACCCCCCATCTCCAGGACCACAGCCCTGTTGTGGCCTTTTATCTTTATTTATTCTGTGGTCCGATTTGGGATGGGCAAGGGAGTGGCCATTGGGAAATGGGATCTTCTGTGTTTCTTGGAGAACTGCACAGGGTCAAATAGGAAGGAAGTGGGGTAGATGCAGCAAGATCCCCCTTTCTCTTTCTTTAACTTGGGGAGGACCAGACAGAAACATTAGCCTCTATATAGTAGGACCTTGTCTCCCAACATCTTGCTAGGTCCAGAGCCTTCTCTGAGAGAGTAGACAACCAATGGGAACCTTATTTTCTGTTCCCTTCCCCTCATTCTAACTAACTCTGTTAGACTGGAAAAAGCTAGAACTTAGGGTAATTCTAGAACCATCTCTGTGCAGTCTGCCCCTTCTCTGGGCCCCCACTTTCTCATCTGCTAAATGAGGGGATTGGACAAATCCTTCCCGGCTCTGGCATGCCATCCAACTGATGGCTTGGTTGAAGGGTGGACCTCATTATACCTGTCTTTGACTTCTGAAGGGCAGTCATCTGGAAGACAGATTTTACGAAGGCTGCTTGGTCCCAGGGGACCAGGGCAAGAAGCCGTTAAGGGAAAAGATAAAGAGATTGAGAACTGGAAGGAACCTTAAAGACCATCTTGATTGACCAGGACTGTCCTGCACCCTTTGGGCAGTCTGCTGAAGCCGATGGACCCTTTTCCGAACCATGTTCTTAAGTGCATAAAATAAAATACATAGGATTGCAAAGGAAATGAATTATATGGAAATGCTATTACCAAAATATTTTGTTTAAGTTCATGGACCCCAAGCTTAAGAATCTCCCCCCAACCCAAATGCTCTCATTTTTTAGATGAAAATAATTTGGGACTCAGATACCTTGAGTAGCTTTCCAAGGATGCCCAGGAAGTTAATGGCAGAGCTGGGATGTCTCCATGCTCTTTCCACCCGTAGCCACAGACTTCATAATTAAATCCAACTCAGAGTGGAATGAGCTCTCCCTCCCACTACCTCCATCTCCAAGCAAAAGTCAGATGGCTACTTAGTGTGTACATCGCAAGAGAGGATTCTTCTTTAGCTATGGCGGCTATTATCGGCCGGGTGGCCATTGGTCCCTGAGGTTCAGAACTTTTGTGATTCTCTGTCTCCTTCCCACCCTGTAAGGATCCCACTTTTCCTCTTTTTCCCCACACCATCTCCCACCCCAGCTCTCCCTCTCTAGATCAGATTATAACCTTCTTTGGGGGATCCCCAAAGTTCATTCTCTTTGAAGGGACTTGTGTATCCTTCAGATGAACACTGTTGGGGCAGGAAGGGAACAAAGTGCTTCTTAAGGGGGTAGCATTTCTAACCCCCAGTGGATGGGTGAAGAATGAGCAGAGAGGAAAGGCAGGGGGTTCCAGGCTGGGGAGATTTGGGGGGCAAGCCCAGCCTCCAACCCAAGCTTTCCAGCTGGGACTAAATCATTCTCTGTGGGGGGAGAGCCTGGGAACAGTATCTTCTCCATTCGGGAGAGGAAAATCAGCCTTTGTCCTCCCTAACCCTGTGCTACCCCCACTCCAAGCAAGTTTCTGTTGGTGTGTGTGAGTAGATGCTACCAGCTCTGCTCAAAGGCAGCCCTCCACGAGTGGGTCTGAATATGCATGTGTGTTTTATGTGTGTGTGTATGTACAGGACTCTAGATTTAGAGCTGGGAAAGACCTTGCTGTTCATGGAGTCCATCCCCCCAATTTTACAGAGAAAGAGGGAACGACCACATTTCAATGTCTTACATTATCCTCCTAACAATCCTGCTAGGCAGGTACTATTAGCAGATTTGACAGATGAGGAAACTGAGGTATGTGAATAAGGATTTGAACTGGGATTCAGCACACTCTCCATTGTTGCACTGGGAGTGATAGAGTATGTGTGTGTGTCCCTATTTAGACTGGTCTAGTTGCCTTGTAGCCTTAGGTTTGTATCACCCTAGGCAAGTCACCTCCTAGGTCAAAGTTTCTTCTGTCAAATGAGAAAAAGATGCAGGTCTATCCATCAGCAAGCATTTGCTCCAAACTGTGCCAGGTATCCAAATGGGCTTTCCCCTCCCCAAGTTCACAGTCTATAGATTCTATAGGAACATAAATCTATAGAAAAGCTCCCTGAGGCTCTGCCATTCTGTTAGAGAATGAGCAGAGCTATTTGTCCAGACCTTCAGGCCATGGCTTCTATTCCTCCCCCTTCCCCTGCAATGTAAGTTCCCTCCTTGCGGCTTCTCTCCCCTTAACTATAGAACCTTTCCCAGGACCCATCAGTGTACAGAGCATAGCCTCATGGACTTGGAGCCATGATCTGGCTTAGAATCCTCACAAGGAGGGCAAACTACCTCCCCTCTCTCTCTGCCTCAGTTTCCTCCCCTGTACAAGGTGGGGTGTGATCCCCACCAGCTCCAGATCTAGGGTCCTACTCTTCCCATCTGCTCACTTGTCCTGCGGCTCTCCCTTTACCATTCTCTGCTCATCTCCCCAGCCTGCAGCTGAGACTTGTCTTTTGGGTAGGGTCTGACTGGAGGGCTCGTGACCCCTGGGGGGGGGAGAGCTTGCCACTTCTGAGCTGTATATGACATTGGCCAAGTCACCGTCTGGGTCTCAGTTTACAGTTTTCTGTAACATAAAGGGTGCATGAGAGGCCAGCTGTCCTGGAAGGTCTCTTTCAACTCAAGATTTCTAACCCTCTGATGGTGAGGGATGGAAGAGCTGGGCTACTCTCCAGTCTTATAATCATCGCCCCTGCCTCCCACTTAGTCCAGGCTGCTGGGCGGGTGTGGGTGGGTAGGAGGGTGTTGCATGCTACCGTCCTTCCTCCTGGGAGGGCTCCGTCACGGTGGGTCCTAGATACAGATGCAACCTCTTGAATCTGAGCCCTGAGAGCACATGGGCTGATGGAGGAAAGAGGTGAAGGTTAGGAGTAAAGGGAGATTATCCTTTCCTACTAATTCCCCAAGGAGGTTCCGTTCCTAAGAAGGGGGGGTTCTCATTGATCCAGCATGAGGTCCACCCTATCGCGTGAAAACAAGTAATCATCTCTGAGAAAGGTCGCCCTCAAGTAGCTTCCATTTCAAATTTCTTTTCCTATCTGAGGAGATTGGGTGACTTCAAACTCCTCCGGCCCTAAATCCTCTAATTTCAGGCTCACAGGCCCTCATCCTGACGTGAGCCTGACCCCCTCCTAATTTTAGACCCGAAGTCTCCTCCTGCGTGTTATTCCCAACACAGACCCACGGCTGGCTCAGTTACCCTCCCCCCCATGGGATTGAACACTCCCTTCTCCCCCCACCATGGTGGGGGATCTCGGTTTGAAAATACACTGGTTAGAAGTATCTCCCCCCCCCCCCATTCCCACCTCCCCTCCCAGATGTGGGCATTCTGAGGGGGGTGGGGCTGGGGGCAGAAAGTGGGAAGACAGATTCACATGCAATACACTGAGGAAGAGAATTCCTTCCACCTACCCCCACATAATCTAAGAGAAGTCACTGTTGAATCAAAATCACCGGGCCCTCCCCACCCTCAGTGACTTAATCCTCTGTTTATCCTCCTGAGATGACTGGGTGCAAAGGACCCCAGGAACTGTGGGAGGAGAGGGAGCTGAGCCCTGGAAACTGTAATTTAAGGAGACCAATAATGATGATGATGATAATAATAGTAATATTTTTTTTTGTAAGGATGAATCCAAATGTACACTCTGAAATCATTTTCTCTGTAAATGGTTGGATTTCATTTCACCCTTAAAGGGATGTTTAAAGGAGAAGATAATATTAATAATAAAAAAAATCCAGAGCTACAAAGCCTGAAAAGAAGCAAGTTTTTGTGTGTGTTTTGGGGAGAGGGCTGGGATTTCTGATTTTATTAGATGGAGGGAGGTTGGAGGCCAGGGGCCTTTAGGTTTGGTTGCTCTGGTTCAGCTGATAATTTCATGACTGGGACAAGTCACATCCCAGGTGGACCTCAGTTTTCTTGTCTGTGAAATAGGGATAATGTGAATTGTTACTAGCTAGGGGCAAATGGAGGTTTGGGTGGAATCACACTATCCCCAGCCTCAACACAAGCACAACTGGGCAGAATTGTCTCCTGCAGTCTTGACATTAACCCCCTCCTCCCTAAGTGAACATTTCCTTAGAAACATGCTAGGGGATTACACTTTCCTGTATCCTTCCCTTACAAGTTTATTACAGAGATTGAATGAAGTGATGGACAAAAGTACCTTGCATTTTCTCATTAGAACTGGAAGACATCTCTAAAACCATTTATTTTGCCTCCATTTTAAAGAGAGGGAAAACAGGCTTAAGGAAGTGCAGTATGCTCAGTAAATAGCTTGTAAGTAATTGAACCAGGCTTCGTACAGGTCCTGTGATTCCCAAGGTTCTTGACATAGCTTGATGACTCTTAAAATAATCTATTATTTATTATTTATTATATTATATTTTATTATATATATTTATATATAATATATTATTATATTATATAATTATATATATATAATTTATTTATTATAAAATAATCACACCAAAAGGACAGATGCTTTAAGATCACTTTTGCATAAGAAACCACTCCAGTGCTATCCTCTCTCACTTTTCTTTTGGGCTGAGATTTCAGATTCTTTGTCCAATTGCTTATTTATGCAAGCCAATTTTTTTTTTTTCTGAGACAATTGGAGTTAAGTGACTTGCCCAGGGTCACACAGCTAGGAAGTGTTAGGTATCTGAGGTCAGATTTGAACTCAGGTCCTCCTGACTTCAGGGCTTGTGCTCTATGCACTGCACCACCTAGCTGCTGCACAAACCAATTTTGCGGATAAATGGAGACAACCATAGAATTATCGTTTACCTTATTTATTTATTTATTTTTAACATTCAGTCTCCATAGTTCTTTTTCTGGATGCAGATGGAATTTGCCATCCAAAGTCTGTTGGGATTGCCTTGGATCATTTACTTTTAATAAATGATTGAAGTTCTGGGGGAAAATAAAGGAAGAAACTACTCTAAGGGAGGCAGTTATGGCCCCTAAATAGCTCCTCTTGAGACTTAGTTTTCCCATCTGTCCAATGGGGAAGGATAATAGTTGCCCTGCCATCCCCAAAAGGCCGTGATGAGAAAAGCAATTTGGATAACTGAAGGAGCTGTCCCTGGCGGATTCTGCCCATCCCCATCCCATGTCTCTGTCCACCCTCTTCTCACCCACTCCCCAATGCTATATTTGGCCCATTCTCTGAATTGCAAAGCTGAGACCCAAAGGACTTACAGCTCATCGGGGTCACACAGCCAGGAGGTATCAGCCCGGTCTCCCCACTCCAAATTCTAGCTGGTTTTCCACCACCAAACACAAGCTATCGATGGATCTAAGGCCCTTGGGACTTCACTTGTGCACACACAGGAACGTTTCCTCTAGGGAGTGGGGAGACACCTTTCCCTGACATCTGACCAGTGGGACCCCTCGGCTGGGATTTGGAATTGGCTCCCAACACAGAACCCTTCTCAGGGCACTATCCTCCTGCAAAGCTGGAAGTTAGACTGGGGAGAAGGGGAGAGAAGCTTCATTAGGGGGATGGAGGGAGCCTGGGATAGCAGGAGGAAGGCTGGACTTGCTCCAATAAGGAGAAATGGGCAGACAGAATGGCACTTTGGTCCTGTCCATTGCACACAGCCTGATTGTCATTCTGATTCTGAAAATGTTGGGAGCTGTTAATCCAAGCTGGAGGAGCTCCTTCTGTCTCCCTTCTGTGAAGCATCCTTTCCTCCTGCTCAGGTCCCCTAACCCATTTCCTCCCGCGGAAAATGGCCACCCCATCTCTCTAGGTCATCAAAGCCAGGTCAGCCTAACTGCGATCAAAAATGAAGCACCACTGCTCTCTGCTGGTTAACGGGCATATTTTTACTTTTCCTAATAAAATAGGTCACTAGAGATTCCCTAGAATTTCTGAGCATCAGGGCATGAGGAATAGGGGAAAAAATGTCGGTTCAAGTGGAGACTCCGAACCATAGTGGTTGTGTGACTTTGAGGAAGTCGCTTATTCTCTCTGCATTCTAGGCAAGTGCTTGACCTTTTGGGGAAGAGGGAGTTTCTTCACCTGGGAGTTCCCTTAACAATGAATTGGGTCCAGTCCCACTCTATCTAGCATTTAATTCTGACACTTATCCCATGGGATTGAATTTCCAAATTGAGATTTAGACGTTTATCAGGTCAGGATTAGGGGTGCACATGAATTTGAGGTGGCTGAGGGTCTTATATAAAAATCCTGAATCTGGTTGGAAGTGGAAATTTAGGTAATCGGGAAGCTGGGGGAGAACACTGCATCAAATCCTCAAGGAGAAACTCTTGGGGAGCAAAGACTTGGACTTGTCTCAGGAGTCTCCCTCTTTTTGACTCCAAATATCAAATGATCTAGTGAATGCGGGACTTCCCATCGCCGAAGGGAGGAGGATCCCCTGAACTTTAAAGGGTTTGGAAGATTTAGGATTTCTCATCTTCCCATTGGCTTTCTAGTGGTGCTCCGGAACAGCAAATGCATTGGAAGCTAAGGGCAGACCAGATGCAGATTCCAGGCTCTACAAAGAGTCCCCCAAAAAGTTCTATCAGCCCTAAGGAAGAATATTTTGGTAATTCCAAATAAAGGTCTTCTACGAGCTCACATAGTCTCTCTAAGCCTGACTTTACTTTTCCTTAGACTCTGTAGGAACTTGTGTGGAAGAGTGATCTTTCGGGGTGGGATTACTATACTAATTGTTCTAGGAATAACACTTAGAAAATACTCCTTTCTAGCAGCTGTCTGGCTAACTAGTGACATCACATATAATCAATGGGGAAAGCATATTAGTAGGAGCTTATGAGCTATAGCACTGGAAAAGAAGCCTCCAATCCCCCAGGGATACCCCTAGAACTTTTAGAGGATAAAGAATAGTCACCTTTATTCAACCATTCTGGAGAGCAATCTGGAACTATGCCCAAAAAGTTATCAAACTGGGCACACCCTTTGATCCAGCACAGTTTCTACTGGGCTTATACCCCAAAGAGATATTAAAGGAGGGAAAAAGGACCCATGTGTGCAAGAATGTTGGTGGCAGCCTCTTTGTAATGGCCAGAAACTGGACACTGAGTAGATACCCATCAATTGGGGAATGGCTGAATAATTTATGGTAGATGAATGGTATGGAATATTATTGTTCTATAAGAAATGATGAGCACATTGATTTCAGAGAGGCCTGGAGAGATTTACCTGAAGTGATGCTGAATGAAATGAGCAGGACCAGGAGATCACTGTACACGGCAACAACAAGATTATACAATGATCAATTCTGATGGACGTGGTCCTTTTCAACAATGAGATGATTCAGACCAGTTCCAATGGTTTCATGATGAAGAGTCATCTACACCCAAAGAGAGGACTGTGGAAACTGAGTGTGGAACATAACACAGCATTTTCATTCTCTGTTGTGGTTTGCTTGCATTTTATTTTGCTTCTCTTTTTTTTAAAACTGGTTTGATTGGATTTTTCTTGTGTGGCACGATAATTGTATAAATATGTATGCATACATTAGATTTAACAAATTTCTACTATGTTTAACATGAAAAAAAGACTAGTCACCTTTGAGTATCTGCCCTGCCCATGTGAGTGCCAAGGCTCCCAATCTGTGTGTTATTCTTAACACACACACACACACACACACACACACACACACAATATCAACGGCCATATTCATTCCATTGGCAAATCTGGTGCTTTTTACCTGCGTGGCACCTGGTACTCAGTGTCAATATGGTGGCGCATGAGCATCCTCTGGCTCTGACTGGAGGATGGAGACATGAACTCCAACTCTCCTTTCTCATGCTTCTCTGCTGGGCGCACCTGTAGTTTACATGGTGATCTGCATCTTGGCTTTTCCATTACAAATATATATTGTTATAAGATATGCTCATCTGCATCTCGATTTCTCCATTAGTCTGAAGCACCACCTGTTTGTACCCCTGGACTCAGCACAGCGCCTGGCACACAGGGGATGTTTAATGAGTGCCCGCTGCCAACTGCTCCACCAACAGGTTGGCTTCTGCGGACACATCTGAGCAGAGATGGGAGACTCTCCTGCGGGGGTGACGTAGAACTGATTGCTGTTCATGGATCACGGCATTCCGAGTAGGGAGGGAGTTTGAGAGAGAGGTTTTTCCAAACCTTTTACAGATAACAGAAAGTAAGCCATCTAAGGTGAATCAGGTAGCAGGGGCAGAGGGAAGACCAGCCATCCAGCCTTTTGTTCCTCCCAGCCTATATACACTTGTAGCATCTCAAGAATGATTGCAGCTCAGACATTCCATGTTCTAAGTTCCTTCCCAGTTCTCACATTCTTCTTTCTTTCTTTCTTTTTTTAAATTCAAGCTTTTTATTTACAGAGCATATGCATGGGTAATTTTCCCAACATTGACCCTCACAAAACCTTCTGTTCCAACTTTTCTCCTCCTTTCCCCATCCTCTCCCCCAGATGGCAGGTGGTCCAATACATATGTTAAAATATATGTTAAATCCAATACATGTATACATATTTATCTTGCTGCACAAGAAAAATCAGATCTAGGAAAAAAAAAAACCTGAGAAGGAAAACAAAATGCAAGCAAACATTAACAGCAAGCGTGAAATGTTGTGGTCCGCACTCAGTTCCCATAGTCCTCTCTCTGGGTGTAGACAGCTCTCTTCATCCCTGAACAACTGGAACTGGTTTGAATCCTCTCATGGTTGACGAGAGCCATCTGACATTGTCTTTTTAAAGTTTCTCCCACTTCAGAGGTTCA